>NW_027507718.1:360808375-361290875 GCF_037356315.1 Lithobates pipiens | reverse complement strand
CTCTTTTTTGTTTATAGTGCAATAAATAAAAAACACAGAGGTGATCAAATACCACCAAAAGAAAGCGCTATTTGTGGGGAAAAAAGACATACATTGTGTTTGAGTGCATTGTTGCATGACCGTGCAATTGTCAGTTAAAGCGACGCAGTGGCGTATCACAAAAAATGGCCTGTCAGGAAGGGGAAAATCCTTCTGGGGCTGAAGTGGTTAAAAAAAGGCATCCTTCTGCCAAAGTACCTATGCTGATGTTACCATTTGGTATGTCAAAGAGAACTCCCTAACTTCACATCCTACTGACAGGAACTAACCAGGTAACTCTCCAAAAACAACACAGACAAAAATAAAAACATCTTTTTTAATGGAGTAGAAGAAGGTTAGAACCCACATCAGACATGTATTACTGTCTGCATTCCTGTTGATGTGCGTAAGTATATTTCCCCACATTCACTAAACTCTGGGGAAAATGACCTTGCATCATGAAACTTACCTTACAAAGTGATAGGAAAAATGAATAGCTGGATAGCCGCACTCCAAAAAATGTACCGGTACCTTTATTTTATAAAAATGGATATCAAAGCATCATAAATGGGTACAGTTTAACCGTACAGCCACTGAAGCGTTTCTCAGAAATTCCGACAGAGAAGTCCGATCGGATTATACTGTTGGAAAATTTGATCGTGCGTGGGCTCTATTTGACTTTTTCCCTCGGAAATTCCGACGGGAAAAAATTTGAGAGCTGGGTCTAAAATTTTCCCACAAAAAATCAGATCAGACTTTTTTTACGATCATTTGTAGAGAATTCCAATGGACAAAGAGCCACGCATGCTCAGATCAAATTAAAAAACCAAAACTATTGGCTACAAGCCTCTACCTAGTCCCGTCATATGCAATGAACGTCACCACGTTCCAAACGATTGGATTTTCCGACAACTTTGTCCGACCGTGTGTATGCAACACCAGTTTAGGACAAAATCCGTCTGAAAAAATCTCACGGATTTTGTGGTCGGAATGTCCGACCGTGTGTACAGGGCATTAGTCTGTACCCATTAGTTATGCTTTGGTATCCATTTTTATACAATTTCATGGAGTGCAGCTATCCAGCTATTATTTTTTCCTATCACTCCTGTTGCAAACAGAGCCTGCACCCTGCTTGATTGTGGAGACAGCTTAATCTAGGAGAGGTTATTTACCTGTGAGCGGTGAACTTCTACATTATCTTACAAAGTGAACAGAATTTTTTCTTTTAGTAAATCAACCAAATTAAAGGATCTATTGAGAAAGACCAATCAGAGGGTGATACACGTGTAGAAGGGAGGAGCCGAGTCTGTGACCACGCAGCCTGTTGACCACGCAGTCACAGTGGTGAGCAGGACTATACAGAGCTGGATTTAACCGAATATCAAGTATAAGTAAGTTTTTTTAAATTGGGGCATTTTAATAAATGTTGCAAACAGAGAGCACTATGTATGTACGATGAGACCATGGCTGAAAGAAAGAAAGGAATTGTTTTGAGTCTTTCTGACTCATGTATGAGGTAAGAAGGTATAACGGCTGGTGAAGGTGTGCACATAATCTGCTGAAGACATGATTTGCACAGTGGTGGATGATATATGAATTGAGAAGTCACAATAATTGAGAAGTCACAATAATTCAACGCAGAAAAGTTTCAGCATATGAACTTTAATTGTACACATTATTATATAGATTTATTTATTTGAATATAATTTGATATCACTGGATATTTCACATGATAGATTAATAGGCTGCACTTATATTTTTCATTTTATGTTATATGTTGTATGGTGAGGTGAATTCACTGGAAGTGTACAGCAGCTTTGGAGAACTAATTAGTAAACGTTATAGTTTATTTATACCGCATAACACTTTAGGTAGGTGACGCTAATTGTTTTTTATACACGATAAATGAAAGGACAAGTTTATCTTTACAAAATAAATGAATAAACTAATATGCTTTCTTTTGCAGGGAAACAAATTGCATTTTTTTTTTACAGGCGCCTACAAAGCATTGCACCCGCTATCAGCGGCTGAGGGGGACAGGAACTTCCACTTGCTGTCAAGAAGGGGCTCAGGGGGCGCGGGGGTAGTGCTTAGGAACATGTTACATATTGCATCCTAAATACGGGTGTAACATGTTCCTAAAAGTGAACGTGCTCTTTACATTGTTTCACAAAAAACATTGGGAGTTATTTACTAAAGGAAAATCCACTTTGCACTGAGAGTGCACTTGGAATTGCAGTCGCTGTAGATCCGAGGGGGACATGCAAGGAAAATAAAAAACAGCATTTTACTTTACTTTATTTTAATATTTGCACATGATTGGATGATAAAATCAGCAGAGCTTCCACGCATTTCAGATCTACTCCTTAGATTTAGAGTGACTGCACTTCCAAGTGCACTTGCAGTGCCTTTCGTAAATAACCCCCATTGCAACAAACCGAATAAGAAAAATTGTGTATTCATGATGCTAAATGACAAATGCGTTTGTTTTAACATAAAGGTCCCATTTGTCTATTCATTAAATTTGATGACTATTCCATTTGGTATCATCCATTCCTGTTGAAGCTACACTATACCAAAAATGTTTTTCTTTAAATGACCCACATTATTCTGCATAAACCCAAACTGTGCCTTTTAACTTCTATTAGGTTTAACAAAGCAGTGGGTAAGTGTACCACTTATAATTCAACTGTAATTGAGTGGCTGTTCTCAAGTTCAATTATGATCAAATGCTGCAAACATTTAGGCAGCTGGCTCAGTACACTAAATTAGCCCCATTGTTTAGGATGTACTTTAGAATTACTTTTAATGCAACTCCAGGATCTCTCCAAGTGGGTTCCGCCTAATAGATGATTGTTGTGAAGGATTGTAACACAATGTACATCCGTAAATTATTTGTTATTCATGTACTACCCTGAGTATTTTGAGTGACATGACTTTTCACTGCATCATTTAACAACCAGCAAAGGATAGATGTGCCACATTAGAGGTCTAATCTAATGCAATATTTTTTTTAAAGACTGGGCAGTTGTAAAATGCAGATAACTATATGTGAAACATTTTATGTTGATGAGTTAAAATATTAGTTCTTGCCAAAAGGACAATCTGTGATTCTGTACCTAACCTTGGCAATTTTGCATCCCTTTATGGGACAAGGATTGTTCTCAGTTCAAGTGTAGCAAATGTTGCATTGGCAGTTGCAGTGGCCCTTGTAAGGCAAGGGAAGGTTTAGCAAACCTGTCCTTTTAAATATGTAGAGATGCCCCTAGTGTGAGTTTGCAACATACCATGGTGCATGTTAATGCTACAAGAGGAGCCATAGTCCCATCCTCGAAAATTCAGATTCAGTAAAGGGGCACTCTTCTTTTCACTGCATTATTTTGTGTTTGGTTTAGTAATAGTATTTTTATTTATTTTTTTAATTACAGCTTGCTTTTTACAAACTACAAGCAGCAGAGTTACCATGAATATTGCAATAGGCATGTCTGATTATATGTTGCTAATGCAATAGCCTGAAGTTCAATAAAACATTTTATGGGCGATTACACATATTAGCCGGATGATTTCAATAATATAGCACAATCAAAATTCCTTACATAGCCACACCCCAAGAGTGGGGTAAGGCTGGGCAATTTCAGAATCATGGACTAGAAAATAAAAGTATTTTCTTAATAAATAAAGGGGCAATAGGGGCAAAAGGAGAGAGAATCATACGACAGCACTTGATCCAGTAGCTCCTATCCAGTGGAAAAGGGTATTTCGCAGACTGCATTCCTCACTGTACTAGGTCTGTGCACCTTTTTTTATTATTATTATTGGCAAATTTCTAAGCCCCATTGACAAGCTGATTCATAATTACTAAAAACCTTAAATCACATATAACCAACTTCTGTCCTGGTCTTGTAACAATATATCTATGGATATTGTTAGTCAATGTGTCAGGGCAAGAGCATTTTTTCTGAATGTGTGAGAGATTGTTTCCTGAGATATCATTTAGAATAAAATGATACATTAACATACTAGTCTGACAGGATACTAATGATCTAAGGCATTATAGCGTAACTCATTCATAGAAAATAGACTTGACACAATGTTAAATGCAACCCCCGACATCTCTTAATGGCAGCATGACATCTAAATATGCCCTACTCTAATTTCCTTATAGAAATAGTTGAGCACTCTTTGCACTGAAAATGCTTGATACAGACTTGAGTTTATACAAATAATCAATTTGAAAAAGCATTAACAGCAAATTCCTGCCATAGATAAGTAATTCTGCTTACTAGATAGACAAGAATGTTTTTGTCTGCCGCCACATGTCTTTGTTACTAAATATGTTACTAAATATGCCATTTATACTTCATGTTAAGCAAGCATTGATGTTTCTCGCTTGCACAATTAATGCATATTTAACTGCCTATAAAATATTTCACCTACGCAACATGTGTAATTATTACATATTTATATAATTTTCTTAACAAACTGTTTTAGCACCACACGTTAAATCATTGTTTTTTTCTGTGAAGGTGGCAGATACATTTCAATCAGCAGGAAACTCTCACAGCTGAAAACTTTGCACATAATTGTCATTAGTGATGGACGAACTTCCGACGGGACGTTTCGCGAACGCGAAACGCGAACGGACACAAACGTTCGCGAAAACGACCGTTCGCCGCGGGCTCCATTGACTTCAATGGGAGGCGAATTTCGCAAACCTTTAGGTCGAATTTGCGGCCACGGGGTAATTATTAGGGGGTAGCACGTAGTCCCACCACCTGGACAATAGCATAATACATGTATGAGGTGAATTTGGGATCGATAACTACAAGCATTTTTTTTTTATTTGGGAAATTGTTCTGACAATTCAGGACTATGGAGCTAATGAAGGCAATGGAGGAGAGGGAAGGTCAGGGACCAGGGTAGGCAAACAAGAGGGTGCAGGAGATACAGAGCACTGACAGCAGCACCGTAATACAGAGCACTGACATCAGCACCGTGACATACAGCGCTGACAGCAGCTCCGTGACATACAGCGCTGACAGCAGCTCCGTGACATACAGCGCTGACAGCAGCTCCGTGACATACAGCGCTGACAGCAGCTCCGTGACATACAGCGCTGACAGCAGCTCCGTGACATACAGCGCTGACAGCAGCACCGTGACATACAGCGCTGACAGCAGCTCCGTGACATACAGCGCTGACAGCAGCTCCGTGACATACAGCGCTGACAGCAGCTCCGTGACATACAGCACTGACAGCAGCTCCGTGACATACAGCGCTGACAGCAGCTCCGTGACATACAGCGCTGACAGCAGCACCGTGACATACAGCGCTGACAGCAGCTCCGTGACATACAGCGCTGACAGCAGCTCCGTGACATACAGCGCTGACAGCAGCTCCGTGACATACAGCGCTGACAGCAGCTCCGTGACATACAGCGCTGACAGCAGCTCCGTGACATACAGCGCTGACAGCAGCTCCGTGACATACAGCGCTGACAGCAGCTCCGTGACATACAGCGCTGACAGCAGCTCCGTGACATACAGCGCTGACAGCAGCTCCGTGACATACAGCGCTGACAGCAGCTCCGTGACATACAGCGCTGACAGCAGCACCGTAAGCAGCCCCAGGAGGAAGTCAGCACAGCACAGGGATGGTGTGATCCCCTCATAATAAGAACCCCCAGGAGGAAGTCAGCACAGCACAGGGATGGTGGGAGCCCCTCATAATAAGAACACCCAGGAGGAAGTCAGCACAGCACAGGGATGGTGGGAACCCCTCATAATAAGCAGCCCCAGTAGAAATATGACACCGCTCAACCTCTTCAAAGAGGAGGGTAGGGGCATATAGTACGGTGTGCTTTTTTGGGTCAGGGAAGTGAGCCAAATGAATTAAGAAGGTCTGTGTGCTTGATTCCAAAAATTGTTTATAGACATATACATGGTCTACTGATCACATGTGTTGAATTCCTCCGAGATCCATGCCTCATTCATTTTTAGAAATGTGAGGTAGTTAACACTGTGGTGAGCTAGGCGAGTACGCTTATCGGTCACAATCCCCCCTGCTGCGCTGAACGTCCTTTCGGACAGGACACTGGATGAGGGGCAAGCCAACAGTTCGATTGCAAATTGGGCAAGCTCTGGCCAGAGGTCAAGCCTGCCCACCCAGTAGTCTAGGGGTTCATCACTCCTCAGAGCGTCCACATCGGCCGTTAACCCAATGTAGTCGGACACCTGACGGTCTAGGCGTTCCCTGATGCTGGATCCGGATGACACCTGTCGATGGGTCGGCTGAAAGAATGACCTCATATCCGAAGTCACCAACACATCTTCAAACCGGCCTCTTCTTGCAGGCGCTGTTGGATTGGTACCCGCAAATCCTTCTCTGGGAGTGGGAATTGCTCCTCTGCCAGCGCACGCAAAAGCAGAATGCAGCATTTCTCGAAGCAAGGCCTGGAAGTGCTGCATTCTGACAGCCCTCTGCGACGGCGGTAACATTTCCGCCATTTTGTGTTTGTACCGGGGGTCTAAGTACGTTGCCACCCAGTACTGGTCCTTGACCCTCATGCTTTTTATACGGGGGTCCCTATTAAAACACTGGAGCATGAAGGCCCCCATTTGCACTAAAGTGGAAGCGGTGTGGTGGCCTGGCTCCTGCTCATCATCCAGGATAATGTCGTCCTCTTCATTCTCCTCTCCCCATCCTCGCACAACAGGGATCCCAGAAAGGTTTAAAGCATGCTCTTCTTGCTCCTGCTCATCCGCCCCGGCACCATCCTCCTCTGACTCCTCATCAGACTCCTGTTGTTGACTTGTCTCAGATAGAGTAGCCCCCCCTGGGAATTCATCCAGCATTGCGACTTCCTCATCTTCCCGCTCCTGCTCCTCCACAGCCTGATCAATGACACGACGCAATGCACGCTCCAGAAAGAAGGCATAAGGTACCATGTCACTGATGGCGCCATGGCTGCGACTGACCAGTTTGGTGATCTCCTCAAATGGCCGCAGAAGTCTGCATGTGTCGCGCATGAGCAGCCACTGGCGCGGTGAAAAAAAACCCAGCTCCCCAGAACCGTTTCTTTCGCAGAGTTCATACAGGTAGACGTTAACTGCACGTTTCTGCTGGAGCAGCCTATCAAGCATATAGAAGGTTGAGTTCCATCGCGTCGGGCAATCGCAAATAAGACGTCTGACCGGCAGATGGTGTCGCCGCTGAATGTCAGCAAGGCGAGCCATGGCCGTGTAAGATCTTCTGAAATGGGCCGAGATTTTCCTTGCCTGCCGCAAGATGTCCTGGACCCCAGGGTATTTGACAAGGAATCGCTGCACGACCAAGTTTAAGACGTGTGCCATGCACGGCACGTGCGTGATTTTGCCCTGTTTCAATGCGCTAAGCAGATTGGCACCGTTGTCACACACCACTTTACCAACTGTCAAATTGAGCGGTGTTAGCCACTCATCTGCCTGTGAACGCAAAGCTGAAAGGAGTGCCGGGCCAGTGTGGCTCTTTGCTTCCAGGCACAACAGACGCAGCACGGCATGGCAACGTCTCACCTGGCATGTGGAATAGGTTCTGGGGAGCTTGGGCGGTGCAGTGGAAGAGACGCTAGCAGCGGAAAAGGAGGAGGCAGCTGAGGAGGAGAGGGAGGAGGATGGAGTAGGAGGAGGAGAAGAAGAGTCAGGCCTGCATGCAATCCGTGGCGGTAAAACCAAATCTACACGGGTGCCACGGGTTACATGCTTGACGGCCGTCAGAAGGTTCACCCAGTGGGCAGTAAAACTGATATACCTTCCCTGCCCGTGTTTGCTAGACCACGTGTCTGTGGTCAGATGTATCTTGGCACCGACACTGTGTGCCAGAGATACATTCACTTGCCGCTGAACATGGCCATATAGCTCTGGGATGCCCTTCTCTGAGAAATACTTCCTTCCTGGGACCTTCCATTGTGGTGTTCCAATGGCCACAAATTTGCGAAAGGCCTCCGAGTCCACCAGTTTATATGGCAGTAGTTGGCGGGCTATGAGTTCTGACAAGCCAGCCGCCAACCGTTGGGCAAGAGGGTTATCCGGCGTCATCATTTTTTTACGCTCAAACATTAGGCCCACGGAAGCCTGCCTTTTTGCAGAAAAATGTGAGCTTGGCGTGATGGAAGGTGGAGTGGAGGACAATTGTGAGGAGAGAGGAGAAGGAGAAGTAGAAGACGAGGCTGGACGGTGAGAGCCTGCAGTGTGGCTTTGTGTGTTCCGTTGCTCCCACTGGGCTCGGTGATGGCTGCTCATGTGCCTTCTTAAGGCGGTCGTCCCTAGGTGAGTATTGGGCTTACCGCGACTAACGCGTTGACTGCAAAGATTGCAGATGGCAACGCTATTGTCAGCAGCGGACACGTTAAAAAAAGCCCACACTGCGGAGCCATGTGCCGGTGTCCTGGGAGCGCCAGATGTGACCGTACATGGTCGATGACTCGCTCCTGATACATTTGCAGTCTGCTTTGTCCCTGCTGTGCAATGTAAGTCATTGCTGCTTCTCCTCCCTATCTGCTGGTCCATATCTCCCTCTGAACTCCCCTCCTCTTCCTCTCTTGTGGGCACCCACGTGACATCACTAGACACGTCATCATCAACGTCACCTTCCCCACCGCTATAAGTAGAGTAGGCAGCAACACCGGGGACCAACCTCCTCCTTGGGCTGATCTGGGTACTGGCGTCAGACTGCTGAGTAGCGCTTGTTGCTACCTCCTCTTCCTGATCCAATACCAAGAGTGGCTGCGCATCAGAAATGTCCTCTTGATATGGATCGGAAAATAATTCCAGTGACTCAAGCGGAAGGTATGTGGTGGTGGTGGTGGTGGTCGTGTTGTTGGTGGTAGTGTCTTTGGGGGTGCACATAGCAGAGAGTGAAGAAGAGGGTGCAGATCGAGAGGATGAGGAGGGTGCAGAAGAGTAAGGCTGAGCGAGCCACTCAACCAAGTCTGGTGCATCCTTTAAAGTAATTGAACGCACCTTCTGCAACTTCCCACTTTGGCTCAAGCCTGTTGCTCCTGCCCTACCCCTACCACCCCTGCGGAAGGGCCTGCCTCTTCCTCTGCATGTCATTTTTTAAATGACCCTGTGACAAAACTCTTAGTCCCTATACCGCTGAAGGACTGCTGCAGTATAGGTGAGCGGTCAGCAGTGGTGCACGTCAACCCTATCTATTGTGGACCTATAGCGGTCCTTACAGAACAGCAGACTGTACCGCACTCAAGCCTATGTACCGTAGCACCCTATACCAAGTTACCAGTCCTTATAAGAACTTTTGTGGACCAAGCAGGTTGTGTATTAGTGTTTAGCAGACTGTACGTCAGTCCCTATACCGCTGAAGGACTGCTGCAGTATAGGGCAGCGGTCAGCAGTGGTGCACGTCAACCCTATCTATTGTGGACCGATAGCGGTCCTTACAGAACAGCAGACTGTACCGCACTCAAGCCTATGTACCGTAGCACCCTATACCAAGTTACCAGTCCTTATAAGAACTTTTGTGGACCAAGCAGGTTGTGTATTAGTGTTTAGCAGACTGTACGTCAGTCCCTATACCGCTGAAGGACTGCTGCAGTATAGGGCAGCGGTCAGCAGTGGTGCACGTCAACCCTATCTATTGTGGACCGATAGCGGTCCTTACAGAACAGCAGACTGTACCGCACTCAAGCCTATGTACCGTAGCACCCTATACCAAGTTACCAGTCCTTATAAGAACTTTTGTGGAACAAGCAGGTTGTGTGTTAGTGATTAGCAGACTGTACGTCAGTCCCTATACCGCTGAAGGACTGCTGCAGTATAGGTGAGCGGTCAGCAGTGGTGCACGTCAACCCTATCTATTGTGGACCGATAGCGGTCCTTACAGAACAGCAGACTGTACCGCACTCAAGCCTATGTACCGTAGCACCCTATACCAAGTTACCAGTCCTTATAAGAACTTTTGTGGACCAAGCAGGTTGTGTATTAGTGTTTAGCAGACTGTACGTCAGTCCCTATACCGCTGAAGGACTGCTGCAGTATAGGGCAGCGGTCAGCAGTGGTGCACGTCAACCCTATCTATTGTGGACCGATAGCGGTCCTTACAGAACAGCAGACTGTACCGCACTCAAGCCTATGTACCGTAGCACCCTATACCAAGTTACCAGTCCTTATAAGAACTTTTGTGGACCAAGCAGGTTGTGTATTAGTGTTTAGCAGACTGTACGTCAGTCCCTATACCGCTGAAGGACTGCTGCAGTATAGGGCAGCGGTCAGCAGTGGTGCACGTCAACCCTATCTATTGTGGACCGATAGCGGTCCTTACAGAACAGCAGACTGTACCGCACTCAAGCCTATGTACCGTAGCACCCTATACCAAGTTACCAGTCCTTATAAGAACTTTTGTGGAACAAGCAGGTTGTGTGTTAGTGATTAGCAGACTGTACGTCAGTCCCTATACCAATGAAGGACTGCTGCAGTATAGGGCAGCGGTCAGCAGTAGTGCACGGCAACCCTATGTATTGTGGACCGATAGCGGTCCTTACAGAACAGCAGACTGTAACGCACTCAGGCCTATGTACCGTAGCACCCTATACCAAGTTACCAGTCCTTATAAGAACTTTTGTGGACCAAGCAGGTTGTGTGTTAGTGATTAGCAGACTGTACGTCAGTCCCTATACCAATGAAGGACTGCTGCAGTATAGGGCAGCGGTCAGCAGTAGTGCACGGCAACCCTATGTATTGTGGACCGATAGCGGTCCTTACAGAACAGCAGACTGTAACGCACTCAGGCCTATGTACCGTAGCACCCTATACCAAGTTACCAGTCCTTATAAGAACTTTTGTGGACCAAGCAGGTTGTGTGTTAGTGATTAGCAGACTGTACGTCAGTCCCTATACCAATGAAGGACTGCTGCAGTATAGGGCAGCGGTCAGCAGTAGTGCACGGCAACCCTATGTATTGTGGACCGATAGCGGTCCTTACAGAACAGCAGACTGTACTGCACTCAGGCCTATGTACCGTAGCACCCTATACCAAGTTACCAGTCCTTATAAAAACTTTTGTGGACCAAGCAGGTTGTGTGTTAGTGTTTAGCAGACTGTGCGTCAGTCCCTATACCGCTGAAGGACTGCTGCAGTATAGGGCAGCGGTCAGCAGTAGTGCACGGCAACCCTATGTATTGTGGACCGATAGCGGTCCTTACAGAACAGCAGACTGTAACGCACTCAGGCCTATGTACCGTAGCACCCTATACCAAGTTACCAGTCCTTATAAGAACTTTTGTGGACCAAGCAGGTTGTGTGTTAGTGATTAGCAGACTGTACGTCAGTCCCTATACCAATGAAGGACTGCTGCAGTATAGGGCAGCGGTCAGCAGTAGTGCACGGCAACCCTATGTATTGTGGACCGATAGCGGTCCTTACAGAACAGCAGACTGTAACGCACTCAGGCCTATGTACCGTAGCACCCTATACCAAGTTACCAGTCCTTATAAAAACTTTTGTGGACCAAGCAGGTTGTGTGTTAGTGTTTAGCAGACTGTGCGTCAGTCCCTATACCGCTGAAGGACTGCTGCAGTATAGGGCAGCGGTCAGCAGTAGTGCACGGCAACCCTATGTATTGTGGACCGATAGCGGTCCTTACAGAACAGCAGACTGTAACGCACTCAGGCCTATGTACCGTAGCACCCTATACCAAGTTACCAGTCCTTATAAGAACTTTTGTGGACCAAGCAGGTTGTGTGTTAGTGATTAGCAGACTGTACGTCAGTCCCTATACCAATGAAGGACTGCTGCAGTATAGGGCAGCGGTCAGCAGTAGTGCACGGCAACCCTATGTATTGTGGACCGATAGCGGTCCTTACAGAACAGCAGACTGTAACGCACTCAGGCCTATGTACCGTAGCACCCTATACCAAGTTACCAGTCCTTATAAGAACTTTTGTGGACCAAGCAGGTTGTGTGTTAGTGATTAGCAGACTGTACGTCAGTCCCTATACCAATGAAGGACTGCTGCAGTATAGGGCAGCGGTCAGCAGTAGTGCACGGCAACCCTATGTATTGTGGACCGATAGCGGTCCTTACAGAACAGCAGACTGTAACGCACTCAGGCCTATGTACCGTAGCACCCTATACCAAGTTACCAGTCCTTATAAGAACTTTTGTGGACCAAGCAGGTTGTGTGTTAGTGATTAGCAGACTGTACGTCAGTCCCTATACCAATGAAGGACTGCTGCAGTATAGGGCAGCGGTCAGCAGTAGTGCACGGCAACCCTATGTATTGTGGACCGATAGCGGTCCTTACAGAACAGCAGACTGTACTGCACTCAGGCCTATGTACCGTAGCACCCTATACCAAGTTACCAGTCCTTATAAAAACTTTTGTGGACCAAGCAGGTTGTGTGTTAGTGTTTAGCAGACTGTGCGTCAGTCCCTATACCGCTGAAGGACTGCTGCAGTATAGGGCAGCGGTCAGCAGTAGTGCACGGCAACCCTATGTATTGTGGACCGATAGCGGTCCTTACAGAACAGCAGACTGTAACGCACTCAGGCCTATGTACCGTAGCACCCTATACCAAGTTACCAGTCCTTATAAGAACTTTTGTGGACCAAGCAGGTTGTGTGTTAGTGATTAGCAGACTGTACGTCAGTCCCTATACCAATGAAGGACTGCTGCAGTATAGGGCAGCGGTCAGCAGTAGTGCACGGCAACCCTATGTATTGTGGACCGATAGCGGTCCTTACAGAACAGCAGACTGTACTGCACTCAGGCCTATGTACCGTAGCACCCTATACCAAGTTACCAGTCCTTATAAGAACTTTTGTGGACCAAGCAGGTTGTGTGTTAGTGATTAGCAGACTGTACGTCAGTCCCTATACCAATGAAGGACTGCTGCAGTATAGGGCAGCGGTCAGCAGTAGTGCACGGCAACCCTATGTATTGTGGACCGATAGCGGTCCTTACAGAACAGCAGACTGTACTGCACTCAGGCCTATGTACCGTAGCACCCTATACCAAGTTACCAGTCCTTATAAGAACTTTTGTGGACCAAGCAGGTTGTGTATTAGTGTTTAGCAGACTGTGCGTCAGTCCCTATACCGCTGAAGGACTGCTGCAGTATAGGGCAGCGGTCAGCAGTAGTGCACGGCAACCCTATGTATTGTGGACCGATAGCGGTCCTTACAGAACAGCAGACTGTACCGCACCCAAGCCTATGTACCGTAGCACCCTAGACAGACCAAGTTACCAGTCCTGATAAAGAGCTTTGTGGAACAAGTGAGTTGTGAATGATTAGCAGACTGCAGCAGAAGGGCAGCAGTCAAGTATAATATTCTTTCTATATTTGGAAGAAAGAATATTATACGTGTACAAGCCTATTACCGTACCACTGATACCAGTCCTGAAAAGAACCTTTGTGGAACTAATAGTAACAGCAAGTCTTTAAAATTATCCTCACTGCCTGACACACTGCTTCCTGCCTGTCCCTATACAAATTGGCAAAAAAGAGTAGGCTGGAACGATTAGCTGGAACAGCTCTTTTGTGGACCTGATAGTAACAGCTAATGATGATGATGATGATGATGATGAAGAAAGACTAATCTGGCTGAGCTGTCCCTAAAATAGCAGCATACAGCGCTCTGTCCCTTTATCTAAACTGACAAAAGAAACTCAGGCTGCTGACCTAACACCTATACCAGTCCTGAAAAGAACTTTTGTGTACCAAATAGCTAGCGTTTTCTCTGTCCCTACTCCACACAGGATCCTTTCCCTACAGTGACAGAAGAAAGAATGTAAAATGGCCACCGGATCGGGTGTATTTATAGGTTAGGGGGAATGTCCAAGTGTCCATGAGCTGTCATGTCTCAATTGGTTGTCCTGTAACACATGATAAACGTGTCACGAAAGGTTAAAGTTCTTGTATACATTAAACACGTAAGTCCGCCGGGGCGAACGACGGAAAAAGGCGTTCGAACCCGCGGACGGCGAAAGTCGGAAATTCGCCGCGAAACGACCGCCGGGCGAACCGTTCGGCCATCACTAATTGTCATTCCATGCTGTTCTCTCGCTTAGCCTAAATAGTGTAATTTTTCTTTCTTTTTATTTTTCAGTTATGCTTGGCTAAATTGCCTGGAAGGATAAAAAAAAAAAAAAAATCAGAGATCCCCCATGAATCACTTCATCTAGAGGAAAATTTATTTTTTGCCGACAAATTTAGATATTACATTGTCTATTTCTTTTGACAAGTACAATTAGAAATGATATGCACCCAAATTATATTATGTCTTTCTGATCAAACAAATAACATATCATTTCATGAAGTTCAGAGACAGGAAAAGCACATATTGTGCACTGGCAATGATTTATTTTGCATATTTAATAATATGAATTAAATGATATTTTCTTACTGAGAGGAGGGGGGGATCAAAGCGGAATGTTCTGCTACATATAGCTGTTTAGAGCTATATATACACACTGTTCTGAATTAAGACTTCATAAAAGTTGCCCCGATTTAATGCATCTTGAAAAGCAATTACATCTCTATTTCTGCTCTAACTTAGACTCTGAACCAATCCAGTTAAAAAAATAAAATAAAGGAAAATGGTTTGAAACTGGTTAAATTGTGCTGCTAAGAAACATGTTTATCTTTAGTAGCAAGTCTTTGGTTCTAGTAGTACCCGGATGCAAAAAGTACGTTACACCAATACAAATGGCATTTATACCTGCAGACAAGGAGACTGAAAACATCTCTACCATCACTGCTGCTCTAACCCTTGATTCACATTTTATAATCTAGCTCATCCTCCACTAAGCATGATTTGAAATCTCACTGTACTTGCTATCACTTTTTTTTATCCTTTCTTGTATCCTAATATTGATGATTGTGTGCAGCCTTTTTGCAACCCCTTTCTATCTACATGCATGCACTCCAACAATGGTTGCATGGCATTTGGTTTACTGTGTGTGACACTGGCCTGCATAATTTGTGTTGAAAGGGCCATTTGTAGTCTCCCTCCAGAAACCTGAGTGACAAAGCAGGCACATACCGTATTTATCGGCGTATAACACGCACAGACGATAACACGCACATTCATTTTAAGAGGGTGGTTTCAGGAAAAAAAATTACATTTTAAATAGGGAACTTTCAAGCAAAATAAAGGTCAGTGCCCATCTGCAGCCTCACCATTGACATCAATGCAGCCTGATCAATGCCCATCTGCAGCCTCAAAAGTGGCATCAATTCAGCCTCATCAGTTCACATCAATGCAACCTCACCATTGTCATCAATGTAGCAGCCTCACCATTGCCATCAGTGCATCCTGATTGATGCCCATCTGCAGCCTAAAGGGGACAGGGATGGGGGCGGGATGAGCGCTGACAGGTTACATACAGTGACAATCTACTATGATAGACAGAACAGTGGTCCAATGGTGGCCCAGGAGACAGGACTTCCTATTACAGAGGTTGCCAAGTAAACAGGAGATTCTCATAGAATGTAATCTGATGGCGCTCGTCCCACCCTGTCCCCTCCGAGGCAGCTAAATTTGAAGTATTGGCATATAACACACACACGCTATTGGCACCTGATTTTTATGGTAAAAAAGTGAGTGTTATACACCAATAAATACAGTAATTAAAACAGGAGTTTAGTTGTAGGATCACCAGGTATTATGTTAAATAAGGCTACAGATTTATAAACACTGACAATAACTGTTTAAATGATACTAACATGTTAAAAATTATATGAGATTTTATTGGCTATGTTTAGATAAGAATAATACTGTAATGGGGCAATATGTGTTACCCCTTATTGTGTTGTAACGTGCATCCATAAGGGAGGGGATCTCTTGGCAGAAATCCTGCTCACTTATTTGTCAACATCTAACAGAGGGAGTGGCATGTAGGTTATTTTAGACAGCCACCTGGACAGTGACCACAGTAGAGAATGCACATGCTGTGTACAAATAAGGCTCAATATAACCTGTTGATTTCTGCTTGGAAGTGTACTTGGTCAAACCTTCAGAATTCCTCTGAATCCTCTACAAAGGCAAACTACAAGTGTAGGTCAGCGCTGTGCTGTTAACCACTTGCCGACCGCTGCACAGCGATATAGGTCGACAGAATAGCATTGGCAGGCATATGGGCGTACCTGTAACTCCCTGCTTCCCAGCGGGCCTGCAGCAGTCGGCTTCATTCCAGGAGCCATCCGTACTGAGGGGGAGGCCATCGATTCATGGCCACCCCCTTGCGATCGCTCCTGATGAATGGGCTTCTTCCTCTGCCTGTGAACTGTAAACACAGGTCAGAGGAAGTGATGTCATCTCTCCTGGCGCTTCCTTTTTCGTTCGTGAGCCGTGGAGAGAGGGCGTTAAAAGTGAGTTGCACCAACAGCACACTAACACCAGTACACATAGGCACACAAATCAGCCCCCAATCACCCCTTGATCACCCCCCCAGTTAACCCTGCACCCCCAGTCACAGTGTCACTGATTGCAGTGTTTATTTTTTTACTGATCACTGCATTTGGTGTTATTTGTGTTAGGGCAGTTAGTGGCAGGCCCCTTTAGTTCTAGAGTACCCCCCTAACCCCCCAATGAAGTTTGAACCCCTTGATCGCCCCCCAGTTAACCCTTTCACCCCCTATGGTCAGTGTCACTAAGCAATCTTTTTTCTGATCGCCATATTAGTGTCACAGGTGATGCTAGGTAGACAGTTAGTTATTTAGGTTCACCATCAGCTTTTTATAGTGTCAGGTACCCCCATATACTACCTCATAAAGGTTTTAACCCTTCTGATTGCCCCTTAGTTAACCCTTTCACCCCCTGTCACCAGTGATCACCGTATAAGTGTTACGGGTGAGGCTGGTTAGTTTGTTTTTTTATAGCGTCAAGGCACCCACCATTTATTACCCAATAAATGTTTAACCCCCTGATCGCCCGGCAGGTGATGTCAGTAAGGTTCTAGGGTCAGTCAGGGTCTGCGTCACCCCAGGCAGCGTCAGATTAGTGCCAGTAGCCCTAACATCCATGCACACAGCATACACCTCCCTTAATGGTATAGTATCTGAACGGATCAATATATCCCCAGCAGTTTAGGGTTCCCAAAAATGCAGCGTTAGCAGGATCTGCCCAGATACCTGCTAGCACCTGTATTTTGCCCCTCAGCTCAGCCCACCCAAGTGCAGTATCGATCAATCACTGTCACTTACAAAACACATAACTGCAGCGTTCGCAGACTCAGACCTGATCCCTGCGATCGCTAACAGTTTTTTTGGTAGCGTTTGATACAATTGCTCAAAGCCTAGGAGCTTTTTTTCCTGTGAGTATCACTAGTGTACCAGTAAATTTAGAGCCCAAAATGGCAAATCAAAGGTACACTAGTGAAGAGGCCTACACGTTTCTGAGCATGACAGATCGTGAAGAGGAAGTCACTCATCTGTCAGATTCAGGCTCAGAATACGATCCTGTAGACGACAGCAGCTCCATGACAGATAGCTCTGATGACAGAGTTGTGGTCTCTGCCAAGGTCAGGCGTACCAGACCCCGATCTTCTTCTGCTGTTGTTGAGGTGCAATAACCACAGGGCTCTCGTATGGAGCAGAGAAGTACTAGTGTTGCTCATCCTTCTGGTGAACTGGCAAGCACCAGCGGCCTAGTACACCCTGGTCCTACATCCAGCACTGCAGTATCATGTGATGACATGGCGAGTCTCATAAGTGCAGTTCAAGCTGGGGAGGTGGCAAGCACAAGTAGCCCATAGTGTCCTTCCTGCAGAATTTGCTAATCCTAACCTGTACTTCCCCCATTCACTGGCCAACTCGGAATTCAGGTGAAAACAGTTGATTTTACGTCACTTGATTTTTATTCACTGTTTTTCACAGAAGATCTCTAAAGATCTATTGTGGATCAAAGTAACTTGTATGCTGATCAATTCATCACCGCTAATCCCCAATTATCCCTTGCCAGAGATTAGAAACCAATTACGGTTTCCGAATTTAAGACCTTTCTGGGCCTATCCCTCGACATAGTTAAAATGAGTATGTTGTGGTCATATTGGTCCACTGACCCAATTTACCATATGCCCCTGTTCTCTGCCTCTATGGCCAGGGCTCGATACGAGCAGATCTTGTGGTTCATGCACCTCAATGACAATGAACTCTGCCGTCCTCGTGGAGACCCTGGATACGATTGGCTCTACAAAATTCGGCCCCTCGTATTTTTTTTATAGCCTTGTTTACTCCCGATCAAGTTGTCTACATTGATGAGTCCCTGAATACATTTTCTGACCGCTTGTCTTTTAAACAGTATCTTCCCAGCAAGCGTGCCAGATACGGGGTCAAGATGTAAAAGCTCCGTGACAGGGCCACAGGCTATACATATAGTTTTAAGGTTTACGAGGGAAGAGATAGTCGCGTAGAGCTGGAGAACTGCCCAGATTACATAGGGAGTGCTGGCAAGATTGCGTGGGACTTGGTGTCACCCTTATTCGGAAAGGGGTACCATTTGTATGTGGACAATTATTACACAACCTTGCCACTTTTTAGTCACTTGTTTGATCATCAGATTGGCGCATGTGGCACCATGAGACCTAATCGCTGGGGCTTACCCCAGTAGCTTGTAGATTCCCATCTTAGGCTGGGGGAGAGAGCCTACTTGAAGTGTAATAATTTGCTCATTGTGAAGTGGAGGGATAATAAGAATGCTTTCGTTCTGTCCTCCCCTTCCTACGGCGACTGGTGTTGTGGAGAAACCTCTTTGTGTCCACGATTATCACCAAAATATGGGAGGGGTGGGCCTCAATGACCAGTTGTTGGCGCCTTACCTAATTGCCCGTAAGGCCAGATTCTGGAACAAAAAAGTGTCTGTATACTTATTTCAATTGGCTTTGCTGAATGCTCATGTGCTATACAGAGCTTCAGGACGGACCGGATCCTTCCTTAAATCATCAGAGCCCTTCTGTTTCCAGACGGTGCTTCACCTTCACCTTCACCATTCAGCTGCAGTGCAGATTTATGCCAAAGCATGGGGGCAGCAGGGGTGGAGGAGCGATTTGCTCCTAACTTTTGGGGCGGATGCCCCCATGCTTCGGCATGTATATATTTTAGGCACAGGTTGCTTTGAAAAATGTTTTATGTTTTACTATTTGTTTTTGTATTTGCAGGTATGGTATGGCTTACTGTTATACTGTAATGTTACTTTTTTTTATTGTTAACCATCATTTGCTTTGCAGGTACGCGATTCAGCTGCAGCGCGGATTGATTTATCTTAACAGCAACAGTGTTTGCTCCCACAGTACATAAAGCCATGACTCCAGCGCTGTAGGAGGTGATTTCACCGCCACAGTTAAAAACAAAATGGTACATGTATGCCCATCATTAGAAGTGGGTGGATGAAGGGAGGTATTCTAATTTTGGGCATACCCACCGATCAATCTTTTTTTCATTCAGCCCACGGGCTGATAAGTATATCATGCCCCCTGAGGTCATATCCACAGTAATCTCTATGTGCTGTAACCTCTAGCAACCAGTCAGTGAACGATAATGATGCACTGTATTGATTGATACACTGATTTTGAGTCTAGCTGCTATTTATTGTATGTCTCAGAGAAGATGGAGAGCAAAACTTCATGGGGGGGGGGGGCCCAAGAAAAGTTTTGCCCAGGGTCCAATCAATATTAAAGACGGCCCTGCCAACAAGTACCAGCAAAGTACTAGTATGCTGCTGGATTTTGAGTGGTTATATCAGAATGATGCCTGCGGGTTTAGGTATCATCTTGGCATCATTCTTTTCAGCCAGCAGTTGGCTTTCATGTAAAAGCAATCCTAGTTAGCCTCTAGACTGCTTTTACAAGCAGCGGAAAGGAATGTCACCCCCCCCCCCCCCCGCACCGTCTTCCATGGTTTTTTCTGGCTCTCCTGTCCCAACCTGAGAATGCAGAATGCGGAATGTGGTTCCGCCAGCTGACCATAGAGCTGATCAGAGACCAGAACGGCTCCAATCATCTCTATGGCCTAAGAAACCGGAAGCTACAAGCATTTCATAACTTACTTTGTCTTGTGAGGAAGAGATGGCCTCATGCCATCTGCTCGTTCCGGGAACACATTACCGTGTTTTGTCCTGCAGATACGGTCTTTCAATCATCTGCCACATTTTGTTGTCTGTTTTACCTGCTGCTTGCAATAAAACCCTCACTTATGGAAGAAACAGTGTCTGGTTATACTGGAACCCCCGATAAGCGATACTGATATCTTGTGGATGGTCAAAGTGGAGTGGTGTAGAAGCTTTATAATTAAAGGCACAATTTTGCTGCCTCTCTGGTGAGTTCAACCCCATAGGGGAAGGTTTACGCATGTGGTGAAGTTTATGGTGGAAGTTTTCTTACAGATCACAGCAAATACTTTTTTTGTATTTCTCCCCTGCTACTCTATTTTCTCATTCATAAACTTTTAATGAGAGCTTGTTCTGGCACTTTGATGTGGGCAGGAAGTTCTGCTACAATATTCAAAAACAACGTTTATTTGTACTTTTTAATATTGTGTTTACATTTTTATTGTATTTAAGTGACTGCTTTAAGTTACATTTGTACCACAATATTTAATATCGCAGGTGATTGGTCCAAAGGCGCAGAGCGGTGTTTGATAGGGCGCATTAAAACATCCTTTTTTATATGGATTTTTCTTATAACAAAAAGTAGAAAATATAATTTTTCTTCAAAATGTTCAGAATTTTCCATTTATATTGCAAAAAATGAAAATAGCAGAGGCAATCAAATACCAGCAAAAGAAAGTTCTATTTGTGGGAAAAAAAGGACGCAAATATAGTTTAGGTAAAGCATTGCATGGCCACGCAATTGCCAGTTAAAGCAGTGCAGTGCAGTGCCAAATTGTATAGAGTCCTCTGGTCTTTAGGCAGCCAAATTTTCCGGGGCTTAGGTGGTTAAACCTGCAGTGTTCTGGTGTTTTGGTTCTGTCAAGCTACAGACACTTGGACTCCTTCTTCTTGTTCTCCCCACGCAGTGCAATGTGTGTCGCTGCTTTATTTGAAACACTTTTATAAATCTATTAAATTGTTTAACTGTAATCAAAAGGTTTAATACGTAGCCAAAAGCTGAGCGCTAAGTCATCTGGTGCCTAAGGAGACCTGAACATAACTTTATACATTATGCATACATAAAGATTCAATTAAATGTATTACATTTGCATTTACACTATATTGTCAGAAGTATTGGGACGCTCACCTTTACATGCACATGAACTTTATTGGCATCCCAGTCTTAGTCCGTACGGTTCAATATTGAGTTGGCCCACCCTTTGCAGCTATAACAGCTTCAACTCTTCTGGGAAGGCTGTCCACAAGGTTTAGGAGTGTGTCTATGGGAATGTTTGACCATTCTTTCAGAAGCACATTTGTGAGGTCAGTTACTGATGTTGGACAAGAAGGCCTGGCTCACAGTCTCTGCTCAAATTCACCCACAAAGGTGTTCTATCAGGTTGAGGTCAGGACTCTGTGCAGGCCAGTCAAGTTCCTCCACCCCAAACTCGCTCATTCGTGTCTTTATGGATCTTGCTTTGTGCACTGGTCTGAATAATTTGGTGGAGGGGGGATTAGGGTGTGGGATTGTTTTTCAGGGGTTGGGCTTGGCACTTAGTTTCAGTGAAGGGAACTCCTAAGGCGTCAGCATACCAAGAGATTTTGGACAATTTCATGCTCCCAACTTTGTAAGAACAGTTTGGGGATGTCCCCTTCCTGATCCAACAAGACTGCGCACCAGTGCACAAACCAAGGTCTATAAAGACATGTATGAATGAGTTTGGGGTGGTGGAACTTGACTGGCTGGCACAGAGTCCTGACCTCAACCCGACAGAACACCTTTGGGGTGAATTAGAGCAGAGACTGTGAGCTAGGCCTTCTCATCCGACATCAGCGCCTGACCTCACAAATGAGCTTCTGGAAGAATGGTCAAACATTCCAATAGACACACTCCTAAACCTTGTGGACAGCCTTCCCAGAAGAGTCAAAGCTGTTATAGCTGCAAAGGGTGGGCCAACTCAATATCAAACCCTACAGACTAAGACTGGGATGCAATTAAAGTTCATGTGTGTGTAAAGGCAGGTGTCCCAATTTCTGCTTCATGGGGGGAGGTTTGAAAGCCAGTCTCCCTCCAGCTGGTGTTTGTAGATAAAGGACAGCAGGGCTGACCCTTGCTATTAGCTGTTTCTATCATGAAAAGTTCCTAGAACCCTCGGCCTCCAGAAAACAACCGGAGCACTAATCAAACTTTATAGCTCTCATAGAGTCCTGTGATCCCAAGAATATTTAGTGTTGGATGATCTTTGAAGACCACTACCGTATCAGTAAGAACTTGTTGAAATAGTTTTATGTTTCTTAATTACTGCTTTGAAGTGTTCCAGTTTGTCCTCAAGGGTGGAGATGTGGTGCTTGGTATTTATGAGGCACTGGGCTTGTTCCAGCATACCTTGCTACAGCTGTTGTATGTCTTGAGGCACCACTTTATTGACTGCTGTGGTGATGGTATTCAGGGCCAAGGTGTACTGCTAATACTGTCTGGGTATTGATTGCAGCATTGATCTAGTAGAGGCCAGATATCGGGCCAAGCAGAAAGGCCCCCTTCTATGGGTATCCATGGGAGGTTAAAGATTCTCTTGTACACTATTCTCCACCTGAGAATTCGGTTGCCATCATACCGTTTGTGATTTAAGTAGATTGTTGCCTCTGTGAAAACTGGCTAAAACATGATCTACAATCTCCACCAGTGCCTATCAATTCCGCCCCAATCGTTAGTTCCTCAGAGCCTCCTGAACCTTCAGTGGAACCCATGGAGATGGTTCAATATCTGTTTTCAGCTTCTGAATTTGCACGCTGTCAATCACTGTACAAAGATAAGGATATTATTCTTGTCATTCCAAAAACAAATGAAAGGAGCAAAATAAGGTACAGAGGTCCCTGGGAACGATAATAAAATCAAGACAAACAAATAATGAAATAATAAATATGTAAATGTGCGTAAAAAGATAAAAGTCTGAAGATAAAAAATAATATTAAAGTGGTTGTAAAACCCTTACATATACCAACTGAAGTGACAAGCCTCAGGTGATACACAGAGATAAAACAAATCCTCCCACATACACTGTACCTGTTTATCTGCAGCCATCTCTTCTCTACAGCCTCCTAAAGCATACATTTTACAAAGCATCTCTGAGTTCTGGCAGGCAAGGTGCAGGAAGCTGACATACCCTGCAGATTTAACCTGAAGCCTGAATGGGGGGAATGGGAGGGAAGGGACAAATCCCCCTTTACACAAGTTCATAGGGAAACATGCACAGCTGAGGCTGTCAAACACAGGCTGTGTGCTGGAGCCCCCCCCCATCTCCCTCCATTTCCAGTGTTATTGCAACAATAATTCAGGGTGATGCAGAGGTTTCAATTTCACAGCATCAGGGAAAAGGCTGTTCCTCGGTCTGATGGTTCTAGCCTAATACTATGTAAACTCCAACCTGAAGTAAAGGGACAAACAGTCCATGAAAGGGATGGGACAAGTTTCTCATAATATTAAGGGTCCTCTTTTTACACCTGCTGTTGTGAAAATTATTGAAGTTGGCAGACTGCAATTGTAGGTCAGTAGTGTGTACAGGAAGGGGTAATGATGGACCCTGGGGGTAACCAGTATTGGGCATGATGAAAGAAGATGAAAGTATGTGAATTCTATCTGACTGGGGCTTATTTGTTAAAAATCCAACACTCTGTTGTACAAAATTGAGCATATTCTAATTTGTGCCAGTTTATCTACCAGGGCTTATGGAATTATAGTATTGAAGGTAGAACTAACTTCCCCCTCCCACCAAGACAGCAGTGAGTAAGATCCACTGCAGATGACATAACATCTGCAATTGATCTATTATGTCTGTATGTATACTGATGGAAAGCCAGTCCACTTTAAAGTTATGGGATTCAGCTACAAGGCTGCAGTCTTTAAGGGATCACTTTCTGCACGGTCACCCTGAGGGGCAACTCACCTGGTGGAGGGGTGAGCCTGGAGACAGAGGGGGTCTTTTCTCATGCCTGATTTGTAGAGTTTAGAGCCATTACAAGAACAACTGATTTCTCAAGCACTCAAAAGCACTGGCCTATGGCATCATAAGAAGGGTTTCTTAGGTCCACCATGTGTCACTCCCTTTAAAAAGGTTACCTACACCATTCAGCTCTTCCGTAAACAGACCTTCTGGGCCAAAGCCTACCTGGATTCCAGAGCTGAAGCTCATTTCATTGAACAAAGAATAACTTCTAAGCACCAAATTCTGCTGATAGAAAACAATTCCCATGTTTGTGGTCAAATGGTACAGCAAATCCATAGCCTATTCATTGTATGACCAACCCACTCTCCATATGGGTTAGCAGTTAAGAATAGATCCCCTCTACTACCGATTCCTACTTTTTGCTCATCTCCAGTGTTCCATAATTTTTTCTTGAAATGAAATAGTTGTGGAACCTTCAACTTCACTCGCATCAATGAAATGAGTGAAAAACAGCTTTCAATAGTCTATATGGTCACTATGAATACTTGGCTCTGCAATACACCTTCAGTTATCCAGAATATTCTTAATGATGTTTTCCATGACTCCGTGGAATTTAATGAATTTCATGGATTCCATGGTCTAAAAGTGGTTGTTCCTGTGAGGACTGAAAGCGATCAAAAGTTTTTAGGCTTTACCAACTATTATACACAGTTTATCAACGATTACTTCAGCATTGTAGAACCCATTTATGCCTCCACTAAAAAGTGAGCCAACTGAAAATCCAGGTCAGATAGGTGTATGCCTTTAATCACCTAAAAGAAAAATCCTTAATTTCAGCTCCTGCATTATTGCACCCCAACCAAGCCAGGCCATTTTTCCTGGAATGCAACACCTGTGGCCTTTTTTCCAACAACCCGCAGAGAAGAGCTTTTCTATAGATGATCATGTGCTGCTGACTATAAAAATAGTCATTGAGGAATGTTACAACCTTCATGATAGAACACTCTTTCCGGTTTTTACTTTCCTTGATAACAAGAACTTATTATGCTTCTAAGTTGCTCTGAGACCGGATCCCCAACAGACTAGCTATTTCACTCCAATAGTCTCTGACTGGGGAGTTTAAGTCACCTCATGCTTTTGGAGAGCCCTGTGCCATTTGTTGGAAGTTCAGTTGGACTTATCATCCTATTATCCACACTACAATAGATAAACTGAATGTCATTCCTACAAGTTTCCTCCTTTTGCTCTTGACCCATGTACTTTGAGGAGAAGTACAAGGTGGAATTGAGTATTGATTTGAGGCTGCTTAGGGGCACACTCCAATACTTTGTTGATTGGAAAATCTATGGCCCTGAAGAAATGTCTTGGGTCTCTCACTCTGATCCTACTGTGTGCGAATAACTTTTATTGACACCTTCCCAAAAACCCGAAGGGTGCTTCTACAAAGGGGACACCAAGAGGGAGGTTCTGTCACAAATTATCAGTAAAGCTGGTCCGCAACCATGTATATTTTTATTCACCTGTAATCTCTTACCTTGTTTCAGAAGACTGCTCTGATCCATGGGACTGGGAAGTATAGACATGGTAGGATTCTACCTGCCTATAGAGTAGTTACACAGCCAGACAGGGCTCCCAATAGAAATCATGGGGCCCCATACAGCCTACCTGACAGGGCCCCCCTCTTCCCCGCTCAGTGCCCTGCCAATCATAAGCATCCCGTTTCCTAGCTCTAGCCACAGATATACAAGAGGTGTGAATAAGTGTGGCTGTGGGGCTAGGAATGCCTCAGCTGCTTATGATTGTTAGTGTGCAAAGACACCTTCCTAGTGAAAGCTGACCAATAGATATTCCATGAGCCTTAAGCCCCGTATACACACAATCAGAATATCAGTACATCTATTATGCTGTTTTTCTGCCAGATCCAGGGCCAGTATGGGGGGGTTGCCTGCCATGGGCATCTGTAGCATAGGAGGTGGAGGGGGTGCTGCAAGGAGAGTTTCTGCGACTATTAGCTGACAGAAGTAGTGACAGTGGCATCCGCTTAGTGTTGTCTAGTATATGCCTAATACGGAAAGGAGGAGAGAGCGGGCTGTGCTCCCTCTCTCTCCTCTCCAGCTTCACACTCTTGTCACTGTAGCGCTCTTCCATCCGGACTGTAAAATCGTGAATTACAGTTTGCTTACCCGCCCTGCATCTCCTCCCAGCAAACAATGTGTGTAGGGGGTGTGTAAACAAACTCTGTATAGCCCCGAGCTGACATCCAGTGACATCCCCGAGCCTCGACTCCAGTCCCTTTCAGCAGCGCCATATCTCCCACCAGGTCTCTGTGCAAAGTCTTAAGGCCCATACACACTATCAGTTTTTCTGCTGAGTTTTTCCTTCAGATTTACCAAAACCATATAATATGAGGTCAAACCTTAGAAGTTTAAATTTGTATGCAGTCAGGCAGGCCCTTGCACTACATGGTTTTGGTAAACCTGAAAGAAAAAAATCTGCAGAAAAACTGATATTGTGTATGGGACTTTAGAAATCGGCTCCCCCACAGGCTTTTTCTCAGCCCTGACAGGACAACATGATGGGGGGGCATTGGAAGAAGGGATCACAGAGTGATGTGCCGCACTGTATCTGAGGTCCGTGTGCTTGCTTGAAACAAAACTGCAGCCAAGCCGTGTTAAGGGAGAACCACACTGGGGACACAAGGGGGTGAATGAGAGTATTTGTAGGGAGAAGTTGATTACTTCTAGATGGGATTGATATGGGGGGGGGGGGGCTGTGTATTTGTGCTATTGTGCTAGGAAGGGAAAGCTGGGTGGGGGGATTTGATTGGTGACAGGATAAGATTTTTTTCTAGTAGAGGTGATTTGTGCTGGGGGATGGGAGGAAGATGATTTGGGCTAGGAGGAGGGATTTGTGCTGGGAGAATGAAGATTTGTGCCAGGTGGGGGTATTTGTGCCATGGGTATGGGGGAAAGATGATTTGTGCCAGGAGGGGGGATTTGGGGGGGTTGTGCTAGAAGAGGTGATTGGGGAGGGGATTTGTACTAGGACAGGAAATATTGGGGCTGTAAGAAATGGGGATGGGGGGAGTTATGCTGGTAGGGATGCTGGGGGGTATTTGTGCTAGAGGGGAAATTTGGGGGGAGGATTTTTGCTAGGAGGGGAAATTTTTTCAATTGAATAGTTTTTATTGAAAGTTTTTTCAGACAAAAAGAAAATATAATAACAGATAAGAAGCTATTATTACAACGTATATATAACATATATAAAGATAAAAATCTGTATCAAATAAGAGATAATAAATGCATTTGCCTTTAAACTCTTGAAATACCTGTTTAAAAGATAATAAAAGAGAGGCTATATAAGAAGTATCCTTTCGTTGATACAAAAAATGGTAATTCGAGTGAATTGGAGGTAACAAAGACAATTATTATCTCGGACACCCCTATGGGAGCTATACTGTGTCCGAGAGGAATGTATTCTCTCTGATACTTCAAAGAAAAAGAAAAGATATATTCAACAGAAGTTAGGAACAGAAGACCTGAACAATATCTTGGGAGTTAGTCCATTTTAACCAAGGTTGCTATAATTTATAGATACAGACATACCCCACTTTTAAGTACACAATGGGGTTTATTTACTAAAGCTGGAAAGTGCAAAATCAGGCTCACTTCTGCATAGAAACCAATGAGCTTTCAGGTTTTATTACCAAAGCTTAACTGAAAAAGCCAAGGTTAGAAGCTCATTCGTTTCTATGCAGAAGTGAGACTGATTTTGCACTTTCTAGCTTTAGTAAAGAAACCCCATTGTGTACTTAAAAGTGGGGTATGCCTGTATGTTCTTTACTAGTTTGTCGGAGGGCTAATGTTAATTCATAGATAAAATAATTTAAAGGTTAGGGATGAGCCAAACACCCCCGGTTCGGTTCGCACCAGAACTTTCGAACGGACCCCAAATTCGTACGAACGTTAGAACCCCATTGAAGTCTATGGG
Organism: Lithobates pipiens; assembly: GCF_037356315.1. Classification (NCBI taxonomy): domain Eukaryota; kingdom Metazoa; phylum Chordata; class Amphibia; order Anura; family Ranidae; genus Lithobates; species Lithobates pipiens. The sequence continues at coordinate 361,262,842 of NW_027507718.1, read as the reverse complement.
ACTCGAACGTTCGAAATTAAAAGTGATCATTTTAACTGCTAATATGCAAGATACTGTCCTAAAAAGGGTTTGGGGAACTGGCTCCTGCCCCAGGGGACATGGGTCAATGCAAAAAAAAGTTTTAAAAATGTCAGTTTTGATGGGAGCACTGATTTTAATGACGATTAAAGTGAAAAAAAAAGTGAAATATTCCTTTAAATATCGTGCCTGGGGGGTGTCTATAGTATGCCTGTGAAGTGCCACGTGTTTCCCGTGTTCAGTCCCTGCACAAAATGACATTTAACGGAAATAACGTAATTTAAAACTGCTTGCGGTTTTAATGTTATATCTGGTTCCTGCAATATGGTTGAAAATCATTGAGAAAAATGGCATGGGTAGCCCTCCCTGCCCATTACCAGCCCCTTTGGGTCTTGTACGGATATTAAGGGGAACCCCGTACCCATATTAAAAAAAGGAAATACGTGTGGCCCCCAGGCCCTATATACTCAGAACAGCAGTATACAGGTGGTGCAAACAAGACAGGGACTGTGTAGATTTGTTGTGTTAAGTTGAATCTGTTTGTAATTTTCAACTGGTACATTTTTAAAGTTTAGCTCCAGTCAAAAAAACTATTTTTAAGCTTTTTGTAAAACATAGGGAAGGGTTATCACCCCTGTATAATTTGTTTTGCCGTCCGTCTTTTTTCACCTCACTTGCTGTTGTCTCCTTCTGTCCTAGATGGATATAGCGCTATATGGATATATCCTAGATGGATATAGCGGTGTATACTGGGTTCAGAGCACGCAGACAGCACGTACAATCTCCTACCACTGACTGCAAGCTCTATTTAAAACGAGCAAGATAGTTAGCTATATAGATGGATATAGCGGTGTATACTGGGTTCAGAGCACGCAGACAGCACGCACAATCTCCTACCACTGACTGCAAGCTCTATTTAAAACGAGCAAGATAGTTAGCTATATAGGTGGATATAGCGGTGTATACTGGGTTCAGAGCACGCAGACAGCACGCACAATCTCCTACCACTGACTGCAAGCTCTATTAAAAAAGAGAAATATAGCTAACAACCACTACAGAAGAGTAAGAACGAAAAATCGGCCGATAACGATCGGTGTATACTGTGTTGAAGGTACACAGAACACCCACTAACTCCTACAGACGCCAACACACTACACAAGGCCGCCGTGCTGGCGGCCTTATATAGTGTGGGGCGTGTACTACACAGCCTGAGCTATGATTGGCCACAGGCATCCTGCCTGTGGCCAATCATGGCTCTCCTCGCTGCCGGCGCTGTGATTGGCCAAGCATGCGGGGTCACAGTGCATGCTTGGCCAATCATGAGCCAGCAATGTACTGCGATGGCGCAGTGCATTGTGGGCCGTGAGCGTCACACGAATTTGGCGCGAACGGCCCATAACGTTTGGAATTCGCTGAACGGGCGAACAGCCGATGTTTGAGTCGAACGTATGTTCGACTCGAACACGAAGCTCATCCCTATTAAAGATAAATACACTCTTCCTAATTGGTATCTATTCCGATACCTCTAGTTGAGACACGCTCTTATTACCCAGTTCAGTTCTGACACACTAGAGCTAGGCGCGTCTCCCTTGGAGTACATGCTAAGGGCTGAGGACTTGCCAAACCTGTATTGACAGTTTACAAATAATTATTTGTAGAAAGACCAAAAATGCTTAACAAATGTAGGGACAAGTGGAGTGCATTAGTTACAGATTTTGGGGGGAGAATTGGGATGATATGTGGGATCACCCGTTCCAGACTTTGGTGTCGGCCAGAGACAGGCTCATTAAATTTAAACTATTACACAGGGTGTACTATACCCCTGCAAGGATAGCTGGGATATATGGCATAGGTACAGCAGTATGTTGGCACTGCACAGATATGCTGATTTTGACCACGTATTTTGGCAATGCCAGCCAATAAAGGAGTTCTGGAAAGGGGTAACAAGCACTATACAGACAGTGCTGTCGGTGCCGATTCCTGTTACAGTTATAATCTGCTTGCCCGGCCTGGTGGAGAAATTGGCACCCCGAAGGGCGCACAGAACTATGATCTCTCTTTCCCTATTTTACGCACGTAAAGCTATTTTACTGTGTTGGAAAAAACCTGAACCTCCCACATTGTCTTACTGGAAAGGCATAATTAATAAAGCACTACCTTTTTATAAAGCAACATACTTAAAGAGGAGGGCCGGTTTTGAAAAAAAAAAATTAAGTCAGCAGCTGCAAACACTGTAGCTGCTGACTTTTAATAAGTAGACTTACCTGTCCAGGGCGCCCACGATGTCGGCCACCCGAGGCTGACCCGTCCCTCGGTCTCGGGTCCCGGCGCCGCCATTTTGGGTAAGGGAAACAGGCAGTGGAGCCTTGCGGCTTCACTGCCCGTTTCCTACTGTGCATGCACAGGTCACACAGCGCTTTGTGAATGGGACGCGCTGTGTTCTGGGACACACAGTTTCCAGAACACAGCGTGACCCATTACCCAGAAGACGCCACATGGAGGAGAGAAGAAAGAAGATCCCCGCGGAGGAGGAAGAGGCAGATTAGGATGATGTGCCTAGCAACAGGCATTTCTGCTAAGTAAAAAAAAAAAAAAAATTCATTTTTATTTATTATTTTTTCTAATTTTTAATGTATTTTCTTTTTTCAGGGTGGCCCTCCACTTTAAGTAGGGGTTGTCCTAAAAAATTTGAGAAAGTATTGCAGTGTTGGCTGCACACTAAGGACACTTTGAATTGATTTACTATGATGGGGGTGAGCTTTAATAAACACTCTATGTACTGGGCAAAGGGATTGGGTAATCCAGACTAAATAATTATCAGACTGTGTGATGATTGGATGCACCATTGACTCCTGGAAAACATGATGCCTTTTTATTTTACATTTCTTTTTTGTACAGTTATGAGCGTGGAATGTGATTTGGTAACGGTTGGAAGGCTGCACGAGGGTTAAGGGTTGAGGAGGGGAGGGAGTGGGGGGATTTTGGTACACGTTGTACTGTATTCTTTGTGTTGTAAAACTGTTAATAAACAAAAATTTACAAAAAAAATAAATTCATAGATAAAATGTGTTTGGCTCGATTCTACTACTTCCAATACCATAGGGGGAATCAGATTTTTTCCATTTCCTTGTAATACTAATTCTAGCTGATAATAGGACATGTGTTAAGACATTTCTAACTGGATTAGGATAACAATCAATATCAAGGGACAGTAAAGCTAGAGAAGGATTTAAAGGTATGTTTCCATTGGTGAATACAGAGTAACTGAAAAATGTGTTCCCAGTATAATTTAAGTTTGGGGCAAGTCCAGAATATATGAAACATATCTCCCTTCTGTCCACATAATCTCCAACATTTATTTTCAGAATTTCCACAAAATTTTGAATTTTTTTCAGGTGTAAGGTACCAGGGTTGAGATATTTTAATGGATAGTTCCCATAGTGTGCATAGTGTGCATAGTGTGCAGGTGGCTTTATACGTGGAATTACAAGCTTTTTCCCATTGATCCACCATATAGGTGCATCCTAAATCTTCTTCCCATCTAAGTATTGGAGCGGATTTAACAAATATATTTTTTTGTTGAAGAAGAGTATAAAAGAGAGAAATCCCTTTTAGAGGGTAAGTGGGGATTTTGAGGAAGGACCAAGCCTCTGTTGGAACATTGTAATACCATGAAGGAAGTTCGTTAATACAGTTTTTAGTTCTAATGTAAAGGAATATGTCTGAATTTGGCAAGTGAAATTCCTTTTGAAGTGAGGCCCTCGCCGCCCACATCATTGAATTTGATTGACAGCAACGGGAGCCAATGGCTGCACTGTTATCAATCTATCCAATCAAGAGCAGAGAACCCTGTGCAGAGAGGGTCAGCACGTCTCTGCCAAGGAGATGAAGGGGCCCAGGTAAGTAAAACAGGGGGGGGGGGCTGGGGTGGCGGTCACTGGCAGAAGTTTTGTTCACCTTAATGCATCCTATGCATCATGGGAAATGTAGTTCCAAAAGATCTGGGGGTGCAAAGGTTCGCCATCACTGTTCTAGGCTAAATTAGCATTTAACCCTTGCAATGCAGAGGGGAACCCACTGTAAGATGAAACTTTACAGTTGCCCAGAGTTCAGCTTTAAAGAGTAACTCCACTTTGGATGAAGACCCCCCCTCCCCCCCCCCCCACCCCTTTGGTGATATATGTGCATTGCAAGGATTTTAACAAACCTTGTTGCAGATTCCTACCTTCACTTATTCTGAAGGAATGGTTATTTGTTTGTCTGTGTCCATGTGAAAAGTGAATGTGAATAGGAATAACTTCATAATTATCAATCAGCTGGTGAATTTGAATGGTTCTAATGAAGAAAGTGTCAGGGTCTTTATCCTTTTAGATGTGACTTCCCTTTCAGAGTATCTCACCAAAAATAAATTTTTGTTGTTTTTTGTAGAGGAAGTCCAAAGCCTGACTTGTATATTAGTGCAGGCTTTTGGACAAATCAGTAAGCCAATCACACCAGCAGGAAATTACATTTCTGGGGGGTTCTATACACCATCTGTATACAGAATGCCTTCAGGTTGCCATATTGCATTTTACAGAAAAATACAGCACTGCAGATTGAAAAGTAAAGATCATTTTTAATACCATTCAATTACAATATGACTATGTGTAGCAATTCTATATAGAGTACTATAAAAAAATGTATTTGCTATTTTTCCCATGAAAAATGGCGTTACCTTTTAAATCAAATTGCCATTTCCTAAATGGTTATGCTATATAACATTTATTTTCTAACAGTAGTTTGTAAAAGTAGGAATAACATTTCTGGGTTATATGTTTTCTAATAGAAGATTCGTCCTTTATTTACTGCAGAGAGTTTCTGAAAATAAATCAATTTGTGTTATAAACTTTGTGAATAGTAAATGTGCTTAGTTATTTTTATAGGTTATAGAGGACACATAATACTTCTTAAAGGGGAGTTCCAAACAGAAATTGAACATCCTCTTCAAGTGAAAGTGACCTCCTGACATGCCACATTTGGCATGTCATTTTTTTTTGGGGGGGGGGGGGAGTGGATACCCTCTTTTTAGAGGCATCCATCTCCCACTTCCTCCTGGGGCTCCGCGGAGCCGGAAAGAAGTCCACCTCTCCCTCCTCCCTCCATGCAATCTTCTAGGATACGTCACAGGTGCCAGAAGATTGCCTAGCCCATCACAGGCTCGCGCCTGTGAGCAGCCTGCGCAAGCACAGTGCGTGCCCAGCTGTGAAGCCGAAGCTGGGCGCCCACAGTCACAATGCCAGTGCTGAGGAGGGGAAGAGGAGCGGGGCATCATTTGCCCACATCGCTGGATCGCGGGACAGGTGAGTGTCCGATTATTAAAAGTCAGCAGCTACACTTTTTGTAGCTGCTGACTTTTATATGGGCGGAACTCCGCTTTAAGTGTTTCACAAAGTGTTTCTTATTTTAGAAGAAGCTGACAATTTTAAAGCAGTTCTATCCATTAAAGTAGAGCTCATAGCTTGCCACTCTCATGTAGCATGCTTCTGTTTGCACTACAGTGGCATCCCAGTCTTGGCCCACCCTTTGCAGCTATAACAGCAGTTGGTGTCAGTCAGTAGAGCAGTGGACGGTGTCAGTAGAGAAGTGGATGATGTCAGTAGGGCAGTGGAAGGTGTCACTAGAGCAGTGGAGAGTGTCACTAGAGCAGTGGAGAGTGTCACTAGAGCAGTGAAATGGTGACAGTAGAGCAGTGGAGGATGTCAGTAGACCAGTGACGTCACTAGGGTTGGTGTCACCCCCCCCCCCCCAGTCACTGAGCAATCTGGGGCACTGAGCAGGCTAGCACATAAGCACAGCTCTCCCCTCTAGCCTGCCACAGTGTTCTGTCCTGCCGCTGCGGAGTGACAGCAGGAGCAAGACAGAGCAATAGACACTGGGCAGGCTAGTGCATCTGGTTCTCTTCTGCCTAGCCTGCCACAGTGCTCTGCAGGGTGCTGGGCAGGCTAGTTTTGGGATGGCAGCGATCATGGTGCACACTCCAAACCGGCCCCTGTAAATGTTGTGGTTTATACCAGTGTGCCAATCCATGCACTGTCACGGATGGGGGTGACACCATCACGGTCAGATATCACTTCCTTCTTCATGGTGTCACCAAGGCCTGGACTGGGACAAGAAATAGACCCAGGCATATTAGACTGAGCAGCACAGTGTAATCCCCAAGTCTAAATCCCCCCCAATGTAAAAGTGTAATCCCCTTCCAGTGCAATCCCCCTAATGTAACCCCCCTGTGTAATCCCACTAATGTATCCCCCCTAATGTAACCCCTGTATAATCCCCCTAATGTACCCCCATGTAATCCCCTTAATGTAACCACCCCCTGTGTAATCCCCCTAATGTACCCCCCCTGTGTAATTCCGCTAATTTATCCCCCTAATTTAACCCCTGGGTAATTCAGCTAATGTATCCTCCTAATGTGCCCCCTGTGTAATTCCGCTAATGTATCCCCCTAATGTGCCCCCTGTGTAATTCCGCTAATGTATCCCCCTAATGTGCCCCCCTGTGTAATTCCGCTAATGTATCCCCCTAATGTGCCCCCCTGTGCAATCCTGCTAATGTGTCCCCCTAATGTACTCCCTTAATGTAACCACCCCCTGTGTAATTCCATTAATGTACCCCCTAATAATCCCCATAATATACCCCCCGTGTTATCCCCCTAATGTAACACTGTGTAATCCCCATAATATACCCCCTTGTGTAATCCCCCTAATGTACCCCCCGTGTAATCCCCCTAATGTCTGCCCATTGTGACATTGTGTATATCTCTCCTCCCTACATTCGCAGACCTCAGGTCAGCGTGACTCTGTCCACATGGATGTCCCTCCTCCCAGGCTCCTCCTCCTGTTGTGGATGTACTGTCAGTGTGGAGGAGGAGCTTGGGCTCCGAGGAGTGTAATTGTAATAAGCAGCCGGCATTGCTTCCCACCTGCCTGTCACAATAATAGGGGATTGCAGTGCTGATTCCCGGAGGACATGCGGGTGCCGGGCACTGGGCTTCTCCTCCTCCCTCCCCGAACATCGCTGAGCAGAGATACCTGAGTGCCCAGTGGAAGGAGGAGAGAGCTGTGGTGTCTCTCTTAATCCAGTGCCGTGCCAGGTGTCACCCCTCGCCCCCCGCTCTCCCCTTGCAACACCACTGCAGTAGAGCAGTGGAAGGTGTCAGTAGAGCAGTGGTAGGTGTCAGTAGAGCAGTGGATGGTGTCAGCAGAGCAGTGGATGGTGTCAGTAGAGCAGTGGATGGTGTCAGTCAGTAGAGCAGAGGAGGGTGTCAGTAGAGCAGAGGACGGTGTCAGTAGAGCAGAGGACGGTGTCAGTAGAGCAGAGGACGGTGTCAATAGAGCAGTGGATGGTGCCAGTAGAGCAGTGGATTGTGTCAGTAGAGCAGTGGATTGTGTCAGTAGAGCGGTGGATGGTGTCAGTAGAGCGGTGGATGGTGTCAGTAGAGCAGTGGATGGTGTCAGTAGAGCAGATGAAGGTGTCAATAGAGCAGTGGATGGTGTCAGTAGAGTAGTGGACAGTGTCAATCAGTAGAGCAGTGAACAGTGTCAGTAGAGCAGTGGAAGGTGTCAGTAGAGCAGTCAATGGTGTCAATAGAGCAGTGGAAGGTGTTGGTCAGTAGAGCAGTGGACAGTGTCAGAGGGCAGTGTCAGTACAGCGATGGGCGTCATCAATAGAGCAGAGGGCGGTGTCAGTACAGCAGAGAGTGGCGTCTTTCCGATGCAGGAAACCATGGCGGGCCCCCCCCCCCCCGACCTCCGGACAGGGCTCTTTTCTCCGAGCCCGATGGTGGAACACCAGGGCCCAGTCCCAAGTGGGTGGCTGCATATAAAGGAACCGATTTAAAAAACATCAATTATAGCCACTGTGCCCATCAAACGCCACCACTGTACCATCTAATGCCACCACTGTAACATCAAATGTCACTACTGTGCCCATCAAACTCTGCCGCTGTGCCCAAATGCCACTGCTGTGCCCATCAAATGCCGCCGCTGTGCCCATCAAATGCCGCCACTGTGCCCATCAAATGCTACCACTGTGCCCATCAAATGCTGCTACTGTGCCCATCAAATGCTGCTACTGTGCCCATCAAATGCTGCCACTGTGAATCCCCACTACCCGCTCACTGTCTGCCTGCCACTTACCCTGTCTTGGTGGGGCAGCGGGTAACGGCCATGAGCGGGGTCCTCCATGCAGCTACTGCCATCCTCATCTCCCGTCCTCTCCTCCTGATGGGCGTCCAATAGCTGTGTCTATTGTTTCAGCCAATCAAGTGATGGGTAAAAGACCCGCACACCTGATTGGTGGAGAGGCGGTTCAGTGTTAGGAAAGTGAATATTAATTCACTTTTCTAACACACCTGGCTGGGTAGACTGTGAGCGTCAAGCATGGCGCTCGCAGTTCACCTATTTTGAAGCCTATTATAGCCCAAGGCTCTAAACAGGCGCTACAAAAACACCCCCCGCCGCTGTAATTCAGGCACCCGGCCCCCCAAAAGGAACCAGACACCTAAATATGGGGGTGGCAGCGGTGGCCATGGATAGATTCATGCTATGCTATGCATGAATCTATCCATTGGTCATAGAGGGGGTGGAACCTGTGCACCCTTTTGGATGCACCGCCACTGATAAACACATGCACACACACATGCATGCATACACATACATATATGAACACACACACACACATACATACATGCATGCTCTCACACACACATACAAGCATGTTCACACACACACATATAAGCATGCTCACACACACTCACACACATACAAGCATGCTCACACGCACACATACATTAATACTCACACACATACACATACATACAAGCATGCTCACGCACACAGATATAAGCATGCACGCACACAGATACAAGCATGCTCGCACACACATACATGCATGCTCACACACACATACATGCATGCTCACACACACACATACATGCATGCTCTCACACACACACACACACACATACATGCATGCTCACACACATGCATGCTCACACACACACACACACACACACACACATACATGCTCACACACACATACAAGCATGCTCACACACACATACAAGCATGCTCACACACATGCACATACAAGCATGCTCACACAAACATACAAGCATGCTCACACACACATACAAGCATGCTCACACACACGCACATACGAGCATGCTCACACACACACACACACACACACAAGCATGTTCACTCATACAAGCATGCTCACACACACACACATACAAGCATGTTCACTCATACAAGCATGCTCACACACACACATAAAAGCATGTTCACTCATACAAGCATGCTCACACACACACATACAAGCATGTTCACTCATACAAGCATGCTCACACACACACATACAAGCATGTTCACTCATACAAGCATGCTCACACACACACATACAAGCATGTTCACTCATACAAGCATGCTCACACACACACATACAAGCATGTTCACTCATACAAGCATGCTCACACACACACACATACATGCATGCTCACACACATGCATGCTCACACACACACACACACACGCTCACACACACATACAAGCATGCTCACACACATGCACATACAAGCATGCTCACACACACATACAAGCATGCTCACACACACGCACATACGAGCATGCTCACACACACACACACACACATGCTCACACACACACACACACACACACACACACACACACACACACACAAGCATGTTCACTCATACAAGCATGCTCACACACACACATAAAAGCATGTTCACTCATACAAGCATGCTCACACACACACACACACACATAAAAGCATGTTCACTCATACAAGCATGCTCACACACACATACAAGCATGTTCACTCATACAAGCATGCTCACACACACACACATACAAGCATGTTCACTCATACAAGCATGCTCACACACACACACATACAAGCATGTTCACTCATACAAGCAGGCTCACACACACACATACAAGCATGTTCACTCATACAAGCAGGCTCACACACACACATACAAGCATGTTCACTCATACAAGCATGCTCACACACACACATACAAGCATGTTCACTCATACAAGCATGCTCACACACACACATACAAGCATGTTCACTCATACAAGCATGCTCACACACACACACATACAAGCATGTTCACTCATACAAGCATGCTCACACACACACATACAAGCATGTTCACTCATACAAGCATGCTCACACACACACATACAATCACAAATACAGCAGACATTTACCTCTTCCTGGCGGGTACTGCACTCTAGGGGGAGACAAAGAGCACACACTGCTTTCACTAAGCCTAATGTGAGGAGCTGCCACACAGTGCCGATTTCAGTTAGGCTGATGATTGTGAACTCCTCTCAGCCTTCCCTCCTATCGCAGAAGTACAGGGGGCCCTCGGGCCCCCTGCAGCAAGGGGCCGGGTCGCCATGGCGATCTTGGCGACCCCTATAATTCCGCCACTGTACTTATGCACTAACCAATACCAACTAATATGACAAAAAACAGCCAAGGGCAGTTGCCAACACTATAATGTGTCCCCGTACTTACTAAAAATAAAAAAAGTGTGGCGCTATCCCTAAATAAATAAAACAAAGTGTAAAAATACATAACACAAAAAGAAGACCCATTGGGTACTAAATCAAAACCTCAGTGCTGCAAGAGGTTTAGATGAATGTACAAATAAGCAAATTATGTAAGAAACATCAATAACAGAGAGCATTATACTACAGTATACTACAACTAAAAACACCAACGCTACGCATAATTAAAAATGTTCAAATAAAGTGGAATAGATAAAAAGGAACAATGCCATATATACAGATCAAATTCATCAATGAAGTTCAATTGAATGTGCAAATAACAACTAAATAAGTCATAAAAATCAATAGTACCCACTGGATATTGAAACCAAAAGCACCAGTGCTGAAAATATAAAAAATTGTGCAAACAAAGCAAGATAATTCCACATGTAGATAAAGTTAATTAATGCGGTAGCAATATCCAAATAAGATGACCCTGCTGGGTATTGCAACCAAATGCACCAGTGCTGTAAGAAATCAAAATATGTGCAAATACGGCAGATAGGTAAACCAAATAAATTTCATAGGATAATAAAGTTCATCAATAAAGTGTCCTTTTTTGTGTTTCACATCCCACATGTGTCCAAGTAAATAAATAAATCAAACAGATCCCAGTGGTGATAGCCGTGCATATATATGAAGAAATCCTTTAAAGTGAAAGTGATGGTGTGATGTGATCACTCCGCGTGTGCTAACAGCTCACCTCACAACAAGACCATTGATTTTTTACAGCACTGGTGCTTTTGGTTGCAATATCCAGTAGGGAACTATTGATTTTTATGTCTTATATATTTGTTATTGGCACAGTCACTTTATTGATGGATTTGATCTGTATATGGAATTTTTCCTTTTTTATCTATTTATTCAGCTTTGTTTGCACATTTTTAATTATGTGCATCACTGGTGATTTTAGTTGTAATATCCAGTAGGGTATTAATGATCTCTGTTATTTATGTTCCTTATGTTATTTGCTTGTTATTTGTACATTCATCTGAACCTCTTACAGCACTGAATAAGACCCCTTTCACACTGGGGCACTTTGCAGGCGCTACAGTGCTAAAAATAGCACCTGCAAAGCGTACTGAAAGAGCCGCTGTTGTGTCTCCAGTGTGAAAGCCCCGAGAGCTTTCACACTGGAGCGGTGCGCTGGCAGGACAGTAAACAAAAAGTTCCGCTAGCAGCATCTTTGGAGCCGTAAAGGAGCTGCAAAATGGGCTCCTGCCCATTGAAATCAATGGGGCAGCGCGGCTATACCGCCGGTATAGTGCTGCTGAAGCAGCACTTTCGCTGTGGTTTTAACTCTTTCTCGGCTGCTAGCGGGGGTAAAAGCACCCGCTAGAGGCCGAACATCGCCGCAAAATTGGCGGTAAAGTGCCACTATTTACCGCCGACGCCGCCCCCGCCCCAGTTTGAAAGGGGTCTTAGGGAAAGCCACACTGTTACTACAAGTTCCAGCATGTCCAGGACTCACCCCTCCCGCATGCTGGGTTCCTGTCACTGCCTCACATATGGGATGTTCCTAGTACAGGGGGAGTTCGGAGAAGTCTCAGTCCCACTCAATGTATAGAAGCCCCTCAGCCATGTCAGTGTCCTGGACTTTAGAATGCTCGGACTTCCTCCTGCATCTAACCTTGTGATGAACTTGCTTGCAGTATCTCTGTCTCCTAATACCAGTACGTGCCCACACTATCTATTGCATAAAACGATGTACTATTACGTCATTTCGCACAATAGAGCCGCCCTGCCGCAGTATATATGCGGCAGGCGGTCTTTAATTGGTTAAAGCCTAAGTTTAGTAAAACATAACTTTACTTTAACCACTTGCCTACTAGGCACTTAAACACCTTTCCTGCCCATACCAATTTTCAGCTTTCGGTGCTCTTACACTTTCAATGACAATTACTCAGTCATGCAACACTGTACCCAAATTAATTTTTTGTCCTTTCTTTCCACAAATAGAGCTTTCTTTTGGTGGTATTTGATCACCTCTGGGTTTTTTATTTTTTGCGCTATAAATGAAAAAAGACCGAAAATTTTGAAAAACAAACGCATTTTTCTTTGTTTCTGTGATAAAATTATGCAAATTATTAATTTTTCTTTATACATTTTGGCCACAATTTATACTGCTACATATCTTTGGTAAAAATAACCCAAATTAGTGGATATTATTTGGTCTTTGTTAAAGTTAGAGAGTCTACAAGATGTGGTGCGAATCATACAAAATTGATCACATCTGATGTACTGACGGTCTATCTCAAGTCTTGCGACCCAAACAAGCCAGGAAAGTACAAATATCCCCCAAATGACCCCTTTTTGGAGAGTAGACATTCCAAGGTATTTAGTAAGATGCATGTTGAGGTTTTTGATGTTGTCATTTTTTCCCACAATTCTTTGCAAAATTAAGATTTTTTTTTCCACAAAATTGTCATTGTAATAGGTAATTTCTCTCACGTGGCATGTGTATACCACAAATGACACCCCAAAATAAATTCTGCTACTCCTCCTGAGTATTACAATACCACATGTGTGGGACTTTTTCAAAGCCTGGCCACTTAGAGAGGCCCAACATGCAGGGAGCGCCATCACGTGTTCTAGGAGCATAAATTACACATCTAAATTGTTGACTACCTATTACACTTTTGAAGGCCCTGGAGCACCAGGACAATGACACGTGGCACTGATGACAGATGCCACTGATACGTGGCACTGATGACACGTGACACTGATGTGACACTGATGACACGTGACACTGATGACAGATGCCACTAATACGGGGCACTGATGACATGTGACACTGATGACACGTGGCACTAATATGTGGCACTGATGACACGTGGCACTAATACGTGGCACTGATAACACATGCCACTAATACGTGACACTGATGACACATGGCACTAATACGTGGCACTGATGACACGTGACACTGATGACAGAGGGCACTGATAAGTGGTATTGATGACATGTGACACTGATAACAGATGGCACGTGACACTGACAGGTGGCACTGATGACAAATGGCACTGATACATGGCACTGATGGCAGATGGCACTAATATGTGGCACTGATGACAGATGGCACTATGTGGCACTGATGACACGTGACACTGATGTGGCACTGATGACAGATGGCATTTATACGTGGCACTGATGACAGATGGCACTGGGAACAAATGGCACTGACAGGTGGCACTGGGGACAGGTGGCACTGGGGACAGATGGCACTGGGGGACAGGTGGCACTAACATGTGGCACTGAGGGCAGGTGGCACTGGGGACAGGTGGTACTAACAGGTGGCACTGGGGCAGTTGGCACTGGGGGCGGATGGCACTGGGGGCGGATGGATGGCACTGGGGCGGATGGCACTGGGGGCGGATGGCATTTTATTTTACTTTTTTTTTTTACTTACGGCTGCTGCAGCCGTTCAACTCTCCCTCCTCACACACTGTCTGTGTGAGGAGGGAGAGCGGCGCTGAGAGATGATCTCATACGTTTACATATGAGATCATCTCTCATTGGACACGCCATTCGTGCTGTAAACGGCCGCTGTGATTGGCTGTTTACAGTGATCTGTAACTGGCTGTGTCCTAGGGACACGGCCAGCACACAACTTGCCCGATGCGCACCCGCGGCGGCGCACAGAGGGGAAGTAAATAGGACAACGTCCAGGGGCACCCTCCCAGCAGGAAACGTCCGCGCTGTAGCCGTCTTTCGGGTATAGCGCAGGCGGGAAGTAGTTAAAAATCAGCACAGGGGATTGTACTTACATAGTTACATAGTTAGTAAGGTTGAATAAAGACACCAGTCCAACCTGAGTGAGTGTCTACAATTGTCCCTATCCCTGTACATTGCACACTCACATCAGTCCCTACCCGCAAGGAGCCCACAATCCAAGGTCCCCAAGGGACAATTTTAGAGAGGAGCCAATTAGCCTACCTGCATGTCTTTGGAGTGTGGGAGGAAACTGGTGTACCCGGAGGAAACCCACGCAGGTACATGGAGAACATGCAAACTCCAGGCAGGTAGTGTTGTGGTTGGGATTTGAACCAGCAACCCTTTTTACTGCCAGGCGGGAGTGCAAAGCACTACACCACTGTGCCGCCCTACACCACTGTGCCTCATTGATGCAAAGTATCCCTTGTGCTGATGGCTGTGGTTTTAGTTGAAATCCTCTGATCATCCTTTATTTAGTGTCTCTTCTCAAAGAAAAATATGCTAAAAGTGTGTAGTAGGGATGAACTTGATGTTCAGGTCGAACACAAGCTCAACTTGAACATCGGGTGTTTGCCCATTCGCCGAAGAGATCGCAGTGCATTGTTGTATGATTGGCCAAAGCATGCACAAGACCTGCATGCTTTGGCCAATTACAGTGCCCTCTGCTAAGAGAGCCATAATTGGCCAAAGGCAGGGTACTTTTGTCCAATCATGGCTCAGGGTTACTAAGTCCATGCCCCACACTATATAAGGCTGCTTACATGGTGGCCGTGTATAGTGTTGTTGGTGTGGACAGAGAGATTGATTTATATTAAGCAGGCAGGTTATTCAGTTAGTGGCAGTGTATTTGTGTATTTGAGATATATATATATATATATATATATATATATATGTATATACTCTGCATCCAGTGTAACCTATATCTACAGTGCATTCCACAGTATACTGTCTCTAATACACTTCAGGAGGTGTAGTATTTATATAGTCCTATATATATATATATATATATATATACATACATGTACACTGTATACTCTGCATCCAGTGTAGCCTATATCTCTACAGTGCATTGCATGGTTTACTGTTTCTAATACACTTCAGGTGGCATACACAGTATCTGATAAAGTATGTACAGTTTCTACTACACTTCTGGTAGTGTACATAGAACACAATATAGTGCAGCCATAGTACTGTTGCTAATACAGTGTAGGCGGTGTACACAGTATTTACTACAGTGTGTGCAGTTTCTATTACACTTCTGGTGGTGTACACAGTACACAATACAGTGCAGCCTTAGTACAGTTACTAATGCAGTACCGGCCGTGTACACAGTATCTAATACAGTGTGTACAGTTTCTACTACACTTCTGGCAGTGTACACAATACAATGCAGCCATAGTACAGTTGCTAATACAGTGCAGGCGGTGTACACAGTATCTAATACAGTGTAGTGTGGTGTTGCAAAACAAAATGTACATCATGTCCGGAAGGCCACCAAGGAGAGGCATGCACTCACAGGCCACTAAAAGAGGGCAAGCAGTCTCTGTGTCTACAGTCAACAGTGCTGGCTGTGGACATGGTGCATCCTCTGCAGATGATTATGGGGCACACTTGTCCTTTTTTTCTGCTGCTGGTCTTGTTATTGAGCCAGAACATGAAGAGGAGTTGGTGGAGTGGATAACAAAGCTGTCTTCATCCTCTGTCACCCAGGCTCAGAATAGTTGTCTTCCAATGTAGCTGCCAAAGCGGCCTATTCCACCAGCTCCTTGTCCACAGTCACTCCTTCCATGACTGTGGATCACAGAATTATTCGACCACAGTGTTGGGTACATGCTGATGGAGGATGCACAGCTATCTGAAGGCTCCAATGTTGGTTCACATATTGAGGAAGGAAGTAATGTGAGCCTAAAGAGAGGGGGTGCCTAAGGACAAGAAACTGGCAGTTATGTTCCCCTAGCTGAAGCATACTGCCAAGTTTGCTCCAGTGATGAGGAGGGAGGGGATGATGAGACCACTGACTGTACTTAGTGGCCCGAGAGAAGAGAGGAGGAGGAGGAACAATCCAATGAGGCAGGATGTCCTCTAGGGGGCAGCTTAAGGGCAGCCACCCTATTGAATCAGACCGCAGAGTTCCGCAGGGCACTGCTGACTCCCTGCTGACTTAAAAAAGGCCCACACCAAGGAACTTTTAAGATACATGTGCAGCAGATCACATCATTGCAGTTTGCAACCTATGTCTAAAGCGGATAAAGCGTGGCCAGAACAGCAACCGCTTGGGCACCACATGTTTGAGCAGACATATGAGGTCCTGCAGTCCGTTGGCAACAGCACTCGAAAGACCCAAATCAAAGAAAAAGGCAAACTTCTCCTTGCTCCTCATCTGAGATTTCCAACCCTACTATACCTCCAATCCTCTCAAAAAATGCACTGAGAGGAATGAAGGTATAGCAATAGGTGTCCCAAGTACTTGCAGCCAATCTGCTAGCAGTACACCACTATATGATTTTAGCAGGCAAATTTCCCTACTGCAGTTGCTGAACCGTAGAAAGAAATTTGGTCCCAGCCATCCATATGCTCTGCGTCTAAATTCTAGCTTGACCAAGTTGATAGCACTGCAACTGCTGCCTTTTCAGCTGGTAGACTCTACCCCCTTTCGTGAATTTGTGGAATGTGCTGTACTTCAGTGGCAGGTTCCAAAACTCCATTTCTTTTCATGGAAGGCCATTCCGGCTCTCTACTGGCATGTGCAAGGCAATGTTTTGACCTCTTTGGATAGGGCAGTCAGCAGTAAGGTGCATATTACCGCTGACTCATGGTTCAGCAGGCAAGGGCAGAGACGTAACCTTTTCTTCACGGCGCACTGGGTAACTCTGCTAGCAGCTGGGAAGGATGCAGGGCAGGGTTCAGTGTTGTTGGAGCTTGTTCCACCACCATGCCTCTAAAATGCTAGTGGTGATTCTGCCACAGCTCTCTCTTTCACCTCCTCCTCTTCTTGTTCCTCTATTGCCTCTTCTGCATATTTGTCCTCTGAACCAGCGGTACTCCATAAGCGTTCAAGGGGCTACACAGTCAGGCTAAAAGATGCAATGTGTTGCTTGAATTGGTCTGCTTAGGGGACAGGAGCCACACTGGGGCAGAGATTCTGTCAGCTCTGCAGGGGCAGGCTCAGAGGTGGTTGTCGCTATGCCAGCTTCAGTCAGGAATTGATGTATGCAACAATGGCACCAACTTCCTCTCCGTCCTCCAACACTTGACCCATGTTCCATATTTGGCATATGTCCTGAATTTAGTGATGCATCGGTTCTTGAGCAAGTAGCCAGGCTTAAAGAATTTTCTGAGGCAGACCAGAAAAGTCTGTGGTCATTTCCGCCGGTCATACAATGCCAGTGCTCGGCTGGCTGACATTCAAAAGGATTGCAACCTGCCCACCAACCACCTCATTTGTGACATGCCCACCAGGTGGAACTCAACGTTGACAATGCTGCAGAGGCTGCACACACAGTAGAGGGTCATTAATGTGCAAGTATGGAACCAGGAAAGGGTCAGGGGAGCTTGACTTCTTTTCGCCATGCCAGTGGCTACTGATCAAGGATGCATGCACTGTCCTGTCATCATTTGAGGAGGCCACAAGGATGGTGAGCAGCAACAATACATGCATCAGTGACACTGTCCCTCCAGTCTTCCTGTTGGAGCACAGGCTGCATGGAATCATGGACAGGGCACTTGAGGCAGAACAGCGGGAGGAATAGAAAGACTTCCTTACATCTCAAGGCCCCCTTTATCCAGATAGCATTCCTGCGGGCATGCCAAACCTACAGGGACAAGAGGAGGAGGATTGTATCAGTATGGATGTAGAGGATAACACTCAGCAGTAGTCTTCAAGGGATGGTTTTCAGTCCCCAGAAACCCAAGGAGTTGTATGTGCCTGGGAGGGGGTAGTTACAGATCATGTGATCCTTAGTGACCCAGAGGACTCAGAATCAAATTCCTCTACAAAATTACGCTGCATGGCCTCCCTGATTCTCAAAAGCCTGCAAAAGGACCCTAGGATTTGTGGTATCAAAGAGAGGGATCATTACTGGCTGGCAACCCTTCTTGATCCACGTTGCAAGGGTAAGGTTGCAGAACTCATTCTGCCTTCAAAGAGGGAGCAGAGTATGAAACATCTTCAGGAGGCCTTGAAGAAAGATTTGTGCGATGCATTTCCGGACTCTGGGAGGTTACAATTTGCTGGTGCTGGACAATGTGTTGCTAAGACTTTGTTCAGTCAGGGGAAGAGCGGTGGAGAAGGTGGCTGGTTGATCGATGCCTTTAAACAATTTTTTCAGTCCTCAGCACCAAGGTCTGATCGGTTTAAGCAACCATTGCCAGTGTCTGCATTACATGATACAGAATATCTAGGGGCAAGAGCAGACTTGGAAACCTTTCCAACAGAGCATCCACTGGGTTACTGGTTCTTGAGGATGAACCACTGGCCAGAACTTGCTCAATATGCAATCGAGCTATTGGCCTGTCCTGCATCCAGTGTGCTTTCTGAACACATATTCAGTGCTGCTGGAGGGTTTGTAATGGATCAAAGAGTGCACCTATCCACAGACTCCGTTGATAGGCTCGCATTCATAAAAATGTATCGGTCTTGGATCAGCAGCTATCAAGCACCCGATGCTGATGTAACTGATTGAATTTGCTATGGATGTGGGATCCCTTGAAGACTGCCTATGCCATTCCTCCTTAATCTTGATGATGCTAGCTTCCAACAATATTTTTGGTCAAGGACACCACCACCACCACCCAAGGCCCAATTTTCTGCTCCTGTTTAACAGGGGCATGTAATTATATTTTTTTATATAATATTTCACAGCAGGGCCCGTTTCTGCACCCACCAAGAGTAACTGTGAGGGCTTACAGTGTTCTGGTACCACCAACACCTGAGGCCAAATTTTTTGCAGAGTATATAGGGCAGGCCGTATAGTATATATACTGTTGTTCAGAGTATATAGTGCCTGGGGGCCTTGGGGACCATATGCAATTTTTATTTTAAATTTGAGTGCAGGGTTCGTCTTAATATCCATACCAGACCCAAAGGGTCTGGTAATGGACTGAGGGGGACCCATGCCATTTTTTTTCAATGATTTTCATCTATATTGCCAGGACCCGACAATACATTACAGCCGCGAGTAGTTTTAGATTAAATTTTTTCCTTTACAAATGTCATTTTGCCGAGTGCATTTTTCTAAACACAGGAAACATGCGCTACTTTACAGGCATACTAAGGACACCCCCAGGCACAATATTTAAAGGAATATTTCATGTTTATTGTTTCACTGTAAGCATTAAAATCACTGCTCCCAAAAAAACTGCAATTTTGAAAACTTTTTTTCATTGATACATGTCCCCTGGGGCAGGCCCCGGCTCCTCAAACACTTTTTATGGCAATGACTTGCATATAAGCCTTTAAAATTATCATTTTTGATTTTTCCCATTCGTGTCCCATGGACTTTAACAATGTTTGCGCGTTCGAACAAATTTTTTGCTCGAACGCGCAAACATTGTTAAAGTCCATGGGACACGAATGGGAAAAATCAAAAATGATAATTTTTCGGCTCATCCCTAGTGTGTAGCATGTAGCCCTTGTACACACGGTCGGACATTCCAAGAACAGAATCCGTCTGATTTTTTCCAACGGATTTTGTCCGAAACTGGTGTTGCATACACACGGTCAGACAAAGTTGTCGGAAAATCCGATCGTTTGGAACGTGATGACGTTCATTCGTTACGATGGGACTACATTCAGGCTAGTAGCCAATAGCTTTGGTCTCGTAATTTGATCTGAGCATGCGAGGCACTTTGTC
The DNA here is from genome assembly GCF_037356315.1 of Lithobates pipiens. NCBI lineage: Eukaryota > Metazoa > Chordata > Amphibia > Anura > Ranidae > Lithobates > Lithobates pipiens. The sequence goes on along the minus strand of NW_027507718.1, from coordinate 361,242,633 downwards.
TGATCGGAATTCTCTACAAACGATCGGACAAAGTCCGATCGGATCATGTTGTCGTAAAATTTTATATCCAGCTCTCAAACTTTGTTGGTCAGGCATTCCGACTGAAAAAGTCCGATGGAGCCCACACATGGTCAGATTATCCGACAACACAGTCCGATCAGATATTTTCCGTCGGAATGTCCGACCGTGTGTACAGGGGCTTACTCTTAATCAAGGTCCTCCTTCTTTGTTGCCCTTCTCCAAACTCTCTACAATTCTAACACATCTTTTCTGAAAACTGGTGACCAGAACTGGATTACATACTCAAGATGTGGCCATACCACAGTTTTGTAAAGCGGTAGGACTTCAGATTTATCTCTTGTGTGTATCCCCTTTTTAATCTTTTAGCAGCAAAGCAAAACATACAGTGAACTGTGCATACATACTGAATGTCATAATTATCAAATTGATATCAATATTCACTCCCCAATACATAGATTAGTTTTCAATTATCAATATTTAATAATGTTATTTGCAATGTAATACTCCAGCATGCATGGAATAAAGTAACACATTCTAATTATATTTAAAAATACACATCGGAAAGATGAAAGCCTGGCCATGAATTATTTATGTGTATGATTTTTGACTAGTGTTTTGCATTGTTAATATTGACAGCATCGTTGTAAACATTATTAAAAATGATTCCATAGACACAACATAACAACTGGAGTTATTACCGTAAATGCATTACTTGCTATTCAGTGCTAATCAGTCAATAACCATTAGGCTAATTTACTTGATAAATTAAATTATTTTAATGCCAACATCAATGGAATTTAGTTATTTTGAGAACCTAGAAAAAATATAAATTGATAAGCAAATGTACCTTGGACACTGGAGACTTGTAGTAAGTAAGCAAATATTTTCATTAACACCTGTTTATCATGTTGTCCCTATTGTCCTCTGTGTACACTCCACTCCTGAAAACCATAATGGTCATGTATCAGATCCTAAGATAGTACTGTATCTTTGAATTTGATGTATTTAGATTTTAATCAAGTCTAAGTGAAATGTGGACAAAAATGTTTTATGTAAAGAAACCTCCCCCCATAACATACCGTATATACTCGAGTATAGGCCGACCCGAATATAAGCCGAGGCCCCCAATTTACCCCCAAAAAAACTGGCAAACTTATTGACTCGTGTATAAGCCGAGGGTGAGACATGCCTGTCCATCCCTGTGTGTGTGTCCGTCCATCCCTGTGTGTCCGTCCATCCCTGTGTGTCCGTCCATCCCTGTGTGTCCGTCCATCCATCCCTGTGTGTGTGTGTGTCCATCCATCCATCCATCCCTGTGTGTGTGTGTCTCCATCCATCCATCCATCCCTGTGTGTGTGTGTCTCCATCCATCCATCCATCCATCCCTGTGTGTGTGTGTGTCTCCATCCATCCATCCATCCATCCCTGTGTGTGTCTCCATCCGTGTGTGTGTGTGTGTGTGTGTGTGTGTGTGTGTGTGTGTGTGTGTGTGTGTGTCCAGCCTACCTTTGTCCCGAGCCTCCGTCCCGTGCCTTGCCTCCTTGCCTCCGTCCCGTGCCGTGACTTGCCTCCTTGCATCCGTCCCGTGTCGTGCCGTGCCTTGCCGCCGCCGTCCCGTCCCGTCCCGTGCCGTGCCTTCCCTTGCCTCTGTCCCGTGCCCTCTTCGTCGGCGGCCATTGTAAAGTTCAAAAGCTGCGCCGCCGCCTTCGCCTGTGATAGGCGGAACACTGAATTTCCCCAGCAGCCTGTGTTCCGCCTATCACAGACGTCGTATCATCCTCGTCCGTAGTACGAGGATGATACGATGTCCGTGATAGGCGGAACACAGGCTGCTGGGAAATTCAGTGTTCCGCCTATCACAGGCGAAGGCGGAGCCGGAGGCGCGGCTTTTGAATAGAATGGCCGCTGTCTGTCTGCTCGACACGCTGATCGAGCGGGCAGACAGCGATGACTCGAGTATAAGCCGAGGGGGGCACTTTCAGCCTCAAAAAAGAGGCTGAAAATCTCGGCTTATACTCGAGTATATACGGTACATTATTTTGTGGGCATGCAAGCACACACACATACGCTTGACAGATTGTTGATTCTTTTTAGAAGGCTTCACTCTACCTATAAGTGCATTAATGGATGATTCCATATTCAAAAATACTCCTAAAACATAATAGAAGAGTAAACTTTATGCTGGAACAGCAAACCAGTATTCACGTCAAGCATCCACTTAGGTTCAAAGCCAATACAGTATCTGTTGTTTTTAATGGTCCTAAAATGTAGCTGTGGCCAGATTATGGTCATTTGAGTATTTGTATATTCTTAAAACAACCCTTCACTAACCTTAGTAGTTGCAGGTACTGTGGAGAGATTAAAAGGGTTGAAGTCTACCAAGTCACTAGTAAAAGTGAATCAATCCTTAGAATTACAGCACTGAACCTAAATATGTTAAAGTCAATTAAAAATAGAAGCTTCCTTAGTTGATTTCTCTTAGGTTACTTCAAATTCAGAACATTTGAGTTTGAATACGATTCTCTTTTGAAATATATGTATATATCAACTTACAGTCTGTATAACTGTCTTACCCTTGTTTTTCTCAAAGTGAATAATAAAGAATGTTAGAATTGGTACATGACAGTCTTCATGTACTGTGTATTGAAGATTTCTAAAACTCATATGGATTCAATATATCGTGCTCTGCATTGTGCTAGTGTTTATTACCCTGGTCTGTATCCTTACTATGTTTTAATCTCTTTCAGGTCTTTTTCCAAGAAACAAAAGGGGGGAAATGCAAAAACTGGCAAGGTCAGGAAAGAAATTAAACTATATTGTTATGCTGGAACAGTTACAAAATCGGGAATGTTTTAAGTGATTTAAAACAAAGAAGTAATTACGAGAAATATACATTCTGTTCTTGCCTTGAGTGAGCAGTGAAGGTTGCGTTCCTAGAATTTATTATGTGCATTACAATTTACTGATGGAATGGAAATTCATGTACTGTACAAAAAATGTTTTAAATGACAAGAACATGGGTCACTTTTGAGATCACAAAATAAAAAAAATATTTGTACCTAGTCTTTGTATAGTTCATGGTATGCTACAGTTTAGAATTTAAAATACATTCACGCAGTAGAGTAGAGCTGGGATAATGTCAGTACAGAGCACAGATGTGTTCTGATTTTAAATTAAAATATTTGTTTTACAGGTTTTTTTTTTTATTTTGCTGCAGCGGTATAACGTTTTTAAAATTCACTGTGTTACCCAAGAGTGTAACTTTTCTTCTTCATTGTGTTGCCTTATGAGGAGTTTATGTGTAATCTCCATTAGCAACTGTAAATATATATATATATATATATATATATATATATATATATATATATATATATGTGTATATATATATATATATATATATAGTTTTAGTGGTATGAGATACTGGGTTTTGTTTTTACTAATGATTTGATATAGTTATATGTACACATCTACATGGTGTGCAGGCTTTAGTATAAGAAATTAATTGATTGATTTTCATTTCCTTTTGAAGTGCAGGGATGTTAGATTGGGCTAAACATGTGTGTGTGCCACAGGAGATGCTCTGCTATTTACCCGTTGTAAACTTATATGCGAGAAAGAACAACGCCTAAATTAAGTTCCTTATCACAGCATATACAGGGCCTAAATAATTATCTAGACCAGGTCTTTTGAACTAACACTCTATTCATATATATATATATATATTTTTTTTTTTAATTGTCCAATACTGGATTAGATATGCCTGGAGGGAGGAGAGGGGTAAGGTAGTTCCACCAATCGGGATGGCCAGTCTATGAAAGATAGGTCTATACTCTAGACAAGGGGAGAGATGAAGGGAGAAGACCCAACCCCTACAGGGGGACCTCATACTAAATCACTGGTAAATATCAGGACATCAACACTTATTTAACTATACACATGCTTGTCCTATGGGTTGTCTGTCTTGCTGTTTGTATATTAATGTTTTGAGTATTATACTCTGTATTCCTTCATTTAACCTATGATTTTTTTTTCTGTACAAAAGATAGATTGCTATGCACAAGTTTGGACCTTCTTACTACTTACCAATACATTTTTGTTATTGTGTTAAAGGTTTCACTCATGGTCAAAGAACTTTCATTAACCCAAATCATATATGAGAGATATTACATTTTAAAATATAACTTCTGGGTAACAATACCTCAGATACAACCCTATAATATAAAAATATAAAATACGGTGTTTGCCATGACTACTAGATGCTTGAGCATAATTACATAGTTTAACCCTTTCCCCACCCTCATGCCCCAGTTCCTTGCGCCTATTGCAAACATTTTAGATGGCTTGCATTGGGAACACATGAAAGCTCTTCTGATGAATTGTTGTAGAAAACAAGTTGATCTAGCAATATTGGCTTGATATCCCCAAAAATAAATTGTCATTCCAACACGGCCCCCCCTTCCCCAAGGCACCCCCCATGTTGAGGGCACGCGGCCTGGTACGGCTCGGGAGGGGGGGGCGCGCTCGCTCGCCCCCCTTTCCTGGCCGGCCGGGTAGCGTGCTCGGACAAGGGTCTGTTGTGGACTTTGGGGGGACCCCCACGCCGATTTTTTTCGGCGTTGGGGTTCCCCTTTAAGTCCATACCAGGCGGCGGAGCCCGCGACGTCTCCCTCGCGGGCCCCGCCTACCTGGAGACGTGCTCGAAATGAGCAGGCTTTCCTCTGAGCGGGAACAGTTTGCTCATTTCGAAAGTGGCCTACACACGGGCGGACTGTCCGCTCAAACCAAGTTTCAGCGGACAGTTTTTCGGAATTTCCGAAAAACTTTGTTCGTCAAACTGTCCGCTGAAACTGTCCGCTGAAGCCCCACACACGAGCGGACTGTCCGCTGAAACACTGTTCAGCGGACAAAGTTGAGCGAACAGTCCGCCCGTGTGTACGCGGCCTCAGAAGTACTTTGTTATGCATATCTACTGGAAAATAAATGACTGACTGCTTATCTTCCTTTCTTAGTAAAAATTCATTGGACCCTTTTTATTTTCACTCCTTCCTTTGTGTATTTTTATGGCCTAGAATGGACATCTATCAGCTCAGGCTGAAGCTAAGAGAGCTTGTGGGAATTGGGTTTTCTTTGAGCATCTGAGGGATTTTCTTTTACTGCTCTGAACTGAACTCACTTCAATGTATAATTGACAAACATTTGTCTCCAACAAATGGTGCCAAATTAAACTCATCACTGTCCTGTACTTAAATATGGATTGAGATTATTTTTTATGATATGGCTGCTTTATATTCCAGGTGGAGCCTGCTGTGACATCATTACGTCACAGGATGTTTTCATGTAGCCATTTTGTAGACCGGCCGGAGTGTTTATACAAGTGCCATTTCATTTCATTTTTAATATGAGTGTTACTCTTTTTTTAAATAATGGGTACACACTATGCAGATTATTTTCTTCCTTTGGCTATGAATATATAACCTCATGACTGAGAGCGCATTGAAGCAGCTCAGGTGACTATCCCAGCATTAGGAGGATAAACACGGGAATAACTTCCTTTGGAGCAGAGGCGTTCTATGACCTTCCTTTCATAAGAAGGTCATGGCTGTCTGGTAAGCCGTTCTGGACACTATAGGGTGATGGATTACATACCTTTCCTTCAAGGAACTTTTATCACTTTTTTTTGGACATTTGTCACTTCACAGTTTTTGGAGTATTATTCACTTATTTGTCACAGTTGGGACTTCAGTTTTATAACGTATTTGTTAATATGATCTCAGGGTCAGTGCAACATGTTTATATTAAAGTGTTACTAAATCCAGGACTCTACATTGACTATATTTGGTCTCCCACAGTACACAGAGCATGGAAATGCAATTATTTTAAGAAATATTAACTGCAAAATACCTTTTCTCATTAGTAGCATATAGCAGTCTTGTAACTTCTATCAGTTCCTGGTAAAGCTTGTAGAAGGAGTTTTCATACTGCACTGAGCTGTCCTATCAGGATGCAGGACCCCTGACCCTCTGTCTGGACAATGTTGATATTGCGTGGTATGATTGTTGCTTTCCCATATTCATATCTGGTTTGATAAACTTTACATTTTACTAACACTTTAGCACAGTTTACATGCTTTTGATGCTTTATATACCAATCTAGTTGCTGGTATAAACTGGTACAGTATATCATAATCACTCAAGTTTTAACCCCGCACAAGCTAATTTTGATGATGAAATTGGGTAATATTAGGTATATCACACAATCTGAACAATCTCTTCCTTTAATGATAATTTCTCTGAAGAACGAAATCATTCATTTTCTTTACATAGCCCAATGGCTGTGAAGATCTTTGACGAAAACAATAAGGTACATTTTTATTCTTAAGAGTTTACGTGTCCTGATTGATCATATTGTCTACTTTTCAATAGTAACAGTATTTTAAAAAATAAATGATAATTCAATTAAGAATCTGAATCCGAACACAATTTTTGATCTGTATACATTTTTCATGCAGGTGCAGGTCCTGATCTACAGCGGATCGTGCAATTTGGTAATCCAGGCTGATTGTTTGCATTTTATAATTCTACACAGATTGGTCAAATCATCATGCATATCTTTAGGGGCTTAAAACATGTACAGCCAGGCCAGCTTTGCAAACTTATTTCCTTATCACAAGTAGTACTTAAGCCTATTTGCATCACATTAAAGAGTTGTGTTGTATAACATAAAAATAAAGATTCTCTACAATTCAGGAAGCACCAACTAAATAAATTCTCAGGTTTCCATCAGATTGCCACACAATAATAACCCTTTTTTTTAACCCTTATAGCCCTTTGGTTTGTGGAGCATTCATTGACCCCATCATCAAGTTTTAAAAATGCAAACTTAAACCCAAACTTTATCGAGGTCAATTGGTAACAAATTTAGAAAAATCATTTCTGGGCCTTTTTTTTAACACTGATGGAGGAGTTGCAGAGCTGTGCAATGCCCTGGGAGTATTTTACGAATGAGGGTGATGTGGGTAAAATACCAATCTTTAAAATGCCGTGCTTGGGAAAAGCCATTAAAGTGATATTAAATTTATTTTTTGTTTAAAAACAGCAAACATGTTATACTTACCTGCTCTGTGATTTGGTTTTGCACAGAGCAGCCCGGATCCTCCTCTTCTCGGGTCCCTCGCCAGGGCTCCTGGCCCCTCCCACCTGCCGAGTGCCCCAACACCAGGCAGATTGCTATGAGGGTACGTGAGCCGAGCCGCTGCTCTGTGTCCATTCAGACATAGAGCTGTGGCTTGGCCCCACCCCTCACTCTCCTCATTGGCTTACTGGCTTTGATTGACAGCAGCAGGCACCAATGGCACCCACTGCTGTCTCAGCCAATAAGGAGGGAGAGTCCCGGACAGCCAAGGCTCTCGTGTAACATTGCCGAATTGAGACGGGGCCCAGGTAAGTATAAGGGGAGTTTTTTTTATCTTAATGCATAGAATAAAGTAAGATAAAGAAATATAATACCTTATGCCTTTAGAACCACTCCCCAATCCTGGTATCTCAAATTATTCTCCAAATATTCAAAATATAAACTTTAGGTATGTGTTTGATAGACATTGGCTAGTGTCAGGCTAATTCAAAATAACTTGAATGGGCAGCAAATAGAAAAAAGCTCTGTAGTGTGGGCCTTTTTTATACACTATATTGTCAAAACTATTGTGATGCTTGCCTTTACACACACATGAACTTTAATGGCATCCCAGTCTTAGTCTGCAGTGTTTAATATTGAGTTGGCCCCCCGTTTGCAGCTATAACAGCTTCAACTCTTTTGGGAAGGTGGTCCACAAGGTTTAAGAGTATGCCTATGGTAATGTTTGACTATTCTTTCAGAGGTGCATTTGTGAGGTCAGGCACTGATGTTGACAAGAAGGCCTGGCTCACAGTCTCCGCTCTAATTCATCCCAAAGGTGTTCTATCGGATTGAGATCTGGACTCTGTGCAGGCCAGTCAAGTTTCTCCACCCCAAACTTGCTCATCCATGTCTTTATGGACCTTGCTTTGTGCCTGCTCCAAACCATTTGGTGGAGGGAGGTTGGGCTTGGCCCCTTAGTTCCAGTGAAGGGAACTCTTAAGTCATCAGCATACCAAGACATTGTGGACAATTTCATGCTCCCGACTTTGTGGGAACTGTTCAGCGATGGCCCCTTCCTGTGTCAACATGACTGCGCACAAAGCAAGGTCCATAACGACATGCTTCTTTTTGGACACTTATGTTCACTGTTTGTCACAAATATTTGAACAATAGGACCTATCACATTGACTTTTTTGTTTTCTATTTGTTTTGATGTTTTTCATTTGAACATATCACTTATGTGTTACAGTGTGTTTATAAATTGTTTCAGTTTTACTTTTATTAGCTATTCATTGCCACTAATCCTTGTATTGTGTTTTGATACAATTCACATGGTATAGTTGGTTTACACTTAATATTTTCACGTATCACTGTTGTTAGTGATTCACAGATGTTCTCATATATACAGTTTCAGTTTTGCAGCACTAATATTTGTATCCACTGCTATAGACTTTGTTTGTTTGGGTGCCAGCGGCTATTGGGTTTTTTCATTTAAATTTTTGGTTTAGCAGTTTCTCCTTTTTGCACATAAAGACATGGATGAGCTAGTTTGGGGTGGAGGAATTTGACTGTTCTGCACAGAGTCCTGACTTGAGCCTGACAGAACACCTTTGGGATGAATTAGAGTGGAGATTACGAGTCTTCTCGTCCAACATCGGTGCCTGACCTCACAAATGCACTTCTAGAAGAATGATCAAACATTCCCATAGACACACTCCTAAACCTTGTAGACAATTTTCCCAGAAGTGTTGAAGTTGTTATAGCTGCAAAGGGTAGGTCAACTCAATATGAAACCCTAAGTACCCTAAGTACTAAGACTGGAATGTCATTAACGTTCATGGGTGTGTAAAGGCAGGCGCCCCATTACTTTTGACAACATAGTGTATATCTGATGCTGACAGCACCATTGTGGTCTACACCCTCTGCATGCAGTGTATCAGCCATGGTAAAAGTACCAGTGATTTGGATACCACATGCATAAGGAAACATAACTATGCATCAAAGAGTTCAGTAGACGCAACAACTCAGTAAGACAAATAAGCAGTAAAAATTATGCACCACTCCTTGTCAGAGACACCTAGTAGTCACTTTCTATTAGTGCTGTTAAAGAGCAAGTAAAGGCACTTAAAAAAAAAAAAAAAAACGAGCATACTAGCTCATTATGAATAACTTACCTGAGAACGAAGCCCCCGAAGCAGTCCTCCTCCTTTATCTTCACCACTGCCATGTATCCCGGAGTGACTTCCGGGTCTCACTGCTCCGGCGCTGTGATTCGCCGGAGCTGCGATGACATCACTCCCGCGCCGTAGACAGCGGTGCCTGTCTTTTTGTAAATATCTCCTAAACCGTGTAGGTTTAGGAGATATTTCTTGGACCTACAGGTAAGCCTTAATCTAGGCTTACCTGTAGGTCAAAGTGGTTTGTAAGGGTTTACAACCACTTTAACGCTCCCCTTTCCTCCTTCTCCTCAAGTGAGCAGAGCTTGCTGATCATGCACCTTTCCTTGCTTCTCCTCAATGGCGCAGAGCTGGCGCAGAGCTGCCATTGGCCTTTCTAATGCTGCTCCTCCTTCTTCTCTACATCCTGCCATATCCCCGCCAACAGGCTATGAGGAGCCAGTGGAATGTTTTGTCTGCTCTCCCTAGGATCGGTCCACCGACCTCTTCAGTGCTGCTGTAAGAATAAGAAAGAAATTCTTCAAATCACTCAATGGCCATGGTATTCTTTTTGCAGAAGACACTTATTGCTGAAACAGACAATGCTGGCCTTTGTTTGCAGCACATCATCACCCCATACTATCCTCATAGCTGCCATTATATTTAGGAAATATAATGTCTCCCTGCACATTCTGTCACAATTCAAAAATAGTGCAACCGTGCAGGACTCCACACACACTCACACATTCATTCACAGTTTTAATGGCATAAAGAGTTTTTTAATAAAAAAAGAAAGATGCTGCCAAGGGTAGAGCAGCATAAATAAAATAATAATAAATAAATAAAAGTTCTGGTGCGTGGAACAAAACATGATGACGTGGGGACAGGCCCCCTACTCTCTGCAGCAACGCATGGCTTACTAGTTCATTCAGCCAAACTTGCCTGAGCTGGTCCGAGAGATATCTGGAGCCGCTGCTACCACCTGTCATGCACAGGAAGCTTTTGAGAGTGATAGCCATACAGTAAATCAGAGGAGCCGATTGAAAGCCGACTCTATGCATCAGGGACCATGAGTACCAGAGACCCCATTGTGTCTTGAACATTGGTTATATTGGCTGCGCATATGTGTACAAAATCATACTTGGGTGGCACAGAGCAGAGGCGTAACTAGAAACCTCAGGGCCCCGATGCAAGAAATCAGGAAGGCCCCCCCCCCCCCCCAAAAAGCATGATTTTGATACTATATTTTTTTCCATTGTAGAACAAAGTAAAACATTTCTGTGCAGCCTGTGTCCCGAGTGAAACCTGTGTCACCAGTACAGTGGTGGTACTGGAGGGGGGTGGCAGTGGTACTGGAGGGGGATGGTGGTCCTGGAGAGGGGTAGTGGTCCTGGAGGTGGGTGGCGGTGGTGGTCCTGGAGAGGGGTGGCAGTGGTACTGGAGGTGGTGGCAGTGGTACTGGAGGTGGGTGGTGGTGGTACTGGAGGGGGGCTGATGGTGGCACTGGAGGGGGGTGGCAGTGGTGGTACTGGAGGGGGATAGTGGTCCTGGAGAGGGGTGGCAGTGGTACTGGAGGGGGATGGTGGTCCTGGAGAGGGGTGGCGGTGGTACTGGAGGTGGGTGGCGGTGGTGGTACTGAAGGTGGTAGCGGTCCTGGAGAGGGGTGGCGGTGGTACCGGAGGTGGGTGGCGGTGGTACTGGAGGGTGGGTGGTGGTACTGGAGGAGGGTGGTGATGGTACTGGAGAGGCATGATGGTCCTGGAGAGGGGGTGGCGGTGGTACTGGAGAGGGGGTGGCGGTGGTACTGGAGGTGGGTGGTGGTGGTACTGGAGGTGGGTGGTGGTGGTACTGGAGGTGGGTGGCGGTGGTGGTACTGAAGGGGGGTGGCGGTCCTGGAGAGGGGTGGCGGTGGTACCGGAGGGTGGGTGGTGGTACTGGAGGAGGGTGGCGATGGTACTGGAGAGGCATGGTTGTCCTGGAGGTGGGTGGCGGTGGTACTGGAGGTGGGTGGCATGGTGGTGGTACTGGAGAGGGGGTGGCGGTGGTACTGGAGTGGGTGGTGGTGGCACAGTCTGGAGGGGTGGTGGCAGTCTGGAGGGAGGGTGGTGGGCTGGTGGTACTGGAGGGGGAATGGTGGCATTGGAGGGAGGGGTGGCACTGGAGGGCGGTGGTGGAACAGTCTGGAGGGGGGGTGGTGGTGGCACAGTCTGGAGGAGTGGTGGTGGTGGCACAGTCTGGAGGAGTGGTGGTGGTGGCACAGTCTGGAGGAGTGGTGGTGGTGGCACAGTCTGGAGGTGGGATGGTGGCATTGGAGGGAGGGGTGGCGGCAGTCTGGAGGGGTGGTGGCACAGTCTGGAGGGATGGTGGTGGTGGCACAGTCTGGAAGGGTGGTGGTGGTGGCACAGTCTGGAGGGGTCTGGAGGGGTGGTGGCACAGTCTGGAGGGGTGGTGGTGGTACTAGAGGGGTGGTGGTGGCACTAGAGGGGTGGTGGTGGCACTAGAGGGGGCTAGTGGCAGTCTGGAGGGGTGGTGGAGGCACTAGAGGGGGGGTGGTGGTGGCACAGTCTGGAGGGGTGGTGTTGGCGAACAGTCTGGAGGGGGATGGGGTGGAACAGTCTGGAGGAGGGGATGGGGTGGAACAGTCTGGAGGGGGGGGGTGGGGTGGAACAGTCTGGAGGGGGGGTGGGGTGGGACAGTCGGGGGGGGGGGGATGGGGTGGAACAGTCTGGGGGGGTGTGGTAAAACAGTCTGGAGGGGGGGTGGTGGTGGCACTGGAGGGGGGGTGGTGGGCTGGTGGCACTGGAGGGCAGGGGGTGGCACAGTCTGGAGGGGTGGTGGTGGCACTGGAGGGGCGATGGTGGGCTGGTGGCACTGGAGGGCAGGTAGTGGCACTGGAGGGGGGTTGCGGGCTGGCACAATCTGGAGGGGGGGTGGTGACTTACCGCCAATCAATCGCTGATGATGATCGATTCTCCCTCCTCAGAATCCTGCAGAGTGACGTAAAGTTCCTCCACGAAGCGTGCCTCCGCTCCTCCGGGAAAGCCTTGCTTCAGAGAGTGCCTTCACTGCATTGGTTGAAGGTTTTTTTGTGTCCGCCTGGAGGGGGCGGTGGTGGCAGTCTGGAGGGGGGTGGTGAAACAGTCTGGAGGGGTGGTGATGGCACTGGAGGGCGGGTGGCACAGTCTGGAGGGGTGGTGGTGGCACTGGAGGAGGTTGTGGGCTGGTGGCACTGGAGGGGGGTGGTGGCACAATCTGGAGGGGGGGTGGTGACTTACCGCCAATCAATCGCTGATGATGATCGATTCTCCCTCCTCAGAATCCTGCAGAGTGACGTAAAGTTCCTCCACGAAGCGTGCCTCCGCTCCTCCGGGAAAGCCTTGCTTCAGAGAGTGCCTTCACTGCATTGGTTGAAGGTTTTTTTGTGTCCGCCCCGCCTCCCATACAGTCGCTCTGGATAGGCGGGGGCGGAGCCAACCGAGCACTTCTCTCTCGCTGGTGAAGGAAGCCCCCCCCTCACCACGGCATGAACCCGGCATTAATAACACCACACACGCACACCCCGGCCGGACAGTCAGGTGGGCCCCTCGGGCGGCGGGCGGGCTGCCGGTGGGCCCCCTGAAGTGGCCGAGAATTACAGGGCCCAGTCGCACTTGCGACTGTTGCGACCCTGATAATTCCGCCACTGGCACAGAGTCATCTGTGGAACTGTCTGGGGAGGGACTGTCTGTGCTGTGTAGTGGCCACCCAGCGTGGGAGAGAGAACCAGAGAACCAGTGCCGGGACAAGGTCATCTTGAGCCCAGGGCACGCAAAATTGTGTCCCCCTCCCCCCAAGATGTATGAGCATATCTGTCAGTGATGCCCCTGTTGAAGACACTCTATGTCGAAACGCGTCGGGCTCGCTTTTGGCACCCCACATTGCTTTTATTTTATTTTGTTCACTTGTGATCACTAGTCAAAATTTTTTTCTTATTTTATGACTTTTAATAAAACCTGATGGTTAATATTTTTTGACCCGCACAATGTGGAGCTTTCTTTTTCTTTTTTGTTCTAACTTCTACAAACCCCTCACTCCTCGTTTGGAGTTGTAATTCCAATTGAGTTACATCTGAATTGGATAACCTGACGAACATTCCGGAGAACCCCCTGTGAGACGCCCCCCAGGGTCTACAGTCGTTTGGAGACGCCCCCCGGAGTCCACAGTCGTTTGGAGTCTTCCCTACACCTGGTCGTACCACCATCAACCTATCTTCTGGTCCTAGGTCTGGACCCCAAGCGCGCTCGACTCAACTGTCATAAGACTGTGTGAGTCCAACATATTCGGTAAGAGTATTCTTCCCATTCTTTTGATATCTTCAGACAAGCCGATATATCGGGTTATACCTGACTTCTGAAGCAGTTCCTATCACATCCTTTATGCACCAGTTACACTATAGAGGACTCCAATAACATCTGTGATTGTCTATGGACTTTCCTTATGTGATTATTGATTCTCTTATGTGATTACTGATAAGGTTGATTTTTTGTGATCACATTTTGTTTTTTTTCCCATGGGACCACACTTCCACCTAATAGAAGCGCTACACTACTTATTGTTTTATATCTGTCAGTGAGACCCCCCTCCAAAATAATTGTGAAGTAAGCTGCATGCCCCCCCCCCCCAAGCATTGCATGCTCCTTCCTTTCTCCTGGTACACATTTGCCCCTGCTGAAATCCCCCCTCCCATCACATATCTTTGCCCCCTCAAATCCCTTCTATCCACTGATTTTAATGACGATTAAAGTGAAAAAAAAGTGAAATATTCCTTTAAATATCATGCCTGGGAAGTGTCTATTGTATGCCGGTGAAGTGGCACTTCCCGTGTTTAAAACAGTCCCTGCACAAAATGACATTTAAAGGTAAAAAAGTAATTTAAAACTGCTTGCGGTTTTAATGTAATGTCTGGTTCCAGCAATACGGGTGAAAATAATTGAGAAAAAAATGGCATGGGTAGCCCCCCCTGCCCATTACCAGACCCTTTGGGTCTTGTATGGATATTAAAGGGAACCCCGTACCCAAATTTAAAAAAGGAAATGTGTGGGGCCCCCAGACCCTATATACTCAGAACAGCAGTATACAGGCGGTGCAAACAAGACAGGGACTTTGTAGGTTTGTTGTGTTAAGTAGAATCTGTTTGTAATTTTGAACTAGTACATTTTTAAAGTGTAGCTCCAGTCAAAAAATCTATTTTTAAGCTTTTTGGAAAACATAGGGAAGGGTTATCACCCCTGTATAATTTTTTGGGCCGCCCGTATTTTTTCATCTCACTTCCTGTTGTCTCCTTCCGTTTGCAAGTAGGAGACGTTTGTAAGTTGGATGTTTGAAAGTAGGGGCCTGCCCTATATGCTCTACAGAAATGTGGGCCTAAGGTGTTGGGGTTGCCACAACACTGTAAGCCCTCAAAGTGACTCTTGGTGGGCACTGGAGCGCCCTGCTGTGAACGATTATATCAAGAATTGTAATTACATGCCATTGTTGAACAGTGGTAGAAAAATTGGGCCTTTGGTGGTTGTGCTTGTGGTGGTGGTGCTGGTGCCACAACACTATAAGTCCTCACAGTTACTCGCAGTGAGCGCAGGTACGGGCCCTGCTGTGAAATCTTATATCAATAATTGTAATTACATGCCCCTGTTAAACAGGGGCTGAAAAATTGTGCCTTAGGCACTGGTGCTGGTGCCACGACACTGCAACCTCTCCCAGATACTCTAGTTGGAGTGCAGGAATGAGCCCTGCTGCAAAGCATTGCATCAAAAACTGTAATTACAAGCCCCTGTAAAACAGGGGCTGAAAAATTGGGCCTTAGCCAAGGTAGCATCACCCAGAACCAAATGTTCTTCCAAGCTATCAGCAGGATCATTGAGGAGGAAGAGTATAGTCAGTCAGCATAACAGGACAGTCACTCAGCATCAGCATAGGCAGTCTTGAAGGGATGTAACATTTCAAAAAAAATTATTCGGTTACATCAGCTTCAGGTGCTTGGTAGCTGATGGTGATCCAAGACTGAGTAATCTTTATGAAGGTCAGTCGATCAACCGTGTCGGTGGACAGGCGCACCCTGTGATTGGTTACAAAGCCTCCAGCAGCACTGAAGGTGCGTTCCGAAAGAACGCTGGATGTAGGACAGGCCAGTAGCTCAATTGCATACTGTGCATTGCCAGCTCTGGCCAGTGATCCATCCTCAAAACCCAGTAAGCCAGATAATTTTCGGTGGGAAAGGTGTCTAAGTCTGACCTTGCCCCTATGCATTCCTGTACCATGTTAATCAGACGCTGGTGATGGTTGCTGGAACTGATCATACCTTGGGGCTGCAGACTAAAAAGTTGTCTAAACGCTTCTCCACCGCTCCTTCTGTGACTGATCGAAGCCTCAGCAACACGTTGTCCAGGACCAGGAGTTTGTAACCTCACAGTCTCTGGGAACGCGTTGCACAGACCTTTCTGCAAGGCCTCCTGGAGATGTCTCATCCTCTGCTCCCTCTGCGACAGCAAGATAAGGTCCGCAACCTTACCCTTGTACTGTGGATCAAGGAGAGTGGCCAGCCAGTAATGGTCCTTGATCCGAAGAATACGAGGATCCTTCTGCAGGCTTTGCAGGATCAGGGAGGCCATGCAGCGTAGGTTAGCTGAGGCATTTGGTCCGGAGTCCTCTGGGTCACTAAGGACAACATGATCCGCAGCCACCTCCTCCCAGCCACGTACAAGTCCACGGGTTTGTTGGGACTGTAAATCATCCCTAAAAGACTGCTGCTAATGCTGAGTGCCAGGCCTCCTCCTCCTCCTCTTCCTGTGTGATGGGTGGGACAGCAGGAACACTGCCTGGATAAAGGGGGCCTTGAGAGGCAAGGAAGTCCTCCTCTTACTGCCACTGTTCTGCCTCAAGTGCCCTGTCCATTATTCCATGCAGCGTATACTTAAACAGGTGGACAAGAGGTACAGTGTCATCGATGCATGCACTGTCACTGCTTGCCATCCTCGTGGCCTCCTCAAATGGTGACAGAACAGTGCATGCATCCCTGATCATGCCCCACTGCCCTGGTGAAAAAAACCGAGCTCCCCTGACCCTGTCCTGGTGCCGTAGTCGCACAGGTACTCATTGATTGGCCTCTGCTGCGTGTGCAACTGCTGGAGCATGGGCAACGTTGAGTTCCACCTGGTGGGCATGTCACATATATGGCGGTTCTTGGGCAGGTTCAACTCCTTTTGGAGCTCAGCCAGCCGAACACTGGCATTATGTGATCGGCGGAAATGCACACAGACTTTCATGGCCTGCCTCAGGACATCCTGTAAGCCCGGGTACCTGCCCAAGAACCGCTGCACCACCAGGTTAAGGACGTGAGCCACACAGGGTACATGGGGCAGTTGTCCCTGTCGGAGGGCGGAGAGGAGGTTGGTGCCATTGTCGCAAACCTCCATTCCTGGCTTAAACTGGCATGGTGTCAACCACCTCTCGGCCTGCCCCTGCAGAGCTGACAAAATATCTGCCCCAGTGTGGCTCCTGTCCCCCAAACAAACCAGCGCAAGCACAGCATGACATCTTTTTGCCTGTGTACTTGCGTAGCCCCTTGAACGCCTATGGAGCACCGTTGGTTCTGTGGACAAAGCACTGGAAGAGGCCATGGAGGAAGAAGAAGAGGAGGGGTGAAGGAGAGAGGTATGTCACAACCAGTAGTAGCATTTTGGAGGCGTGGTGGCGGAACAACCTCCAACACTACTACTCCAGCACCTTGTCCTGCATCCTTCCCAGCTGCCAGAAGAGTGACCCAATGGGCCGTGAAAGATAGGTAATGTCCCTGTCCATGCCTGCTGGACCAAGAGTCAGCGGTAATATGCACTTTACCGCTGACCGGACATTGCCTTCCACATGGCGGTAGAGAGACGAAAAAGTGGCGTTTGGGAACCTGCCACTGAGGAACCGCACATTGCACAAACTCATGGAAGGGGGCCGAGTCTACCAACTGAAAAGGCAGAAGTTGAAGTGCTAGCAATTTAGCCAAGCTATCTTTCAATCGCAGAGCATGTGGATGGCTGGGAGTGAACTTCTTTCGATGGTCCAGCAGCTGGAGCAGGGAAATTTGCCTGCTACAATCGGACACCGGTGGACTGCTAGTAGAGTGCCCGCAAGCACTTGGCTGTGACACACCTAATTCTACACCTTCATTCCTCTCAGTGCAGGTTTCAGGGAGGACTGAAGGTCTAGTGGGGTTGGAGATCCCAGCTGATGAGGAGCAAGGAGAGGTTCCCTTTGTTCTTTGGTGTGGGTCTTTAAGGTACGCTTGCCAACGAGCTGCATGGCAGGTCAACATATGTCTGGTCAAGCATGTGGTGCCCAAGCGGCTGATGTTTTGGCCACGCGAGATACGCTTGAGACATATGTTGCAAATAGCAGCGGTGCAATCTGATGTACTGGTCTCAAAAAAGGCCCACACCAAAGAACTTTTGAAAGGCAGCGCCCTACACAGGCAGAGCTCTGCAGTGTGATTCAGTTGGTGTGCTGCCCCTAAGCTGGCACACGGAGGGCAGCCTGCCTCATTGGAGATGTGCCTCCTCCTCCTCCACCACTCTCCACCACTCTCCTATCAGGCAACCACATGGAGTCAGAGACCTCATCATCCCCTCAATCTTCATCACTGGAGCAAACCTGGCAGTATGCTGCAGCTGATGGAACATGACTGCCAGATTACTGTACTTCTTGAGCATCCCTTCTCTCTGCACTCACGCTACTGACATCCTCTAGCTGGGTATCATCATCAGAGCCTTCAAAACACTAGACATCCTCCTCGAGCATTTTCCCCACACTGTGCTCAAACAGTTCGGGGGACTCCTCAGGAGGACATGGTGGGTCTAGGGAAGGAGTGACTGATGACATTGAGACGAGGGAAGAGGACGCGTTGGCAGCTGCTTTGCTAGTACTCTGAGCCTGGGTGAGAGAGGATGAGGAGGAAGAGGAGGGCTTGGTCATCCACTCTACCAAGTCTTTGGCATGATGCGGCTCAACACGTCCAGCTGCCGAAAATAAGGACAAGTGTGTCCCTTGGCCACATGCTGATGACAATGCACCGCATCCACGACCAGCACTGTTGTCTCTAGACACAGAGCCTGCTTGTCCTCTTTTATTGGCTCATGACTGTCTGCCTCAGTGACTGTCTGCCATAGTAATAGCCTGCAGTGAGATGGAAAAACCAGCAATTGGGTAGCTTTAGGTGCACACTGAGCAGATGACAGTACGATTGTAATTACTGCAGCTATCTGCCTGTGTTACAGAAACAGAACAACACCAGCAATAAGGAGTAGCTTCAGGTGTATACTGTGCTGGAGGCACACAACACCTACTTAAACTGCTGCAGATGCCTGTATTACAGAAACAGGACACCAGCAATAAAGGGTATCTTCAGGTGTATACTGTGCTGGAGGCACACAACACCCACTTTAACTGCTGCAGATGCCTGTATTACAGAAACAGAACACCAAAAATAAAGGGTAGCTTCAGGTGTATACTGTGCTGGAGGCACACAACACCCACTTTAACTGCTGCAGATGCCTGTATTACAGAAACAGAACACCAAAAATAAAGGGTAGCTTCAGGTGTATACTGTGCTGGAGGCACACAACACCCACTTTAACATCGCTAGGTTTTCAAGCCACAAAGACACTGTCCCTGCCTATCCTGCTCTTTCCCTGACCGCCGCAACACACTACACAAAGTCACCGCGCTGGTGGCCTTGTATAGTGTGGGGCATGTATTTAACCCCTCTGAGCTATAATTGGCCACAGGCATCTTGTCTGTGGCCAATTATGGCTCTCCTCGCTGCCGGCGCTGTGATTGGCCAAGCATGCGGGGTCACAGTGCATGCTTGGCCAATCATGAGCCAAAAATGCAATGCGATGGAGTAGTGCATCGTGGGCCGTGAGCGCCACACGAATATGGCTTGAACGGCCCACAGATTTCTGGCTTCGCCACTCGACTCGAACACAGAGCTCATCCCTACTGCTGATATAGTGTCATCAGTGCTGTCAGGCTCCAAGCTATGCAGTGGGATGTTCATTAGTACCTAGCCTTGGATTAGCCTGTGCACTTAATTCACCCAACATGGTATTAAAGCGGTTGTATACACTTTTTTTTTTATACCCCTGTAAGGCAAAAGGCATAATGAGCTAGTAATGCACCGCATACTAGCTCATTATGAAATACTTACCTTAAAACAATGCACTGGCATCTCACTGGCATCTCACCCAGTCCACGCTGAGGGAGCTGACATGTTCCTTCGGCGTGTCTTCCGGGTATCGCAGCTCCGGCGCTGTGAGTGGCCGGAGCCACGATGTCGTCACTCCCGGGCATGTGCACGAGAGACCTGTTTCCGGCAAAGTCCGGCGTCTGCCGAGAAACCCCTGTGCGCAAGTTACAAATTTGACTATACAACCGCTTTAAGGTGAGGTGCCGGCTAGACCACGGCTTAACAAAGTTCCACTGCTCACAGGTGAGTTTCTACGGCCATGATTCACGTGATGTGATGCAGATGGTGGGGTGCACGCCCTGGCACTGCTTGCAGGAATAGATACGAACAAATAAATCAGTTGGCTGTACTCCCACACAATGCAATTTGCCTTTATTGAAATCTATAAATGTCCATAAAAACAACTTAGCACAGATGGGCAGGAGGATGACAAGGTTGGCACTTTTCACACGGAATCCGTGCTTTATCAAAACCATGGCTTAGGCTGGCCATGTGCAGCTATTAAAGTGCAGGTGAATTTGTAGGGGGTTTATTGTGGGGTTGGAATGCCCCAGCTCCTGGTGGGGAGGCCCGCATAATTATTTTAGAGGGAGGGGCTAATTAGTTTTTTGTTTGGGAGGGCATATTAGCTAAGGGAATAGTTGCGAGATGGAGAGAGAGCAATGGGGGGTTTTGTGACGCTGTGTCATTCTTTTACTCTTTTGTATATTAATACATTTTGAGGAGGTAGCCTGGTGGATGTGTATTAGCTTATTTTGAGGGGGGGGGGGGGTTGATTACAGCAGCATAAACCTGGCCAACACAAGAAGTGAAGTATGAGAGATGGTTTAGGTACACGCTGTTAAAAAAAAAAAAAGCTCTTGAATGGACTGTCAGAAACATCTGTCTGATACACTTCAGCTTAAAGTTATAGTATAAAAAACAGTAAAAGAGAAAAGACCTCATTTGATACAAAAAGCAGCACAGCTGTTGACATTTGAAGAGCTAGATATCAATCGGTTGTTGAGTGTACAGATCTGTGCACACAAGCAGGACACATAAGAAAACATAGGTCCGCTGTGTAATTCAAACAACTCAAGCATAGTTTGTTAAAGTGGTATTTAACCAAAAAAGAAACATGTATTAAATTGTAGCTTACCAATTCTTAGATGTGACAGCTGCATTCATTTTCTCTTTTAGGCTTTCTGTCTAATATGTTCATCTGATGATCCAGCCAGCAAGTCTGTTGTTTTTTTGAAAGCTCAAGCTCTCCAGCAGAATGTACACGTTTACATGGACGAGACAAACCATTTAACACTGTCAGGGGTGATTCAGATGATCAGCTTTTATTTACTCATGCAACATCTAAAGGAAAAAAATGTTTGCTGTAAATGATTATTATGTGTGAGTTGGAGTTTGGTTTCTATTTAATAGTGTATATAAATCTGCTAATATGTTTAAATTAAATATTGTATTGCACAACACAGGCACTCCATTTGGAAGATACATTTATCCTTACCTGTATCTAAACATTTTGCAGAAAGTGGCCATTTGAAGACTGACTTCTGTTTCATAATACTTGATGATATACCCAAGCACAGAAAAGGGGGTGATTTAACCACTTGAGGTCCGGGCCATAGCTTAAAGACGGCTACAGCGCGGACCTCAATTTCCGGGAGGCCGTCATAGGACAGCCTCCCCTTTGCACGCTTCCAGTGCGCGCCCTGCAGGGCGCACTTTGCGCCCGCTGTGATCACCGACCCCTTACCATGTGATCAGCTGTCAGCCAATGACAGCTGATCACATGATGTAAACAAAAGCTCAGTAATCTTTTTTTTTTCCTCCTCACACTGACAGCATGAGGAGAAAAAATAGGCGATCAGTGGCTTAGGTTGCAGGGACATCGGTCCCGAAGAGGAAGGAGGCACATCTGCCTCCTCTGTGCCAACAGTACCCCCTGTCAGTGCCACCTGCCAGTGCCCAGAGTGCCCATTAGAGCCACCTATCAATGCCCATGAGTACCACCTATCAATGCCCACCAATGGTGCCAATCAGTGTCACCTAGCAGTGCTGCCTATCAGTGTAACCGATCAGTGCCCATTAATGCCACCCATCAGTGCCCATCGCTGCCACCCATCAGTGCCCATCACTGCCACCTAAATAACAAAATATAAAAAAAAATTAAATTCGGTCTTTTTAAAAAAAAGTAACAAAAAATAAAAACCGCAGAGGTGATCAAATACCACCAAAAGAAAGCTCTATTTGTGGGAAAAAAATGATAAAAACTTTAATTTGGGTACAGTGTAGCATGACCACGCAATTGTGATTGAAAGTGCATCAGCGCTGAAAGCTGAAAATCTGGTCTGGACAGGAGGGGGGTTTAAGTGCCCAGTAAGCAAGTGATTAAGCCACAAACTATATGGAGGTATGGTGGACTACTAAATTGACCTACTTACATCCAGGGGGATTAAATGAAGACTCTCAACTACATTTGTTTATGCAATGTGGTTTCCATGATGTTTACCTCTTGATTTTTAGGTAACAGAAAACACAGGATCTGTGTTACTTCATTATTATTTATTATGAAGTCTACACTGGGTTTATTGTGATACGAGCTGTCATGACCTTCTGTTTGTACATATACTTTGTTTCAGTTTATTAGCCTGGGTTCACACTGCTGTGTGGAGTGGCTAACAGCAGGGGTTCGGTGTGTCCCTGTTTTCCATTTCAGGAATGAATCAGGGCTGAATTTTTTGCTGGATTCAGACCTGAAACAGACCAGAAGATGCACAGGACCGCTCTGCAGCCAATTTGCATTGGCTGCAGAAACCCACATCCAGTTTGCATAAGTGTGATCCCTTAATGGATGATGTGTTGTTTCTTGTTATATCCAGCCCTTGCAATACTAGGTCTTAATGGATTTATGAATGGATGCTGATCACATAGCGAAAAGTAACCAGAGCAATGGCATTTGTGCAGCATTTGTATGTAGGTGTATTTAAACTGGATATCATGTTCTGTTGATTACACATGCACCTGATGGGTGATACCTATGTACCATAAATAAAACTTTAAAAAGGTTTAGCAACTTTTTTGATTATATCTGCAGTATACACAGTGTATATACTATATACAATATATAGCAGGGCTTTTTTCAGCTGGAAGTTGGTGGAACTCAGTTCCACCACCTCTGGCTCAGGCCCTCTGCTCTCGGCTCACTGCCATCACTTGTAAACACAGAAGTCCGGGTTCTTTGTTTACAAGTGACAGCTTGTCTCCCAAAGGCTCCCACAGATCTGATCTCCTGAGCAGCTCCCACTGTGTGCAGGATGGGGAAAAGTGAGATGCAGGTTTTCAGGGTGCAGTGCGGATGCTGACACCCCTACTGGATGACCTCCCTGCAAGTGAGAAAGACGGGGCAAACTACAGTGTGAGGGAGGGTACTAGAGTCAGCTGAGTGCTTCAGCTTAAACACAGCATCAAAAGTTGTACATGTGGAAGATGGTGGAGCATTTAAGGAGGGGGGAAATAAGGTGATGGAGGGGGGGGGGGGATAGCATGCAGAGGTTTAGAGCTGAAGAGGGGTGAACGTGAGATGTGGAGGAGGGATGCAGAGGTAAGCAGCTGTGGAAGAAGGCTGAGCTCTGCACTCTGTGTGCAACCCCCCCCCCCCCCAACTCTACCCTCTGTACGTAATTTACTCCTGGTATTTAATGCTCTTTAAGACCCGCCCATTGGGAAATTTGACCACACCCACTATTTCATGGAGGGGGTGTGTGTGGGGGAGAAGGGGATTTCGGGGGTCGTAGTTGAGTTCCTGCACCTATTTTCAGAGAGAAAAAAAGGACTGGTATATAGTATATAGGTATATAAAAGGTATGACTAAAAAGTTTGGTTAATGGTTTCAGATAGTGATGGGCTGAACACCCTCTGGTTCGGTTTGCACCAGAACTCCCAAACATGTAAAAAGTTCGTACCCGAGCCGCAAACTTTATTAAAGTCTATGGGACCCAAGCTTGAAAAATCAAAAGCCCCTATTTTAAAAGGCTTAGATGCAAGTTATTGGCCATAAAAAATGGTAAGGGGACCTGGGTACTGCCCTGGGGCACCTGTATGAAAGAAAAATATATATTTTTTTAATTGTTTTTACAGAAGCATTGATTTTAATGGGTACAAAGGCCTCTTCCTGGCAACCCTGGACTGGGTGCAGGGGGCTCATCAGAATCTGGTTACCCCTTTTAGATTTCATTACGGGTAAATTCTGCAATGTTTTTATTTTTCATTTAGCTGTCGGCGGGTAAGCCTGCTGACAGCTGATGACTCATCTGTTGATAAGAACGCAATGGCCAGCTTTCCGGCCCCGCTCCTTAACCACTTCCCGACCGCCGCACGACGATGTACGTCGACAGAACGGCACGGGCAGGCATATTGGCGTTCATGTACGTCCCTGCCTTCCCGCGGGTCGGGGGCCCGATCGGGCCCCCGCCCGGTGCCCGCAGCGGTCGGTATTCGTTCGGGAGCGATCCCGGACGAGGGGACGGCCATTCATTCATGGCCACCCCCTCGCGATCGCTCCCGACGAATGAAAATGCTCCGTGACATCACTTCCTCTCCTGTAATGTAAACACAGGAGAGGAAGTGATGTAATCTCTCCTCCGTGTCGGTATTTTTCGTTCCGACACCGAGGAGAGAGGATCGGTGAGTTTCACCAACACGACACTACACAGTAGAACATGCCAGGCACACTCACACCCCCCGATCACCCTCCCCAATTACCCCTGCCCCCCAGTCACAGTGACACCAATGTCATTTTTTTTTTGCATTGGTGTCATTTGTGACTGTAATAACTGTTAGGGCAGTTAGGGTTAGCCCCCTTTAGTTCTAATGTACCCCCCTAACCCCCCCAATGAAGGTTTAACCCCGTGATCACCCCCCGTCGCCAGTGTCACTAAGGCTGGGTTCACATTGCAGCGGTTTATGAGAACGAATGTGATTCGCACCGCACTGCAGTGCAAATCACATCCGATCTCTGTGCGATTCGAGTTCAGCCATTCGCCGTACCCGCCACACCCGCCGCACCCGCCGCACCCGCCGCAAATTCGCACGGGACCCTTTTTTTGGTCCGCAGCAGAATCGGATTGCATGGGTGTTCACACCATGCGATCCGAGTTTGCAGATCGCACTGCGATATGCAAACTGATCTGGGGGTGTCATTAACATTTCACTGACCCTCCCAGCAGTTCGCATAGGGCAGTGTGAACTGCCGCCGGGAGGCATGCAATGCGGGAACCCGCCGCGCATTCGTGGCGTTCCCACATCGCTCCAGTGTGAACCCAGCCTAATAAGCGATCATTTTTCTGATCGCTGTATTAGTGTCACAGGTGACGCTAGTTAGGCAGGTAGGTATTTAGGTTCGCCGCAGCTTTTTATAGCGCCAGGGACCCCCATATACTACCGCATAAAGCCCCCTGATTGCCCCCTAGTTAACCCTTTCACCAGTGATCACCATATAACTGTTACAGGTGACGCTGGTTGGTTAGTTATTTTTTTATAGTTTCAGGGCACCCGCCATTTATTACCTAGTCTCACTAGTGTACCCCTAAATTTAGGGGTGTCTACTTTCCAAAATGGGGTCATTTGGGGGGGGTTTGTGCCATCTTGGCATTTTATGGCCTTCAAAACTGTAACGCCCTTAGAAAGCCTGAAGGTGGTGCTTGGTTTTCGGGGCCCCTGTACGCGGCTAGGCTCCCAAAAAGTCCCACATATGTGGTATCCCCGTACTCAGGAGAAGCAGCAGAATTTATTTTGGGGTGTCATTTCACATATGCCCATGGCATGCGTGAGCAATATATCATTTAGTGACAACTTTGTGAAAAAAAAAAAAAAAAAAAAAAGTTTGTAATTTTCCCGCAACTTGTGGCAAAATATAAAATATTCCATGGACTCAACATGCCTCTCAGCAAATAGCTTGGGGTATCTACTTTCTAAAATGGGGTCATTTGTGGGGGTTTTGTGCCATCTTGGCATTTTATGGCCTTCAAAACTGTAATAGGTAGTGAGGAGTGAAGTCAAATATTTACGCCCTTAGAAAACCTGAAGGCGGTTCCTGGTTTTCGGGGCCCCGTACGCGGCTAGGCTCCCAAAAAATCCCACACATGTGGTATCCCCGTACTCAGGAGAAGCAGCAGAATTTATTTTGGGGTGTCATTTCACATATGCCCATAGCATGTGTGAGCAATATATCATTTAGTGACAACTTTGTGAAAAAAAAATAAAAAAAAATTAAAGTTTGTAATTTTTCCGCAACTTGTGGCAAAATATAAAATATTCCATGGACTCAACATGCCTCTCAGCAAATAGCTTGGGGTGTCTACTTTCTAAAATGGGGTCATTTGTGGGGGTTTTGTGCCATCTTGGCATTTTATGGCCTTCAAAACTGTAATAGGTAGTGAGAAGTGAAATCAAAAATTTACGCCCTTAGAAAGCCTGAAGGCGGTGCTTGGTTTTCGGGGCCCCGTACGCGGCTAGGCTCCCAAAAAGTCCCACATATGTGGTATCCCCGTACTCAGGAGAAGCAGCAGAATTTATTTTTGGGTGTCATTTCACATATGCCCATAGCATGCGTGAGCAATATATCATTTAGTGACAACTTTGTGTAAAAAAAAAAATAATAATTTTTTTTTTGTCATTATTCAATCGCTTGAGGCAAAAAAATAAAATATTCAATGGGCTCAACATGCCACTTATCAATTTCCTTAGGGGGTCTACTTTCCAAAATGGGGTCATTTGGGGGGGTTTTGTACTGCCCTGCCATTTTAGCACCTCAAGAAATGAGATAGGCAGTCGTAAACTAAAAGCTGCGTAAATTCCAGAAAACGTACCTTAGTTTGTAGATGTGACAACTTTTGCGCAAACCAATAAATATACAATTATTGACTTTTTTTTTACCAAAGACATGTGGCTGAATACATTTTGGCCTAAATGTATGACTAAAATTGAGTTTATTGGATTTTTCTAATAACAAAATTAGAAAATATCATTTTTTTTCAAAATTTGCGGTCTTTTTACGTTTATATCGCAAAAAATAAAAATCGCAGAGGCAATCAAATACCATCAAAAGAAAGCTCTATTTGTGGGAAGAAAAGGACGCAAATTTTGTTTGGGTACAACATTGCATGACCGCGCAATTACCAGTTAAAGCAGCGCAGTGCCAAATTGTAAAAAGACCTCTGGTCATTTACCAGCAAAATGGTCCGGTCTGAAAGTGGTTAATAACCTATTGACATATGCCCATAGCATGCGTGAGCAATATATCATTTAGTGACAACTTTGTGTAAAAAAAATAAAATAATTTTTTTTGTCATTATTCAATCGCTTGAGGCAAAAAAATAAAATATTCAATGGGCTCAACATGCCTCTTATCAATTTCCTTAGGGGGTCTACTTTCCAAAATGGGGTCATTTGGGGGGGGGGGGTTTGTACTGCCCTGCCATTTTAGCACCTCAAGAAATGAGATAGGCAGTCGTAAACTAAAAGCTGCGTAAATTCCAGAAAACGTACCTTAGTTTGTAGATGTGACAACTTTTGCGCAAACCAATAAATATACAATTATTGACTTTTTTTTTACCAAAGACATGTGGCTGAATACATTTTGGCCTAAATGTATGACTAAAATTGAGTTTATTGGATTTTTCTAATAACAAAAAGTAGAAAATATCATTTTTTTTCAAAATTTGCGGTCTTTTTACGTTTATATCGCAAAAAATAAAAATCGTAGAGGCAATCAAATACCATCAAAAGAAAGCTCTATTTGTGGGAAGAAAAGGACGCAAATTTTGTTTGGGTACAACATTGCATGACCGCGCAATTACCAGTTAAAGCAGCGCAGTGCCAAATTGTAAAAAGACCTCTGGTCATTTACCAGCAAAATGGTCCGGTCTGAAAGTGGTTAATAACCTATTGACTGTGTGCTTGGCGGACGAACATCTCAATGAGCGCACAGAAAATGCTCAGCCCGAACCGCTTGCCCATCCCTAGTATCAGAAGACAAACAAAACAGAAGATACAAAGAAATTACCTTTATTGGCCTTCAAAATAACTGCCATCCTTCACAACACATGTTTGGCAACGTTCATATAGCTTCTGGAAACTGTCAGCAAAGGCCTCATTAGGAATCGATTGCAGAACTGCTGTCACACAGTCTTGGATTTTCGCTAAACATCCGCAAAGCATTGTCTTGACCTTGGACTTTTACAGGAGAATCTTTTTGGGTTATGGGGAAAACAGTTTCAATGGTGCGCACCATGTCCTTTCTAATGCCCTATTCCTCCACCATCAATCATAGAATCAATTGCCGATCTATTGCCAGCATTTGTCGCACTCTTTCGATCATTTGTAGGGTTCTGCTTGTTAATAGCTGACCCGAACATGGCTCATCCTCACTCAATTACTTCCAGCTGTGAAAGCTGTGAACCAGTGATAAAAAAAAATTCTGCATACAGTTTCCATCCTGTACATTTGCACCAACATTTCATGCATCTCTGTCTCCGTTTTCCTAAATTTGTAGAAAAACTTGATGTTTATTCTGTTGCTTCATTGCACTGTGACCCTCCCTCTGATGCTGCGTACACACGACCAGACTTTCTGGCAGACTAGGTCCAATGGAATCTGTGCGCCGGACATTCCAATCGTGTGTGGGATAAACCATTCATTTTTCTAAAAAAAAATCTGATGGACCTAGAAATAGAACATGTTTCAAATCTGTCCAACAGACTCAATTCCTATCGGGAAAACCATTCGTCTATATACTGGTCCAACAGACCAAATGGCTATTGAAATTCCTTTTTTAGTCCCGTCTTACGTCATCATGTTCAAAACGAACAGACTTTCGAACGGACTTAGTCCGTTCGTGTGGGCAAGTCCGTTCGTTCAGAAGTCCTTCGGAACTCTGTCGAAAGTCCGTCTGACCTTTTCTTCTGGAAAGTCCGGTGGTGTGTACGAGGCATTAACACTGACTACATTCAACTGCCCGCAGCATGTTTACCCTGACATGTACTTCATGCTAGGTGGTGCTTCTCCACGTGTCTCTGTATAGCCATGTACATGCACACGCGCCTGGTCTATGTTACCGTTGATATATCGGACCATTCACCAAACTTTTTAGACATACATCATAGATATTATATTTCAGTTTCCAAATCGTGATTTTTATGTAGTTATTATAAATTAGCAACAGAAAGTCTAAGAATGTGTTTTAATATCCAATAACTGCAATACTTATGTAATAAATCTGTAAATAATACACCTAGAGCAGATGGCATGGTGTTTGTAGTGTCAGTTTGTCAAGGCAAGGGATCCATGTATTTATAAATTTCAACATACAAAATAATTTTTATGCAAATCAAAATCGAGTGTGCAGTCCAAGCTGCTGAATTTGAGGTCAACAGATGTACTTTCTACAGTTTCAGCATCTTTCCCAGGTGGATGGAAAGTGTTACAAAATAAGAGGTAATTAAAACTTACCTTTTCATATTGTTTACATTTCCTTTTCACTGCTTGTAGGATTGAATCGCCATATTTGTTCAATAATATTTAGAGTATACAGTGGGTATAGAAAATAATCACCCCCTTTAGATAATCACATTTTGCTGCTATCCAGCTATCCAGCGCTATTTATTCAGTGCAATTAATAGCATCCAAGTGAAAGATATAACACCAACATGCCAGAAAAAATAAAATAAAATCAAAACTAAATCAACTAAAATCAAAACAAGAATCACTGAGTTTGAAACCCCCCCTCCTAAAAATGACTTTTAAACTCAATCAGGTGTAGCTAATCCCCTTCTCAATGGCTCACAAAGCAATTTGACATTCAACTGTAATCAGCTGTGGTCATTTTGATTAGCCCAGCATGAAAAGAGCTTTCCTGGAGCATTTCAGTCCCTGATAGTGCAACTGAAGCAAACAATTAACTATGGGTGGCAAGGTGCCATCACCAGGATCTCCAGGATAAAGTTGTGGACAGGCACAAGTCAGGAGATGGATAGAAAAAATTACAAAGGATTTATCAATGCCTAGAAGCACAGTGAAGTCAGTTATTAAGAAGTTGAAGTTATTTGGGGCAACACAGACCCTCCCTGGATCAGGATGTCCCTCCAAACTGGATGAAAGAGCTAGGAGGAAACTGGTCAGAGAGGCTACAAAGAGGCCTTTAACACCTCTGAAGCAGTTGCGGGAATTTATGACAAAGAGTGGTCATTGTTTGCATGTGACAAACAATATCATAAATTCTTCACAAATGCTGCTTGTATGGAAGGGCTACAAGAAAAAAGCCACTCCTCAAGAAAGGCCACATGCAGTCATGACTGAGCTTTGCCAAAACCCCCCTTGAAGATTCTGAGGCCAGATAAAAAAAAAAGATGTTATGGTCAGATGAGTCTAAAGCCCCATACACACTATCAGTTTTTCTGCTGAGTTTTTCCTTCAGATTTACCAAATATGAGGGCAAACCTTAGGAGTTTCAATGTGTATGCAACCAGGCAGGCCCTTGCATTACGTGGTTTTGGTAAATCTGAAGGAAAAACTCAGCAGAAAAACTGATAGTGTGTATGGGGCTTAAAATGTAATAATTTTCTCTGAACATCAAACCATATGTCTGGTGAAAATGCGTCCAAATAACATCATTCCCACAGTAAAGCATGGAGGTGGTAATATCCTGTTATGGGGGTGTTTCTCTGCAGCAGGGACAGGAGCACTTGTCAGGATAGAAGGAAAAATGGCTGGGGCAAAGCACCGTCAAATTCTTGAGGAAAATCTGCTGTCCTCTGCCAGAAAGTTGTCAATGGGAAGAAAGTTTACCTTGCAACATGACAATGATACAAAGCATGCAGAAAAAATAACATAGTGGTTGATGGAGAAAAATGTGAATATCCTGGCCTAGTCAGGGCCCAGATTTAAACCCAACTGAAAATCTGTGGGATGACTTGAAGACTGTAGTCCACAAACAATCTCTATCAAATTTACCTGATTTTGAGTAGTTCTACGAAGAAGAGTGGGCAATTATTGCAAAGTCTAGATGTGAAAAGTTAGTAGAGACATATCCCAACAGACTAAAGGCTGTAATTAAAACAAAAGGTGGTTCAACAAAATACTGACATGGGGGGGGGGGGGGGGGGGGGGGTGATCCCTTTTCCAACTCAATGATTCTGTTTTTGATTTTTTTTTCTGACATGTTAGTATTATATCTTTGACTTGAATGTTATGACTGTTATAAGTTGCACTGAGTAAACACAGCTGGATAAAACCAAAACTGTATCTGTCTTCATTTCAGGCTGCAAAGTAACAAAATGGGATTATTTTAAGTGTGATTCTTTTCTATACTCACTGTATGTACAGTTTGTTAAATGTTGGAATGAGTGGGGAGAAGTTAGAATCTCTGGAAGGTTTTCATTGCTTTCTCTATCTGCATGTGTAAGGTTTCCCTTCACTTGCTGTCCTATCCATACCCCTATGCAAACATTATACATTTGTGGTTGTAGTTCCACTATAAATGAACTGTCCTAAGTATGCTGCTTTATAGAAGGTATTCGCTCTCCACTGGACACCACATTGTTACTCCACACTATGACTTCACAAAAAGGCATGGCTATGGCTTCATAAAGTCACGTAATAAATTCAAGCCACATTGTTCCACAGAGTTCTCGCTACTTGACACTACATAATTAACTACTGTAGCTAGGCTCTCCTTCCACTTTTATCAATGATGCTCCTCTTTCTTCAGAATCCTGAGGCAAGCACAGTATATATATATATATATATATATATATATATATATATATATATATATATAAAATACAAAGAGTATGGGATCAGTGGCAATGGTGGTAGGGGGGATGGGAGAAGCGGTAATGCTGGGGGGGGGGGGAATGCTGGTGGGGGGAATGGGATGCTTGCCAATGCTGATGGGGGGATGGGAGGAGTGGCAGTTCTGATGGGGGGGTGGGATCAGTAACAGTGTTGGGGGAGGATGGAATCATTGGGAGTGCTCAATGGCAGTGCTGGGGGGGATGGGGGATCAGTGGCAGTGCTGGGGGGGTTGGGATCAGTGGCAGTTCTGGGGGATGTGACAGTGGCAGTTCTGGGGGGGTGTGACAGTGGCAGAGCTGGTGATGGCATGAGATCAGTGGCAGTGCTGGGGGAAATGGGATCAGTGACAGTGGTGAGAGGGAATGAGATCAGTGGCAGTGCTGGGGGGGGGGGTGATCAGTGGCAGCGCTGCGGGGGTGGGATCAGTGGTAGCAGTGGGGGGATGGGATGAGTGTCAGTGTTGGGGGGTTGTGACCATTGGCAGCAGTGGTGGGAGGGGCTTTTGTTCAGTGGGTTGGTTGCAATCAGCGGCACTCAATTGCTCTTAGAGTGGACTTCATGCTCACTAATTCTCCGGCTCCATTCAGCAGTGACAGTGCATACATAAGGGCGCACAGGCGCCGCCCCCTCTCCCCAGCCACCCCCTCTATCACCAATAGATAGATTAGCATGAATCTATCCATGGCCACTACTGCCACCCCCTATTCAAGTGCCTGGCCCATTTTCGGGCGCCTAAATTATAGTGGCGGGGGTGTTTTTGACACACCTAATTAAAGTCATAGATTTTAATAGGCGTCAAAAAAGGTCACCCAGCTGTGCTAGAAAAGCAAATGAATATTCGCTTTCCTAACACTGAACCGTCTCTCTGCAAATCAGGTACTCTGGTCTGTTACTCGTCACCTGATTGCAGTTTTACTGCTTCAGGGTGGCCGCTGCTTGCAGAATTAAGTTTATATACGTGATTCTGCAATTCCAGGTTTCGGACGTGAGCGTGCTGCCAGCTCATTCCCACTGTGATTTTACACAGCCCAGGTCGATCAGCATATTTTTAGCACTGATCACTGTAATAATGGCACTGGTCCCCAAAAAGTGACAGGTAAGTGTTCAATTTGTCTACTGCAATATTGCAGTCCTGCTACAAGTTGCTGATTGTCACTGGTAAACAAATAAAAAAATAAAAAGAGAGGGGGGTGAAAGAGACCCTTTAGCCCTGCCTCCTATGCCCCTCCACCCCTGTCTGTGGGAAAGTGTGTGTGGTGCACCTACCTCCTGCTCATCCTCATCCTCTGGGCCTGTCTTCTTACTGATGTCACAGCTGGGAGCAGAGAGGAGGTTGGAGAAGGCACTGGGAGGTGCCAGGCATGCTGCGCCCGCTGCTGCTTAGGTCAGGGTGGCAGTGGATGTCTGATCCCTCCCGGGCTCCCGGTTCTAGACAGCCTCACGTTGGTGCTGTTAACTTTCCCCGCAGACTCCAGGGCAGCCCACTTGCTGTGTGAGGATGCAGTGGCTCAGCAGAAGCGGCTTTGAGGATTTAACTCTGCTGCCCTGAACCCTACCGCCAGAACTCCATGACAAGGGGCTCTGCTTGGCAGCTGCTTTGGGCCCCACGAACACCAAGTGCAGAGGATTAGGAAGTTGAATCCTCCTCTGCTTTGAATGCTAGACAGGGCCATGGAATGCTGGCCGTGATGTCACTGGTTTCTAGACACCAGGCGGCTCTAGCAACTAGTGACAAGGAGTCATGTGGGGGTGGAGCCAGTACTACAGCGGCTCAGTCTGTCCTTGTTACCTGCATTCCAGACTGTGTCAGTTTCAGTGCGGGACATGTGGTCACCCTAGCGGGAGAGCCTTTTGTGGCGTCACCTTAGCGGGGGAGTGGCTTTCTTACCGCCCCCCACAAAGTGCTGCCCTGGCCTGGGCCTTGTCGGCTTAGGCCAGGGAAAACAGCACTGGTCAGCCGGCTCCTCCAATTTCTGTCCCCTACGCCATGTCCCATCTGTCTGCCGCTAAAAGCTCTATGGGTGGAGAGGCTGGGTGGGCGGTCCTGCAGTGGTTACTATGGCAATGATAGTACACTCTCCCATCCATCATTGCCTTTGTGACCCTGGTAGGTCTGCCACTGTATATATAATATATATATATATATATATATATATATATATATATATATATATATATATATATATATATATATATACATATATATATTACAGGATATAAAGGGAGACAGTACAGTTACAATACAATAAAATACAAGAAGTATAGGAGAGCCCTGCTCATCAGAGCTTACAATCTAATTGGGTATATTGTGACAGACTAGTGCTATGTCACTTTAAAGAAGCAGTTAATCACTGGTTCAACAGTGAATGAGTGTCTGAGATGGGTGTGAGACTGATTGCCAGGTGAGTGTTGACTCAGAAAAGAGAATACATGTAGCCGAATCAGGCCATCCTCCTCCCCTCTCCTAGGGGAGTCATGTGCTGCAGAAGGCAGTGAGAATGTGTGGCCAGACAAACAGAGAGTGTATGTCGAGGTCTGAGAGACAAGAATTTTTTTAACCAGAATAGCTGTCTGAAGAGGAGTGAGTGGGTCATTGATGTCTACAGTAAAATAAGGTGTTTAAACGGGCAGGGAGCCTGTAGCTGGGCAACTCTATAGCCAGAAGGCTGAAAACCCTGTTTTGTATTCTATGAGATTGTGAGAACTACTGTGTGTGAACATTGCAGTACAATAACTTTTATTTAAATTTTAGTAGATGACATTTGGGATCAAATGTCACACGCATTGTAAATTTACTTTTTTTTTACCTCAGGACAATAAAAGTTCTGAGGTTTAATTATTATAGGTAGGCCTACCACCACTCTGGCCAGGCTGTGTTTAGAAGTTCTGCCTGGTCATGTGAGCGGTGAGGTGCACATGACAGGCTAGAACCAAGACTGGTTGGGTGTTTTGGTATTGGCCCTCTCGCAGCCAATCACCGGGGGTGCTGGGCCCCCGCTGAGGAGTCTGGGAGGGGGTACTTAAGCAGGTGTGGGTCACGTGTCAGGGGTTCTGGAGTTGTTTGTGAGACCCGTGTGGTCTGTTCTGGTTCCAGGACCAGGGTAGCTCCGTGAGGGGTCCCGGTCACGGGGTGTTCGACATCCTGCAACATGTTCCTGTAAGTGGCCCCTGGTAGACTCGTCTGGTCTGGGGTCGGGATCCATCCGTTCCCGAGTCTCGGAACCGGCTGGTCCGAGGTGCTGTAACTGAGGGAGCATTCAAAGTGTCCGGGTGTGCTCTCGGCTTGGAGGGACACCACAGCTCGTGGAAGTGACCGGGGGAGGACTCTTCAGAGGAGGGCCGGCAAGTGGCATCCTGAGAAGTGCCTGGTTACTGAGTTGGGAAGGACAGTGATGAGTTCACACTTTTCCAGTACCACAAAGGAAGCGGGAAATGTTCCGGGTACGGTTGGAAAAAGGTTCCCGTATACTCTCAGTTGATTGTTCAAGTTTTGAGTCGACGTGCTGACTGCCATGGTCTTTGGCTAGAGATCTGTTCAGCCTTGAAGTGCCCAGCTGTGAGTGGCTACTCTCTGGGCGGAAATAGAGACTGTGTTAAACCTGCAGTTCAAGGTAGCTGAGTTCTTCACCCGTGCCCTCTGTTCCCTAAGGGACTGTGTTTGTGAAAGTTCTACTGCAAAATAAAGCTTTTAAAAAGGACTTCATCTGTGTCAGTGTACAAGTCGTTGGGTATCAACCCTGGCAACCCCTAGACATGGAGGAGCAGACCAGGAGAAGGTAATTGGTAAGCCCATTCAGTCAAGGCCGCTCTGCAACAGGTTATGGACGCTACACAATAAAGGTGGAAAAAGACCTAACGCATGTTGGTAAGTAAGTCCTTGAAAGTTAATTCCCACAATATATACCCCTTAACCCTGAGAGCAATAAGGGGGACTCCCAGGCAGCTCCATGGGCTAGCATTTCAACTCTCATCATGGAATTCTTTTGTGGGATAAAGGGAAGCAGGGCAACAGTAACTTTAATGCATTGTAAACATTTATTTAGCATAATTAACATAAGAGAAATAGAATACCCCAAAAAAGGCAAAAATTGCTTCAGAATTCTCTTCTACTAAGTTGCCTACATCCAAAGAACTTGCATAAATTTTCGCTCAGGAGATCTTTCGGTTACATGACTTAACTAAAGTTATCATCTCGGACAGAGGTAGCCAGTTTGTGTCCAGGTTTTGGCAAACCTTTTGTGCACAGTTGGGAATTCAGCCTTCCTTCTCCTCTGCGTGTCACCTGCAGTCCAATAGGGCCGCAGAAGGGGCCAACAAAGCCTTTGGAGCAGTTCCTACATTGATTTAATTCTGACTACCATAACAACCTGTTACCTTGGGCAGAAATTGCTCACAATAGCACCATCAATGCCGCCTCCTGTTCATCTTCATTTATCCAGCCATGCCTGTTGCCTGACACATTCATTCCATAAGGGAATTCCTGTGTTAGAAGAACATCTTTGGGGACACCGTTCCACTTGGGTGCAGGTCCAAGAATCCTTGCAATGCTGCAGAGAGAGGACAGACTCCATGCTGACCGGCAACGCCTACCTGCACCCTCCTACCAAATTGGGGAGAGGGTCTGGCTGTCTTCTAGTAACACCTGACTCCTTGTTGCCTCACTAAAACTGGTGTATCTGTATATTGGGCCATTCCGCACAGTCGGTAAGGTTAACCCAGTGACCTACACATTAGATCTTCCTTCAAACGTGTGTATTTTCAATGTATTCCATGTTTCCTTATTAAAACCTTTGGTGTGCAACCAATATACCACCTTGGTACCACACCCTCACCCAATTCAGGTTGACAACCATGACGAATATGAGATACAAGCTATCATTGAGTCCCTTGGGTTTTGTGGATGCATACAATATCTAGTACACTGGAGGGGTTATGGTCCAGAGGAATGCTTATGGATCTCATACTCGGATGTACATGCCCCTGCTCTCCTCTGGGCTTTCCATAGACGCTTTCCCCTCAAGCCTGGGTTCCCCCCTAAAGGGGGAGGAGTCATTGAGGAAGGTGTACTGTCAGGGCTGGCTTCTGCTACTTACGGCAGCTCTTTTCTTTCAGTGCTCGGAGCTGCTTAGCTGTTGGGTATTTAACAGCCACTCATTGTTTCCACAGTGAATCGCCTGGTTACCATTAACCTGCCTCCTAAGTCCAGCCCTTTTTATCTATTTAAGCAGCTTGGCTCATTCTCTCCTCGCCCTTGTGTTCCTGTCTGTGTTCCTGTGTATGACCTGGCCAGGCTGACTTCTCTGCCGATACCTGTTCTTGCTTTGGCTCCTTACTATGCTGATTGTTGGCTTCCTGACCCCAGCTCATCTGATTACCTGCTCTGGCATCCAAATTCTGGCTTCAGTTTTTGATTACGTTCCTGTGCTGTCTTATTTTTTGCTAGTTCATTAAAGGTGTGATTTTAACTGCCTTTTTTGGTTTATGGTTCCTGACAGTTTTTTTTTTTTAAATGTTACTGTTACATTTGTTCCAGACACCAGCCTTTGATGGGTTTTTTTTGGCTTTTTTTGGGGGATTTCGTGTCAATCTTTATATATAGTACCTATATTTTTGGCTCCCGCTGCTGTTTCTATTGCTGCCTCCTTTAGCTCCCCTTCTTTAAAATATGTTATTGCTGACTCCTTCTTCTCATTGTAGTCCTTGTCCCCCATAGCTGCACCAAACCTTTCCTTTCCCACCAGCTTTAAAGCCAGTCATTTACCAGTGGGTGGAGTCTTGAAATGTGTATAGCTACCACTTTCCTCTCTGGCATCAGTTGTAGCAGACAGTGTCTGAGGGAGGCCTGTACAGATCCCATCAGTGGCATGGTTATTAGCGGGTCCAGCTCTCCATCACCCAGCTCAATGATCTGTTGGTCTTTGCTGCTGTGGAGTGGATGATCACCCTCTACCATCAAGCTGCTCTCCCCTTGGCTAAGTGTAAATTTGAATATGTTTTGTGGTAATACATTTTGATATGTTTTACTGATTAAGTGCCTTGGCAACCTTGTTTCTTTTGCATGAATCACAGATCTCCCCTCTGATCTGATTTATACCAAGAGCTAACCCTTTTCATGTGGCCTCCCCTTGGATCTACCCTAGTCCTTACTTCTATCTTAGGCCGTTTGGTCTGTGTTGTCTGCTGTGAATGACCCCACCACACCTTTACTGCCACTTCATTGTGATATTATATGGACACATGATCTTTACACCTAGAAATTTATTGTGAGTGCTTGGAAAGTGTAGCTTTTAGTGATGGCCGAACGGTTCGCCCGGCGGTCGTTTCGCGGCGAATTTCCGACATTCGCGGTCCGCACGTTCGAACGCCTTTTTCCGTCGTTCGCCGCGGCGGACTTACGTGTTTAATGTATACAAGAACTTTAACCTTTGGTGACACGTTTATCATGTGATACAGGACAGCCAATTGAGACATGACAGCACATGGACACTTGTACATTCCCCCTAACCTATAAATACACCCGATCCGGTGGCCATTTTACATTCTTTCTTCTGTTAAGATAGGGACAGGTTCCTGTGTGGAGTAGGGAGAGATAAACCACTAGCTATTTGGTACACAAAAGTTCTTTTCAGGACTGGTATAGGTGTTAGGTGTTGATAGGTTTGCTGTGCTGCTGATTCTTGCAGCAGCCTGAGTGTCTTTTGTTAGTTTAGAGAAAGGGAAAGGACGGTGTATGCTACAGGGACAGCCAGATTAGTCTTTCATCATCATCATCATCATCATCATCATTAGCTGTTACTATCAAGGTCCACAAAAGAGCTGTTCCAGTAACCACTAATCGTTCTCTTTTTTTGCCAATTTGTATAGGGACAGGAAGGAAGCAGTGTTGTCAGGCAGTGAGGGTAATTTTAAAGACTTGCTGTTATTATTAGTTCCACAAAGGTTCTTTTCAGGACTGGTATCAGTGGTACAGTAATAGGCTTGTACATGTATAATATTCTTTCTTCCAAATATAGAAAGGATATTATACTTGACTGCTGCCCTTCTGCTGCAGTCTGCTAAACATTCACAACTCACTTGTTCCACAAAAGTTCTTATAAGGACTGGTAACTTGGTATAGGGTGCTACGGTACATAGGCTTGAGTGCGGTACAGTCTGCTGTTCTGTAAGGACCGCTATCGGTCCACAATAGATAGGGTTGACGTGCACCACTGCTGACCGCTGCCCTATACTGCAGCAGTCCTTCAGCGGTATAGGGACTGACGTACAGTCTGCTAATCACTAACACACAACCTGCTTGTTCCACAAAAGTTCTTATAAGGACTGGTAACTTGGTATAGGGTGCTACGGTACATAGGCTTGAGTGCGGTACAGTCTGCTGTTCTGTAAGGACCGCTATCGGTCCACAATAGATAGGGTTGACGTGCACCACTGCTGACCGCTGCCCTATACTGCAGCAGTCCTTCAGCGGTATAGGGACTGACGTACAGTCTGCTAAAAACTAATACACAACCTGCTTGGTCCACAAAAGTTCTTATAAGGACTGGTAACTTGGTATAGGGTGCTACGGTACATAGGCTTGAGTGCGGTACAGTCTGCTGTTCTGTAAGGACCGCTATCGGTCCACAATAGATAGGGTTGACGTGCACCACTGCTGACCGCTCACCTATACTGCAGCAGTCCTTCAGCGGTATAGGGACTGACGTACAGTCTGCTAAACACTAATACACAACCTGCTTGTTCCACAAAAGTTCTTATAAGGACTGGTAACTTGGTATAGGGTGCTACGGTACATAGGCTTGAGTGCGGTACAGTCTGCTGTTCTGTAAGGACCGCTATCGGTCCACAATAGATAGGGTTGACGTGCACCACTGCTGACCGCTCACCTATACTGCAGCAGTCCTTCAGCGGTATAGGGACTGACGTACAGTCTGCTAAACACTAACACACAACCTGCTTGTTCCACAAAAGTTCTTATAAGGACTGGTAACTTGGTATAGGGTGCTACGGTACATAGGCTTGAGTGCGGTACAGTCTGCTGTTCTGTAAGGACCGCTATCGGTCCACAATAGATAGGGTTGACGTGCACCACTGCTGACCGCTCACCTATACTGCAGCAGTCCTTCAGCGGTATAGGGACTGACGTACAGTCTGCTAATCACTAACACACAACCTGCTTGTTCCACAAAAGTTCTTATAAGGACTGGTAACTTGGTATAGGGTGCTACGGTACATAGGCTTGAGTGCGGTACAGTCTGCTGTTCTGTAAGGACCGCTATCGGTCCACAATAGATAGGGTTGACGTGCACCACTGCTGACCGCTCACCTATACTGCAGCAGTCCTTCAGCGGTATAGGGACTGACATACAGTCTGCTAAACACTAATACACAACCTGCTTGTTCCACAAAAGTTCTTATAAGGACTGGTAACTTGGTATAGGGTGCTACGGTACATAGGCTTGAGTGCGGTACAGTCTGCTGTTCTGTAAGGACCGCTATCGGTCCACAATAGATAGGGTTGACGTGCACCACTGCTGACCGCTCACCTATACTGCAGCAGTCCTTCAGCGGTATAGGGACTGACGTACAGTCTGCTAAAAACTAATACACAACCTGCTTGGTCCACAAAAGTTCTTATAAGGACTGGTAACTTGGTATAGGGTGCTACGGTACATAGGCTTGAGTGCGGTACAGTCTGCTGTTCTGTAAGGACCGCTATCGGTCCACAATAGATAGGGTTGACGTGCACCACTGCTGACCGCTCACCTATACTGCAGCAGTCCTTCAGCGGTATAGGGACTGACGTACAGTCTGCTAAACACTAACACACAACCTGCTTGTTCCACAAAAGTTCTTATAAGGACTGGTAACTTGGTATAGGGTGCTACGGTACATAGGCTTGAGTGCGGTACAGTCTGCTGTTCTGTAAGGACCGCTATCGGTCCACAATAGATAGGGTTGACGTGCACCACTGCTGACCGCTCACCTATACTGCAGCAGTCCTTCAGCGGTATAGGGACTGACGTACAGTCTGCTAATCACTAACACACAACCTGCTTGTTCCACAAAAGTTCTTATAAGGACTGGTAACTTGGTATAGGGTGCTACGGTACATAGGCTTGAGTGCGGTACAGTCTGCTGTTCTGTAAGGACCGCTATCGGTCCACAATAGATAGGGTTGACGTGCACCACTGCTGACCGCTCACCTATACTGCAGCAGTCCTTCAGCGGTATAGGGACTGACGTACAGTCTGCTAATCACTAACACACAACCTGCTTGTTCCACAAAAGTTCTTATAAGGACTGGTAACTTGGTATAGGGTGCTACGGTACATAGGCTTGAGTGCGGTACAGTCTGCTGTTCTGTAAGGACCGCTATCGGTCCACAATAGATAGGGTTGACGTGCACCACTGCTGACCGCTCACCTATACTGCAGCAGTCCTTCAGCGGTATAGGGACTGACGTACAGTCTGCTAAACACTAATACACAACCTGCTTGTTCCACAAAAGTTCTTATAAGGACTGGTAACTTGGTATAGGGTGCTACGGTACATAGGCTTGAGTGCGGTACAGTCTGCTGTTCTGTAAGGACCGCTATCGGTCCACAATAGATAGGGTTGACGTGCACCACTGCTGACCGCTGCCCTATACTGCAGCAGTCCTTCAGCGGTATAGGGACTGACGTACAGTCTGCTAAACACTAATACACAACCTGCTTGGTCCACAAAAGTTCTTATAAGGACTGGTAACTTGGTATAGGGTGCTACGGTACATAGGCTTGAGTGCGGTACAGTCTGCTGTTCTGTAAGGACCGCTATCGGTCCACAATAGATAGGGTTGACGTGCACCACTGCTGACCGCTCACCTATACTGCAGCAGTCCTTCAGCGGTATAGGGACTGACGTACAGTCTGCTAATCACTAACACACAACCTGCTTGTTCCACAAAAGTTCTTATAAGGACTGGTAACTTGGTATAGGGTGCTACGGTACATAGGCTTGAGTGCGGTACAGTCTGCTGTTCTGTAAGGACCGCTATCGGTCCACAATAGATAGGGTTGACGTGCACCACTGCTGACCGCTGCCCTATACTGCAGCAGTCCTTCAGCGGTATAGGGACTGACGTACAGTCTGCTAAACACTAATACACAACCTGCTTGGTCCACAAAAGTTCTTATAAGGACTGGTAACTTGGTATAGGGTGCTACGGTACATAGGCTTGAGTGCGGTACAGTCTGCTGTTCTGTAAGGACCGCTATCGGTCCACAATAGATAGGGTTGACGTGCACCACTGCTGACCGCTGCCCTATACTGCAGCAGTCCTTCAGCGGTATAGGGACTGACGTACAGTCTGCTAAACACTAATACACAACCTGCTTGGTCCACAAAAGTTCTTATAAGGACTGGTAACTTGGTATAGGGTGCTACGGTACATAGGCTTGAGTGCGGTACAGTCTGCTGTTCTGTAAGGACCGCTATCGGTCCACAATAGATAGGGTTGACGTGCACCACTGCTGACCGCTGCCCTATACTGCAGCAGTCCTTCAGCGGTATAGGGACTGACGTACAGTCTGCTAAACACTAATACACAACCTGCTTGGTCCACAAAAGTTCTTATAAGGACTGGTAACTTGGTATAGGGTGCTACGGTACATAGGCTTGAGTGCGGTACAGTCTGCTGTTCTGTAAGGACCGCTATAGGTCCACAATAGATAGGGTTGACGTGCACCACTGCTGACCGCTCACCTATACTGCAGCAGTCCTTCAGCGGTATAGGGACTAAGAGTTTTGTCACAGGGTCATTTAAAAAATGACATGCAGAGGAAGAGGCAGGCCCTTCCGCAGGGGTGGTAGGGGTAGGGCAGGAGCAACAGGCTTGAGCCAAAGTGGGAAGTTGCAGAAGGTGCGTTCAATTACTTTAAAGGATGCACCAGACTTGGTTGAGTGGCTCGCTCAGCCTTACTCTTCTGCACCCTCCTCATCCTCTCGATCTGCACCCTCTTCTTCACTCTCTGCTATGTGCACCCCCAAAGACACTACCACCAACAACACGACCACCACCACCACCACCACATACCTTCCGCTTGAGTCACTGGAATTATTTTCCGATCCATATCAAGAGGACATTTCTGATGCGCAGCCACTCTTGGTATTGGATCAGGAAGAGGAGGTAGCAACAAGCGCTACTCAGCAGTCTGACGCCAGTACCCAGATCAGCCCAAGGAGGAGGTTGGTCCCCGGTGTTGCTGCCTACTCCGAGATCTCTACTTATAGCGGTGGGGAAGGTGACGTTGATGATGACGTGTCTAGTGATGTCACGTGGGTGCCCACAAGAGAGGAAGAGGAGGGGAGTTCAGAGGGAGATATGGACCAGCAGATAGGGAGGAGAAGCAGCAATGACTTACATTGCACAGCAGGGACAAAGCAGACTGCAAATGTATCAGGAGCGAGTCATCGACCATGTACGGTCACATCTGGCGCTCCCAGGACACCGGCACATGGCTCCGCAGTGTGGGCTTTTTTTAACGTGTCCGCTGCTGACAATAGCGTTGCCATCTGCAATCTTTGCAGTCAACGCGTTAGTCGCGGTAAGCCCAATACTCACCTAGGGACGACCGCCTTAAGAAGGCACATGAGCAGCCATCACCGAGCCCAGTGGGAGCAACGGAACACACAAAGCCACACTGCAGGCTCTCACCGTCCAGCCTCGTCTTCTACTTCTCCTTCTCCTCTCTCCTCACAATTGTCCTCCACTCCACCTTCCATCACGCCAAGCTCACATTTTTCTGCAAAAAGGCAGGCTTCCGTGGGCCTAATGTTTGAGCGTAAAAAAATGATGATGCCGGATAACCCTCTTGCCCAACGGTTGGCGGCTGGCTTGTCAGAACTCATAGCCCGCCAACTACTGCCATATAAACTGGTGGACTCGGAGGCCTTTCGCAAATTTGTGGCCATTGGAACACCACAATGGAAGGTCCCAGGAAGGAAGTATTTCTCAGAGAAGGGCATCCCAGAGCTATATGGCCATGTTCAGCGGCAAGTGAATGTATCTCTGGCACACAGTGTCGGTGCCAAGATACATCTGACCACAGACACGTGGTCTAGCAAACACGGGCAGGGAAGGTATATCAGTTTTACTGCCCACTGGGTGAACCTTCTGACGGCCGTCAAGCATGTAACCCGTGGCACCCGTGTAGATTTGGTTTTACCGCCACGGATTGCATGCAGGCCTGACTCTTCTTCTCCTCCTCCTACTCCATCCTCCTCCCTCTCCTCCTCAGCTGCCTCCTCCTTTTCCGCTGCTAGCGTCTCTTCCACTGCACCGCCCAAGCTCCCCAGAACCTATTCCACATGCCAGGTGAGACGTTGCCATGCCGTGCTGCGTCTGTTGTGCCTGGAAGCAAAGAGCCACACTGGCCCGGCACTCCTTTCAGCTTTGCGTTCACAGGCAGATGAGTGGCTAACACCGCTCAATTTGACAGTTGGTAAAGTGGTGTGTGACAACGGTGCCAATCTGCTTAGCGCATTGAAACAGGGCAAAATCACGCACGTGCCGTGCATG
Organism: Lithobates pipiens; assembly: GCF_037356315.1. NCBI lineage: Eukaryota > Metazoa > Chordata > Amphibia > Anura > Ranidae > Lithobates > Lithobates pipiens. Next base: position 361,198,670 of record NW_027507718.1, on the reverse strand, counting down.
GCACACGTCTTAAACTTGGTCGTGCAGCGATTCCTTGTCAAATACCCTGGGGTCCAGGACATCTTGCGGCAGGCAAGGAAAATCTCGGCCCATTTCAGAAGATCTTACACGGCCATGGCTCGCCTTGCTGACATTCAGCGGCGACACCATCTGCCGGTCAGACGTCTTATTTGCGATTGCCCGACGCGATGGAACTCAACCTTCTATATGCTTGATAGGCTGCTCCAGCAGAAACGTGCAGTTAACGTCTACCTGTATGAACTCTGCGAAAGAAACGGTTCTGGGGAGCTGGGTTTTTTTTCACCGCGCCAGTGGCTGCTCATGCGCGACACATGCAGACTTCTGCGGCCATTTGAGGAGATCACCAAACTGGTCAGTCGCAGCCATGGCGCCATCAGTGACATGGTACCTTATGCCTTCTTTCTGGAGCGTGCATTGCGTCGTGTCATTGATCAGGCTGTGGAGGAGCAGGAGCGGGAAGATGAGGAAGTCGCAATGCTGGATGAATTCCCAGGGGGGGCTACTCTATCTGAGACAAGTCAACAACAGGAGTCTGATGAGGAGTCAGAGGAGGATGGTGCCGGGGCGGATGAGCAGGAGCAAGAAGAGCATGCTTTAAACCTTTCTGGGATCCCTGTTGTGCGAGGATGGGGAGAGGAGAATGAAGAGGACGACATTATCCTGGATGATGAGCAGGAGCCAGGCCACCACACCGCTTCCACTTTAGTGCAAATGGGGGCCTTCATGCTCCAGTGTTTTAATAGGGACCCCCGTATAAAAAGCATGAGGGTCAAGGACCAGTACTGGGTGGCAACGTACTTAGACCCCCGGTACAAACACAAAATGGCGGAAATGTTACCGCCGTCGCAGAGGGCTGTCAGAATGCAGCACTTCCAGGCCTTGCTTCGAGAAATGCTGCATTCTGCTTTTGCGTGCGCTGGCAGAGGAGCAATTCCCACTCCCAGAGAAGGATTTGCGGGTACCAATCCAACAGCGCCTGCAAGAAGAGGCCGGTTTGAAGATGTGTTGGTGACTTCGGATATGAGGTCATTCTTTCAGCCGACCCATCGACAGGTGTCATCCGGATCCAGCATCAGGGAACGCCTAGACCGTCAGGTGTCCGACTACATTGGGTTAACGGCCGATGTGGACGCTCTGAGGAGTGATGAACCCCTAGACTACTGGGTGGGCAGGCTTGACCTCTGGCCAGAGCTTGCCCAATTTGCAATCGAACTGTTGGCTTGCCCCTCATCCAGTGTCCTGTCCGAAAGGACGTTCAGCGCAGCAGGGGGGATTGTGACCGATAAGCGTACTCGCCTAGCTCACCACAGTGTTAACTACCTCACATTTCTAAAAATGAATGAGGCATGGATCTCGGAGGAATTCAACACATGTGACCAGTAGACCATGTATATGTCTATAAACTATTTTTTTAATCAAGCACACAGACCTTCTTAATTCATTTGGCTCACTTCCTTGACCCAAAAAAGCACACCGTACTATATGCCCCTACCCTCCTCTTTGAAGAGGTTGAGCGGTGTCATATTTCTACTGGGGCTGCTTATGATATCCCTGTGCTGTGCTGACTTCCTCCTGGGGGTTCTTATTATGAAGGGATCACACTATCCCTGTGCTGTGCTGACTTCCTCCTGGGGGTTCTTATTATGAGGGGATCACACCATCCCTGTGCTGTGCTGACTTCCTCCTGGGGCTGCTTACGGTGCTGCTGTCAGTGCTGTATGTCACGGTGCTGCTGTCAGCGCTGTATGTCACGGTGCTGCTGTCAGCGCTGTATGTCACGGTGCTGCTGTCAGCGCTGTATGTCACGGTGCTGCTGTCAGCGCTGTATGTCACGGTGCTGCTGTCAGCGCTGTATGTCACGGTGCTGCTGTCAGCGCTGTATGTCACGGTGCTGCTGTCAGCGCTGTATGTCACGGTGCTGCTGTCAGCGCTGTATGTCACGGTGCTGCTGTCAGCGCTGTATGTCACGGTGCTGCTGTCAGCGCTGTATGTCACGGTGCTGCTGTCAGCGCTGTATGTCACGGTGCTGCTGTCAGCGCTGTATGTCACGGTGCTGCTGTCAGTGCTCTGTATTACGGTGCTGCTGTCAGATGCCTCTATCACGGTGCATGTGTCATTCCGGTATGTCACGCTGCTGGTGATCATCTCCTGCACCCTCTTCTTTGCCTACCCTGGTCCCTGACCTTCCCTCTCCTCCATTGCCTTCATTAGCTCCATAGTCCTGAATTGTTAGAACAATTTCCCAAATAAAATAAAAATGCTTGTAGTTATCGATCCCAAATTCACCTCATACATGTATTATGTCATTGTCCAGATGGTGGGACTACGTTTTACCCCCTAATAATTACCACGTGGCCGCAAATTCGACATGAAGGTTTGCAAAGTTCGCCTCCCATTGAAGTCAATGGGGCCCGCGGCGAACGGTCGGTTTCGCGAACGTTTGGGTCCGTTCGCATTTCGCGTTCGCGAAACGTCCCGTCGGAAGTTCGTCCATCACTAGTAGCTTTGGCTCATGACTATATTCACTTAAATGCCTTGGAAATTTGAACTTGATTAGTGAAACATCAGGCAGAGAAATGGGCAGTAGAATGATTCCCCCCACAACTTAACAGCTCTCTTGAATCTGACTGTAGCGCTATACATATGGAAAAAGAAAGGTAAACTAAGTGGATATACTGGCCTTAGGACAGCTGATTTGTATTATGGCCAGCATTAACAGAGCACTGATTAATTTCATGTTTCAGGAAAGAGGCACTAAAACAGTTGGGGATTTCTGAATTATGATAGGAGATTTCTGTGCAAGTGATGCAACAATAGTACTAAAAAAAGGTTCTGCAATATGCTTTTGGTAATGGAGATTAGCTGGTTCACAATCACATTTTATAACTTTGTGCTGTAAAACTCCTACAGAAATAATTAAAATGTTGAATAAATGTATTGTAGAATAGCAACACAAAATCCTTGTGTTTGCTTTTAATTAAATATCTTCACAAGTCATAGTTCAGTGTGGAGAGCATTCACCATAGCAGATGAATATTTTAACCCACATTGTTATTAAACAGGTTTTGATTTCTGTCTCTGAACTGCTTATGATACATTTTATGTTTGTATTTAATTAGGCAACACTTTTTAAAATCACAGTCAAACTTTTACAACAGAAAAAGACATTGTAATTGCTAATTTGTAAGTCTTGGAAATATGTACCTCTATGTCAGATGTTTAGTATTGTTTCAGTATCCAGCGTATAATAAAGAAATAATAGGAACTAATAAATTACTAGTGTTATGGTTCAAATGTCCCTTTGTGCAAAAGACATACCTCATGAGACCACTCTGTGGATAGTATGACAGCTTGCTGACTTGACAGATTGTGGTTGATGTACTAAAACAGAAGAGTGCACAATCTGGTGCAGCTGTGCATGGTAGCCAACCAGCTAACTTCAGTTTGTTCAATTAAGCTTTGACAAAAAACCTGGAAGCTGATCGGTTTCTATGCACCAGATTTTGCACTTGCCAGTTTTATTAAATAAACCCCTTAGAGATACACCTTGGGGGTCTCCTCTGGTTGTCTCATGGCCTTTTCTGGTCCTTCTATAATCTCCCAGTGATAGGCTCCACACTTAAATTGTTTAAACAGGACAGATGACTTGTCTTTTCTTACATCATGCTTTCTCGTAAGACCCCAGGGTTAGGGCATCCTCAGTTTTCACCAGGTTTCAAGGGCATACAAATATTGTCTTTACCTTGACACATATAGACTTCAGCATTTCAGTGCAGATGGAAGCTTAAGACGTTTGTTGGAATTACAAAGTAAGTTCAGTCCTCTCTGGAAGGCTATGTAGTTACTCCACTTCCTCTCACAATTACCGTATACAGTAAAGACCATCCTTTGCCTCTTCTTATTCATTTATTATCTATTATAATTTATTACAGGTAATTATTTAGTACCATCAATTTAAACACTTTACATATATTTTATTTTATTTTTTCCATAAAAGATTTTTATTTTCAAAAAGAAATAAAGAATAACAATACAAGCTGCGAACAGAATGTAGTCAAAGTCGAACAAGCTAATTCCAGATCGTTTGACATAGAAATAACACACTTTAAGTATATTCGTGGATAGCATTCTTCATGACAGTTCCTGTAACATTTAGAGAAAATCCCTAGTATCGTAAAATCACTGGACAAAGTGAAGAGTATTGACATCTAAGAGGGGACTCCTCAGGAGTCCATCATGAGGTGTCAAAGGAGTTTTAGCTCATGTCTGTAGTGTTACGGATTTCCATATGCGTGTAAGTAGTCATCTACTTATGAGGAGGTATTTCCCTGCCGTCCAGAACAGGGAGGCGGGCGAAGAGTATGTGGTGTTCCGTAGGAACTGGCAGATGTTGTGGGTCTAGAAGAACCAAGTCCGTCTGGGCCATAAGGGGAAATGGGTAGACTAAGAAGAGGGGATATCCAGGGGTGAAGGAAGGAGGGGGGGGACAGGATGGGGATGGGCAGGTAAGGATGTGAGGGGTTGGGAGAATGGGGGGGAGGGTTGAGGAAAACAGGAGCTAAAGAGAGAGAAGAGAGAAGGGAAATAAGGAAGGTGAGAAAAGGGAAACAAAGAGAGGAGGGTCTCTTCGGTCTCCACCGCGGCCCCCCAGGGGGCATATCGATCGCCCCCCTCTGATGTGTGAACTCCATCACGTAAGTCAAGGTGATGTTGTAGGATGTACCTTTAGCTTTTAGCTATTGGTTGCTGTGCTCAACCGTTATATGGGAGCGAAGGGGTCCTTAAAGAAGTGATACGTCTGAGAATGGGAGTATCAAGGCTTCCGTTAGTTATTTGAAGGGTCTGGGGGGGCTAACCCCATGAAGACTCTATATCTTTATGAAGATCTGAACTGTATCCATTTATCCCATGTTTGGGCAAATCTATGGGGGGTGTCTTTTGCAATCTGGATAAGCTCCTCCATTTCAGCTATTTTTTCTACTCTAGTGAGCCATTCAGATATGGAGGGGGCGTTAGGAGAACCGCAATGGGTAGGTAAACATAGTTTGGCCGCGTTGAGTAAGTAGATATCCAACGATTTACGGTACAAGTGAGCAGGTGTGGGGGAATGGTGTAGGAGAAGCTGGGCTGGGGTAAATGCTAGGGGGCGACCAGTTATTTGAGAGGTGATCTTGTGTACCTGAGCCCAAAAAGACTGGATGCTAGGGCATGACCACCAGATGTGTAAGAAGGTTCCCTGACTGATTCTGCATCTCCAGCAAGTATCTGGTACATCAGCGTTGAATTTGTGTAGGCGGTCTGGAGTGCGGTACCATCTGTATATGATTTTATAGTTATTCTCCTGAATACGAACGTTAAGGGATCCTTTGTGAGCGATTACGAGGATTCTTTCCCATTCTGCATCTGTGAAAGAAATTTGTAAGTCTCTTTCCCAGGAGTGGCAAGCTTTTCCTTCTTTCGAGGAGATTGGCATAAGTAGCATGGAGTGTGTATGTGAGATGAGATGCTGTTGCGGCGTAGATTGGGACACTTTACATATATGTTTTACATTCATCAGTTCATGATTGGGGAACTGATAGCCACAATTAATATTAATTAATATTAAATAGGAACAGTTTCACAAAATTGGACTGAGTTTACCTTTTCCACATGTAAGGTGCTTTTGGGGTGCCATTGAATGTATTTTGATGTAACCGTGTAGTTAGTCTGGGCTGCCCAGGATGGGAAGGGGTTAGCAGTAACTGGACTCTTTCCATGTTTTTCTTGGGGTGTGCCCCCTGGAGTGGGTGGATATATCGAGTAGGGGAGGACATGAGGCTTGCAGCCCCATTGGCATGCCAGGTTAGAGCAGAACAAGTTCCCCCACAAACAGGGTTTTTAGGCAGCAAGAGACAATGATAGATGCAGGTAGAAGTAATATGAAAAGTATTTTAATATTTTGGTAAAAGACATGAGCTCCACCTGAGCATTTAAAAAACAAACTCGTATATACAAAGTACAGTAGTATCACATGGAAGTATACTAACAGACACAGCTATAAATTACACTGTATAATATAATGACAGTAAAAATATATATCTAAATCTAACGCGTTTCAACCCCCTAAGGGGTCTTCTTCAGAGAAATGGTGGTCTGTTGATAAAACAAAATTGCACTAAATAAATATATCAAGTGTTATTCATATTGGGAATACCTCATATTAATTAATATAGTTTACCCAATAGTGTACTTCCAGAAAGACAGAGTGGGTTGTAATACTTCTGATGGAGTTCCCCCATAGGATAGTGCCTCAATTTCCTTTACACGTTTAGAGTGTTGCCTGGTCCATATATATCGCCAAAATGCCAAGGGGAAGGAAGGCAGCGTCAGAGACCCAATGGCATGGCTCGCGGGAGGTCACACGAATACCTCACCCCCCACAAATCTGGGGAGTGGGTGCAGATATGGGTACCCAGATAATGTGGTGAGTCACACCTGCAGCAGAATCCCGACAGTAAATAGAATTAAAAACATATATTATTTAATGTTAATGTTAAACATTAAATAATATATGTTTTTAATTCTATTTACTGTCGGGATTCTGCTGCAGGTGTGACTCACCACATTATCTGGGTACCCATATCTGCACCCACTCCCCAGATTTATGGGGGGTGAGGTATTCGTGTGACCTCCCGCGAGCCACGCCATTGGGTCTCTGACGCTGCCTTCCTTCCCCTTGGCATTTTGGCGATATATATGGACCAGGCAACACTCTAAACGTGTAAAGGAAATTAAGGCACTATCCTATGGGGGAACTCCATCAGAAGTATTACAACCCACTCTGTCTTTCTGGAAGTACACCATGGGGTAAACTATATTAATTAATATGAGGTATTCCCAATATGAATAACACTTGATATATTTATTTAGTGCAATTTTGTTTTATCAACAGACCACCATTTCTCTGAAGAAGACCCCTTAGGCCGCGTACACACGCGCGGACTGTTCGCCCAACTTTGTCCGTCAAACAGTTTCAGCAAACAGTCCGCTCAAACTTAGCATGGACGGACATGGCCACACACGACGGACGAACAGTTTGCTGAAACCGTGTGCGATGACGTGAACGGCACGTACGACGGGACGAAAAATACGACGTCCTATACACTGCATTATAACTTTCGGCGTGAAAATCCTTTCTGAGCATGCGCGCAACTTTGTTTGACGAACAAGCCTACACACGAGCGGACTGTTCGCTGAAACAAGGTTTCAGCGGACAGTTTTTCGGAAATTCCGAAAAACCTTGTCCGTCAAACTGTCCGCTGAAACTGTCCGCTGAAAGCCCACACACGAGCGGACTGTCCGCCCAAACACTGTTCAGCGGACAAAGTTGGGCGAACAGTCCGCCCGTGTGTACGCGGCCTTAGGGGGTTGAAACGCGTTAGGATTAGATATATATTTTTACTGTCATTATATTATACAGTGTAATTTATAGCTGTGTCTGTTAGTATACTTCCATGTGATACTACTGTACTTTGTATATACGAGTTTGTTTTTTAAATGCTCAGGTGGAGCTCATGTCTTTTACCAAAATATTAAAATACTTTTCATATTACTTCTACCTGCATCTATCATTGTCTCTTGCTGCCTAAAAACCCCGTTTGTGGGGGAACTTGTTCTGCTCTAATTTGTTTGGGGTGAGCAGCACCCTCCTAGCTCTGTGTAGCAGTGTGTTCTTTTTCAATTATTGGCATGCCAGGTTCCCCACCACTGGGTCCTCCACCTGGGTTCTCACTTAAAAAAATGAAACCACTAATAATGGATCGATGGGAAGGACTTTCTACCTTTGGGTAAGGAATGAAACATTAGGTAGTTGAGGATGAACTGTGTCAAAGGAACAGGGTCTGAACACATTCATGGGGATGAAGAGGAGAAGTAAGAGAGCCACTATGAAAGGGTTAATAATACAGTGGAGTGGGTGAGATGTATAACATGCTGTTGCTATGAGTAACCAGGACTGATGGGACTGCTAGAACAGCCAGCATGAAACGTGGTACCAGGCATAAGTGATGGGTCCTCTGAGTAGCGAGGACGTCCGTACTCTGACTCCCTCCCTAGCGTTGGTGTCCCACAGTATCCTGGACAAAATCCATGGCGCAGAGACCCCATGGACCTAGCTGCAGATATGGGAGTATAAGCATTTAACTTGTGCACGTGTACTGATCCATGCTTAGTTCACGGCGGAATCTCTGTTCTACCACTGGGAAGGGAGAAAGGTGGTAGACTAGCTGGCTGGTGGATCAGGACACAGGCTTTGTGGTGTCCCCCTCAAAATGCCGCATTCAGGAAGATAAAGTGTACCATTTCATGGGTGGCTCATAGTGAAGATCCTCAAGCTTATGTGCTATTGTGCAAGGTGGGGCCCCAGTCTAACAAGCTGGCGTAGTCTACAGGGTGAGTAAGCCCCGCCCACACACAAATTACCAAACTCTACTGTCTACCATCTACCGTCTTGCTAGTAAGCAAACTTTTCTTACATTTCTTCAGTTGCTCCCTGGTTTCTGACCTAGTCCAAAATGAGGGCCATGAGGGCTGGTCAGGAGGACCAGGACCAAACAGACAGAAAATATCTTCTGGACCAGAACCTCAAAGCATGTGATCGCAGTACGTTAAATACCACCTCCCGGAATGCACAGCAAGAAAACACTCCCACTGGGCTGCTTCCAAGAAAAGAATGGCATTCAACATGCCCAACTAGACTGCGTTCTCAAACTTTGCCGCCGGTGACAGCGACACCTGCGGACAAGGAGAACCTAGCACAATCCAGCTAGGCTGGTACTAAAAGCATAATTTAGCAAAATTAGCCCCAAAGCCCAACTGTGGTTTTAGGAATATTAATTTTCAAAACATATAGCGCATGCTCGTCAGGATATATATATATATATATATATATATATATATATATATATATATATATATATATATATATATATATATATATATATATATATATATATATATATATACCTGTATATTGTTACATTTCTGAGTGCGGATCCCCCTAACACCAGGATCCCCAGAGAGCCCCCTTACATCGGGGTTCACAGAGAGCCCCTTCCTTACATCAGGGTCACCAGAGAGCCTCCCCATACACCAGGGCCCCCAAAGAGCCTCCCCATACATCAGGGTCCCCAGAGAGCCTCCCCATACATCAGGGTCCCCAGAGAGCCTCACCCTTACATCATAATCCCCAGAGAGCCCCCCCTTACATCAGGGTCCCTAGAGAGCCTCACCCTTACATCTAGGTCTACAGAGAGACCCTTCCTTACATCAGGGTCCCCAGAGAGCCCCCCATACTTTAGGGTCCACAGAGAGCCCCTTCCTTACATCAGGGTCCCCAGAGAGCCTCCCTATATATCAGGGTTCCCAGAGAGCACCCCCTTACATCAGGGTCCCCAGAGAACCTCTCCTTACATCATGGTCCCCAGAGAGCCTCCCCTTACATCAGGGTCCCTAAAGAGCCTCACCCATGCATCAGGGTCTACAGAGAGATTCCCCATACATCAGGGTCCTCAGAGAGCCCCCCTTACATCAGGGTCCACAGAGAGCTCCCCTTACATCAGGGTCCAAAGAGAGCCCCCTATACATCAGGGTCCCCAGAGAGCCACCCTTACATCAGGGTCCCCAGAGAGCCCCTTCCATACACCAGGGTCCCTAGAGAGCCTCCCCATACACCAGGGTCCCCAGAGAGCCTCCCCATACATCAGGGTCAACAGAGAGCCTCCCCATACATCAGGGTCACCAGAGAGCCTCCCATACATCAGGGTAAATGGAGAGCATCCCCATACATTGGGGTCCCTGGAGAGCCTCCCTATATATCAGGGTCCTCAGAGAGCCCCCCATACATCAGGGTTCACAGAGAGCCCCTTCCTTACATTGGGGTCCCTGGAGAGCCTCCCTATATATCTGGATCCCCAGAGAGCCTCCCTATATATCAGGGTCCCCAGAGAGCACCTCCTTACATTAGGGCCCCCAGAGAGCCTCCCCATACACCAGGGTCCCCAGAGAGCCTCCCCACACATCAGGGTCTACAGAAAGCTCCTTCCTTACATCAGGGTCCCCAGAGAGCCCCCTTTACATCAGGGTCCCCAGAGAGCCCATGCTTTACATCAGGGTCCCCAGAGAGCCTCCCCATACATCAGGGTCCCCAGAGAGCCCCCCATACATCAGGGTCCACAGTGGGCCCCTTCCTTACATCTGGGTCCCCAGAAAGCCTCCCTATATATCAGGGTCCCCAGAGAGCACCTCCTTACATTAGGGTCCCCAGAGAGCCTCCCCATACACCAGGGACCCAGAGAGCCTCCCCATACATCAGGGTCTACAGAAAGCTCCTTCCTTATATCAGGGTCCCCAGAGAGCCCCCTTTACATCAGGGTCCCCAGAGAGCCCATGCTTTACATCAGGGTCCCCAGAGAGCCTCCCCATACATCAGGGTCCCCAGAGAGCCCCCCATACATCAGGGTCCACAGAGGGCCCCTTCCTTACATCTGGGTCCCCAGAGAGCCTCCCTATATATCAGGGTCCCCAGAGAGCACCTCCTTACATTAGGGTCCCCAGAGAGCCTCCCCATACACCAGGGTCCCCAGAGAGCCTCCCCATACATCAGGGTCTACAGAAAGCTCCTTCCTTACATCAGGGTCCCCAGAGAGCCCCCTTTACATCAGTTTCCCCAGAGAGCCCATGCTTTACATCAGGGTCCCCAGAGAGCCTCCCCATACATCAGGGTCCCCAGAGAGCCCCCCATACATCAGGGTCCACAGAGGGCCCTTTCCTTACATCTGGGTCCCCAGAGAGCCTCCCTATATATCAGGGTCCCCAGAGAGCACCCCCTTACATCAGGGTCCCCAGAGAGACTCTCTTTACATCATGGTCCCAGAGAGACAGTGTATACTGTGCACGCATGCACAGTATACACACAGACACACACAAGCACAGTATACACACAAACACACACATGCACAGTCACACATACATATAGTATACATATATACAGTATACACACACAGTATACACACAGTATACACACACCAGCTCTTTTCACCCAATGATGGAACACACTGCTGCTGCCTCCATCTCCTGGCATGGTGGTACGTGTAGTGCCCCAGAGGCTCCCATACACAGGAAGTGGTAATACAGAGGGGAAGACTGTGCCTGTGTACTGTTGGGCAGGTAAAGAATAGGGCAGTGTAGCAGAGATGGGGGAGACATTCAGAACATGTTCTTCCTCCAGAAGCAGTGCACTTCTCCTCAAATGGATAATCAATCTAATTGCTTCAGAGACAGGAGGAGTCCTACATGAGGAAACACACAACTCCCTCCTGCTCACCGGGGTAAACCACTGACAAGAATACATTTAGTTCAGCTTACCTTATATCAGGCTGCAGTCCATCCCACACTGCAGGCTGTGTCCCCACCTCCTTCTCCTGTCCTCCAGCAGTCAGCATCTCCTGCTCCTATGTCAAATAAGCCGCGCCGGAGAAGGGTGCGGGTACACTGTGTTTCTATTGACTGAGGAAGCAGTGGAGAGGCGGAGCAGCTATAATCTGGGGGATTTTTACATACTGTCCCTGGTATGGGGACTACACACCGTATATAGACAGACATGTTACCTTCATGAAACAAAATAAAGTTGTGTTGCGCTACAGTGATTGATATTAAAAATACTGAAAAAAATATATAAATAAACAGTCCAGAAAAAATCTGTCTCTCAAATGTACCATAATGGTCAAATGGCAAACTCCATTATTCAACTGCAGATAAGGTTATCCAATCCCTTCACCAAGTGATTACACTGGCACCACCACAATAGTTTGGACTCTAGAGAGCCTGGAACTTTTATTATGCAGGGTCAAACAGGCTTGATGAATATGTCCCGGTAGGGGTCATCAGCAGGGTATGTACAAAGAAACCACATTAGGAACAGCTCCAGAGCATCCAGGGGACGCCACCCAAAAGATGATCATGTAGTCAAATAGCGTAAAACCTCCCAAGTGTTGCATTTAATATAAAATATTGCACGTACACATATCCATAGTAAAAACAGCATTGCATGGTAAAAAAGGAAGGTGGTTGCTACAGAATATCCAAACATGTTACCTTCATTGATACATCTCAACCAAAGTATATCGATATCAAATAGCCAGAACTACATCCACAATACACAGAGAGACCCCAAATTGGTCTGATGCCTCCAGGCTGTAGTTAACGGTCCCCAGGATCTATTTAGAGATGATACCCACCAGTGCTTTTTTCTGTGCATGAGCATTGGATAGCTGGCTTTTTATCTCCTTGAGCTCACTTTAAACATCCAATTATTCTCTGCATATGAATGGGTGTTTAACTTTACTTTTGAAAATATTTAAAGGGATTGTAAAGGTTTGTTTTTTTATTTTCTAAATAGGTTCCTATAAGCTAGTGCATTGTTGGTTCACTTACCTTTTCCTTCGATTTCCCTTATAAATGTTTTTTTTCTTTGTTTTCTTTGTCTGAATTTCTCACTTCCTGTTCCTCCTCAGTAAGCTGTTCAGTAAGCTGTTCTGGCTGACTAACCACCAGCACGGATGATGGTGAGAAGTTTACTGAGGAGAAACAGGAAGTGAGATATTCAGACAAAGAAAAAAAACATTTAGAAGGGAAATCGAAGGAAAAGGTAAGTGAACCAACAATGCACTAGCTTAGAGGAACCTATTTAGAAAATAAAAAAATAAACCTTTACAACCCCTTTAATCATAATGGGGAGCTGTGTTGCAGTAAACTGGATATTCAGAAAATACCAGCTTATAAAGTGATGTGGTGGCCTGTCTGAAGCCTCTGATGCAATCCCTGTGTGATAATATATGGTTTGAAAATATCTTGCATACCTATGCTTAAGCCTCCATTTGGAGAATTAAGTTATTACTTGTCTTGCATGCCCCTCCTGCGGTCACTTGAATACCATCCCCTTCCCTGGGTGAGGGTCCCCTTGCTGAGCCTATTCTGGATTTGAATCTGTCAATTGAAGTTGGTTCTCTTAATTTTCAATTGATTGATGTGGTAGCATATATCTCCTGACGAAGCCTACAAATCAGCGAAACGTGTCAAGATTGCTACACGCTGACAACTAATTGTAGATAAATTATATTGTTGACTTCAAATCCTATTATGATTAAAAGTTTTTAATATTTTTTCTAATGTTTTTAACATGAATTCAATCAACTATATCAATTTCAATTGATGTTGTGGCACAAGTTACTGGCACCTTAAAAATCCCCACACGCCTTTGGTGGAGAATTTTTCCTGTAACAGATGGATATTGGGATGCAGTGCCATAGAGATTTCCCCTGGTCAACCTAGTCTTGTTTTGTGCTTTACTTTTAGTAAATAACCTCTTTGTTTTTTGTTGGGTCTTCGGCTTTTATTTTGCTATTTAGGGCAACATAATACCGATAAAAGTATATATGTCTGCTGATTTGCGCCTTAGATTTCTAAACAATACAAGTCATTTTGCTTCTGCTAATTATTTCTCTTACAAATAAGCCTTGTCTTGTTAAACATTCTATAAAATACTTTTTACAAGAAAGCTTTACTAACATGTAACTTGAAAAGCATCCAGTAAGCTGTATTTGTTGTATCCTGCCTTGTACTTAGAAAGTCTATTCACACTCATAATCCGGAGTTTGTATTCAGAATCTTGCCCTGCTGTATAAGCTTTTGTTTCGGCTTGAGTTACAGAGCACTAACAGTTTGCAAAAGCCCCAAAGTTATTTTAAAACTATACATTATTGGCTAATAAAGCAGTGTTTAAATTACAGCCGGTCTGAATCTCTCTGATTACTTCTCTATTCTTGTGTAACATAAAACCCCTTCAACTTGCCAAAGGTATTAATATGAAATGGCAAAATGCTTAGAAAATGTATTCCATATAGTGAAAATAAATGTACAATTGTGTAGACGAATTTAGTAGCTGAAGAAAAAACAGTTGCGCCATTGAAAACTTAATGATCAACAATATTTTATTGACAAAGTTAATTTACCGTCTTTATTTTTATATGACATAATGGCAACATTATGTTCCAAAATGGCATACAACACATTGCATTGCCTCCAGGCCTCAATTACTCTGCAGTGTTAACACTCAACTGCCATTTTGTTTATGGAGACATTCTACAGACAGAGGTTTGAATAGAACAATTAAATGGAAGGTTATGTATGAGACAGGTTCATACAGGAACTGGTTAGATATTCCATTATTTGTTTAAGGATGAAAAAGAAACACATTTTATTTGAAAGACTTTTATACCTATTTTTCAAAAATCTTGATCTGAAAATAATTTAGACAGAGATAGTATATATAAAATTGCACTAACGCTGTTTGACGGAACACTGGTGAATAGCTAATAAAGAAAAGCATTTTCAAGTTATAACTGACACTGTCTAACTGCAAAATAATTTCTTTCTTGCAGACAATACTTTGTTCTAATATCATCCCTGCGCTATATAGTTGATTTAACCTGAAGGGTGTGACAACACTTCCAGAGCCTTCAATTAACTCCTTTTGTCACAGACTCACATCCAGACACATTCCTTAGTATTATTACTCCCCCCCCCCCACCCCCCTCATTTTAAGCATTTCCACTGTATTTGAAACAGCAGCTAGTATACAGGGAATTCTAGGAGTGTAAAAGTAAAAAAAGCATTTCATGCAATTATTTTTGGGTTACAAAATAACATTTTTTTTTTACATTAAACATAAAGATAGATAGATAGATAGATAGATAGATAGATAGATAGATAGATAGATAGATAGATAGATAGATAGATAGATAGATAGATAGATACTGTTGTTGGACAAGAAGGCCTGGCTCATAGTCTCCACTCTAATTCATCCCAAAAGTGTTCTATCAAGTTGAGGTTAGGACTCTGTGCAAGCCAGTCAAATTCCTCCACCCCAAACTCCTTCATCCATATCTTTTGGAACTTTGCTTAGTGCACTGGTGCCCAATTATGTTGGAACAGGAAGGGGCCATCCCCAAACTGTTACCACAAAAGTTGAGAGCGTGAAATTGTCCAAAATGTCTTGGTATGCTGATGTCTTAAAAGTTCCCTTCACTGGAACGAAAGAGCCAAGCCCAACCCCTGAAAAACAACCCCACACCATAATTCCCCCTCCACCAAATGATGTGGACCAGTGCACAAATCAAGGTCCATAAAGACATGGATGAGTGAGTTTGGTGTGGAGGAAATTGATTGGCCTGCACAGTTCTGACCTCAACCCGATAGAACAACTTTGGGATGAATTTGATCGGAGACTGCAAGCCAGGCCTTCTCATTAAACATCAGTGCCTGGCCTCACAAATGCTCTTCTGGAAGAATGGTCAAATATTCCCATAGACACACTCCTAAACCTTGTGGACAGCCTTACCAGAAGAGTTGAAGTTGTTATAGCTGCAAAGGGTTGGCGAAAATGCAGTATTGAACCCTATCTACGAAGACTGGGATGCCATTAATGTTCACGTGTGTGCAAAGGCAGGTGTCCAAATACTTTTGACAATAAAGTGTATATTGACAGGCAGTGGACCTACAAAGTTAACCTATAGAGAACACGGCAGTGATTTGACTATGCCAATGATTCTTAGATAAGAATGGCCCTGGAGGATGCCTGCAATACTTAACCCTCTCATTCACTGAATAAATGTGTGCATATTTATGCCAAATTACCTTTCAACAGCTGGATCAGTCATCTATGACAAGTTTTGGCTAACCTCTTAACCCAGCAAATCCTTTCTGCCCTTGATCCAGCAGGAAATGGGCTGCACATAGCCACTTTGAATTTACTGTGTTGGGCTCAAACATGTGTTCCACACCCTCCATTCAGTCATATGAGGCGTTTGCATTCCATGCACCATGCTTAGCAAATTTCACTTACCACTAAAGCTAATTTCTCATATGAATCAGCAGAATGCCTGTCACATTATTGCTGTTGTTGATATTAATAATATTATTTTTATTAGTAGTAGTAGTAACAGTATAGTAGTTAGTGGTATGAAAGATAAAAATAGAACTCTTGTTGGGGTAGTGCCATTACTTAGTCCTGAAGTCCTTCCTCTTCCTCCTATTAGCAGGCTTTCAGACAAACCATATGTCTACACACCAGCCTGACATAAGATTACCAAATTTTCAAAATGACAGCCTGATTATGCCCCCAAACCACATCCTTGTTTGTAACCACACCCGCAAAATCACTCCACCATTTTTAACATGCCAAAACAACTGGTCACAAGCTTTTGGGACAAGAGACAGACAGTGAAGGTATAAACAGAAAAATACATGTGGCACCATGGGAAGGGAAACAAGGCAGTATGCAGCTATGAATTTTGGATGTAGCTAAATTGCAGTAACAGCGGGCAGGGCTTGAAAGGGTATAGTAAGTAAAACCTAAAGCTATGCTGCTCTAGGTCAAAAGAGCGTAAAGCATAGGGTTCAGGGGTCAGGATTAATTAACATAGAGAGTTTAGGGGTCAGGATTCAGTAGTGCAGAGTTTATGGGTCAGTAAAGCCCAGAGTGCAGGGCATAGGATTAAGTGACACACAGAGGTCAGGGGCCAGGAGTATGGCAACACAGAGAGTACAGGAGTAAGTAACACCCAGTGTCAGGTTTAAATAACGCAGAGTTCAGAGGTCAGGGTTAAGTAACACAGAGAGGTCAGGGGGCATTATTAAGTAACACACAGAGTTCAGGGGGTCAGGATTAAGTAATGACCACAAGGTCAGGGGTAAAGTCAGGAGAAAATAACTCACAGATTCCTAGTGGTGTCCAACTTCACAGCTCTCCCTTGGCATAATCCCGGGCAGTTGGGCAGCATGGTGTAAACATTGCAGTGCACATTCTCCAATTCAAGGCACACTGAGCAAGTGTCATTTCAAAATGGCATAGCTGGAGCAGCTATGCACACATAGACCATTCTAGCAGCACAATTTTCAATTGACAATTGCTCAATATGCCTTAGGCCCCTTTCACACAAAAAAAAGTGTGACGGAGGAAAAAGCTATTTTTCCATCCGTCATCGGATCGGATCGGGTGACGACGGACACTGCGGTCCGTCGTCACCCGATCTCCCATAGGGGAGAGCAGCGCTGTGACAGGTCCATCCCTGCGCAGTGTGCAGAGATGGACCTGTCATCTTCCTGCTCAGCGGAGATCGCTCCGGCGATCCCCGCTGAGCAAGCAGATATCCACGGGCCGGATCAGCACTGATCCGCCCCGTGTGAAAGGACCCTTAAAGTGTAAGTTCTGCCCATTTGATGGTACTAACAAATTAGAATCTGCCTGATCTGTACTGGCAGTGCTGGACAGAGAGAAGAGAAAGCAGCAGGAAATTCAAATCCCTGGATCACTGAAGAGGCTTGCAGAAGCCTTGACAGCTCAGGATCGTGGGAGGTAAGTACAGTGGGGACCAGGGGGGTGTGTGGGGGTGGAGGGTAGATTCTCTGTAAAGGTAAACTAAAAGTTTAAGTTGGAGGCTGTGCACTGCAATGCACTACGGTACCCAGCTCCCAGGAATGAATACAGGGATGCCCATTTTCCAAAGACCGACACAATGGTGAAAAATTCTAATCCTAGCCTGACATCACAGAGCTATTTAAATTTAACAGGCTTCCAATCATGTGACCACTCTGAGAACCAATTATGGTGGTCATATTATCAGTAAGCCTCTTTGCCTCCCAACATTACTGCCATTTAAAGGGCCACTGGCAACCATTGGGAAGGAGTAACTTGCCAGAAGAATTTGTTTAAAAGGGGTATGGAGCCCTAGGCCCAGCACTGTCACATGCACACACAATGGTGAAAAAAAGTAAAGAAAAGGTAAGTATGCTGGGAAGGGGTAGGGTATAAAACAAACTTGTCTCTTTGCCGTAAATAGCCAAAGTACAGGTTTGTTTTTTACGTTTATTTCTTTGAACTGACTACACTGTATTAAACACAAATATAGATTATATTAGAAGGAATAGTCACAGCAGACAAGAAGATTGGAGGTAATGTATTTCACATCTATTTTGTCTACTCTTTTGCCGTTAGCCATAGCTTAGATTTGTCTTGCTTTTATTGAATCTTGTAAATACGGGAAATAAAGTAAAACATGAAGATATATCATGGCGTAGTTATGTTGATATCAGAACTGTAACTGTATACTTTATAGTCACAGTTAACTATTGAGTGTGAGCAATAGGAAACTGTTGTATTTTAGTTCTTGGCAAAGCATTTGTTTATGCCTACCATTTTAACCTTCACACTATTATGTTTTTTTTTATGTTGTATTGTGTTTTCATGCTTTGTCTTCCACAGTATGTCAGATGCAATTGGCATCCATGTTAGATCCTTGTTAGATGACTAACATTAGTAAATCAAACAGGATAAACCACCTAGAGACTGCTCTGGTCTATTCAAAGAGCATTAACCAAGGTAAGAGAAATTGTAATGCACAATCACTGCTTTGTTAAACAGGAAAAAAAAAAGCTTGCCTATGTAAGGTGCTAACTGGGCTACCCTCAGGGACCTTACTAGACCCTAGTACTCAGGACCTGCGCCCCAGGTCTTCTATTAAGTGCCATGGATCTTCTTTCAACTGATTTTTTGCATATGAATGATAAATGGACAGATATAAATTTGGATAATGTACGGTAATGCCGCGTACACACGATCAAAATTTCGGCCCGCAAAAGACCGATGAGAGTCTTTCGTCGGAAAACGTGACCGCGTGTATGCTCCATCAGTCTTTCGGTCGGGAAAAGTATCTATCCGAAAAATGTGATCGTCTGTGGCAATTCCGACGTGCCAAATGCCTACGCATGCTGGGAAGCAATTTGACGCATGCATGGAAGCATTGAACTTAATTTTCTCGGCTCGTCGTAGTGTTGTACGTCACCACGTTCTCGACGGTCATAAGTTCAGCGAACTTCTGCATGACCGTGTGTATGCAAGGCAGACTTGAGCAGAATCCTGTCAGAAAAGCCGTCATATCTTTTTCCGACAAGAAGTCCAATCATGTGTACGCGGCATACGAGTATATTTTCTTAGGGTGGATTTGGACATGTGTCTAAATCTCGCTTGCCTCTGAAGTCCTATCTATGTTTGGATCACACTGCAGAGGCTACTCAAAGGTGGTGAGGAATAAGGATGAGCTCAGGCAAGTTCGCATGGTCCACATGCAGAGCCCGGCAGGAAGTCGGCGTAGCGCTGCGCTAATCACAGGCAGTGAGACATTGCCCCGATGTGTGGCTGCAGAGATCGGCAATGTCTCACTGCCTGTGATTAGTTAATTACTTCCTGGCGGGCTCAGCACGTGGACCATGCGAACACGCCTGAGCTCATCCCTAGTGAGGAAGCAATGCAACGCCTCCTCACCACCTGTTTTAGCCCCATTTTTGCTGACAAATGCACCACAACTGAGTTATTTGCAAGTAGATGTAGGGTGTTTGTGGTGCTATTTACTTGAATGTGTAGCATTCGGCAGGAGGGTAAACTTTGTCTTGCAGCGCGAAGCAAAGCATCGTGGCCATGGCATGTAAACATTACCATCCGCTGTCTATTGCAGCTTAAGGGGGCAATTGGCAGGCAACAAAATGTGTCTCAACCCTGCATTTTTGCCACATCCAAACACAAGTCTAAACGAAGCTTTAATGCAAACTGAACTTTTAGCTTAACCACTTGCCTACTGGGCAGTTTTACCCTCTTCCTGCCCAGGCCAATTTTTAGCTTTCAGTGCTGTCGCACTTTGAATGACAATTGCGCGGTCATGCAACACTGTACCCATATGAAATTTATATAATTTTTTTTTCACACAAATAGCCTTATTATGGTGGTATTTAATCACCACTGGGTTTTTTATTTTTTGCTAAACAAACAAAAAAAAAGGCAGACATTTTTAAAAATTAGGTGGCACTGATGGGCACTGATGAGACAGCAATGATGGGCACTGATGAGGCAGCACTGATAGGTGGCACTGATGGACACTGATAGGTGGCACTAATGGGCTCTGATAGGGGGCACTGAAGGGTTTTGATAGGTGACACTGATAGGCAGCACTGATGGGCACTGATAGGTGGCACTAAGGGGCACTGATAGACAGCACTGATGGGCACTGATAGGCACTGGTTGGCAGCACTGATGGGCACTGATAGGTAGCACTGATAGGTGACACTGATAGCTGACACTGATGAGGAAGCACTGATGGGCATTTATTGGCATCACAGTTTGGCACTGTTAGGACTGCACTGATAATCAGTTCCCTGATTTTCAGTACCAATATCCCTTTAACACAAGCCGGTTATCGGCTCTCTTCTTCTCTCTTCACACTGTCAAGCTGATAACTGGCTTGTGTTTACATCTATGATCAGCTGTTATTGGACACAGCTGATCACATGGTAAGGGGGGCTGTGGTTGGCCCTTTACCCCGATCTGTGATCAGCTGAGTCTGAAGGCGGTACACGGGCTGAGCGATCATGGGAGGACATCCATGTACACCCTCCCTGCAAAGTAAACCCACACTGTAGCCGTCTTTCAGCTATAGCGCGGGCGGAAACTGGTTAAACAGTATTTTCTCTTTTGCAGTCAAATTTAAAGGGTAACTAAACTTTGGTGGGAAAAAAAAATTGCAAATAAAAATAGATATAGCATATACAACTGCAACACAATATTCTAATATAACGTTATTAAAAATGAGCTGTACAGTAATTTGCAGCACTGTACAGTAATTTTCTGTAAACAACAATCTGGCAACCTGGAGGCATTCTGTACACAGATGTTGTACAGAACACCCCCCAAAAATATTATTTCCTGCTTGTGTGATTGGCGTATTGATTTTTCCAGAAGTTCACACTAAGATGCAAATCTGATTTTGGGCCTCCTCTGCAACAAATATTTCATTTTTGATGAGATATTCCCAAAGGGTTAATTATGCCTTAAGGGATTCGGACACTTTTCCCATTAGAACTATGCAAGTGTAACAACTGATCAGTAATGAAAAAGTCACTCCCATTCACATTCACTTGGACACAGACAAACAAACAGCTATTTCTTTAGAATAAAAAAAGGCAGAAATCTGCAACCATATTTGTTAAAATCCCTGCAATGTGCATAGATCACCCAAAAGGGAAAGCTTTTGTTTCCTTAACAAAAGTGGAGTAACTCTTTGAGAAACCAAACTATATTTATATGTGTTTTCATTCACACATCATACATAAAAATTATTGAATACATTATTTCTTACCTTTTTTTAGCTGTTTCTTTAAAGCAGGATTGTAAAACTGACACTATAGGCAGTTTTTTCAGATTTTAGGGTTTTCAGATAAAATGTCCATATTCAGTTAGAGGGACAAACTAATGCTAGGTACGCATGGGCCAAAGTAGGGTCCCACATACTGCGGAACCATATACAAAGTGCAGTGCAGAAATTGTATCTGAAAACCCTGACAACTGCCTTTGCATGTGCATTGGGAAGCCCTTTATAAAACCGCAAGGCTTCACTGGCAGTTAACCTTGGCTAAGATGCCGGCGCCTTGACCCAAAGCTGATTGAATTGGCTCAGGTGACAACAGTGCTGGATCCTGGCGCAGGTGAGTGTCCTTACATCAAAAGTTAGCAGCTACAGTATTTGATTTTTTTTGGGGGTGGGGTGGGGGGGGGACTGTAACTTTACTGTATAGTGTTCTATATATTTAGCCCTTTTTAAACCTATGTTATGTTTTAGCCCTAATGAACTCATATCTGCCATTCCACCATTACTTATGATTTTTCTGCTGAATTAAAGAATATTTAAACCCAACATTTCATATCCCTGAATCTCTGACATGTGCCTCTTGTACCATGTCCTTGTATAAAATAGTATCCTATTCTCTTTGCATTGCTTCCTTTGTGTCAAATACCTGGTGTTCCTGTCAGCGAGGTCAGTCCTCCAGCGAGGATAATCAGACTTCTGACCTCCCCCCCACACCCTTTCAGTGGAAAATTCAGTGTGCCGCTGTTTCTCCTCCCCAGCTCTTACGCTGCTGAACAGAGGGAATGTGACCTCTTGTAAAAAAGGAAAGAATGGTGTCTATAGTGTTTTTTATATCTATACATAAATGTTTTGCCTTTCATTTATATTTTAAACAATTTTGAAAAAAACACATTCTTTTTTACTTTTTGCTATAAAAAATATCCCCCAAAAATATATAAAAAATATATAAAAACAATTTATTTTTCCTCAGTTTAGGCTGATATGTATTCTTCTACATATTTTTGGTAAAAAAAAAAAATAAGCGTATATCGATTGGTTTGCGCAAAATTTATAGTGTCTACAAAATAGGGAATAGTTTTATGGCATTTTTACTATTTTTTTTACTAGTAATGGCGGCAATCTGCGATTTTTATTGGGGCTGCGACATTATGGTGGAAACATCGGACAAGTTTAACACATTTTTGAGACCATTGGCATTTATACAGCAATCAGTGCTATAAAAAATGCATTGATTACTGTAAAAATTTCACTGGCAGGGAAGGGGTTAACACTAGGGGGCGATCAAGGGGTTAATGTGTTCCCTAGTGTGTGTTCTAACTGAAGGGGGGGGGACTGTGTAGGGGAAGAGATAGATCAGACGATCTGTCACTTATCCCCTCAGAGAACCGGAAACTGTGTGTTTACAAACACAGATCCTGGTTCTCCATGTGCCCCGAGCGATCGCGATTGCCAGACGGTGATCGCGACCGCCGGGCACTCGCATCGGCTCCGTGGGTGAACAGGGGGCTAGTGGATGAAAAGGGAACCAATGTAACATGACGGCAGTTTGCGCAGCCGAGCCATGTTGCCACAGTATAACTGCGGCGGCTGCTTGGCAAGCGGTTAATAGTTAAACCTTTTTATTCATTTTCATCCATTATGTTTGTTATTTTTTCCCATTCTCACAAAAAAAAATCACAAACTTTCTTTGTAATGGAAATGTAATTTTAGCATCATTATAAATGAAAATACTTTCTAGATTTAAGATATACTGTATTTATCGGCGTATAACACACACTTTTTCCCCCTGAAAATCAGGGGAAAATCGTGGGTGCGTGTTATACGCTGATCCCTGCTTTCTCTGAGGGAGAGGGAGTGAGCTCCCTCACTCAATGTCATGCCGTGGCTGTGAGTGACGGAGCACCGGATACACAGGAAATTGTGGCTTTGTGTAATACAGTGACGCTCGCTCCTCCTCCTCCCTCGCAGGGACAATCCAACACTGGTGAGGCTGCAATGATGGGAAAGGTGAGGATGCAGATGGGCACTAAACAGGCTGCATTGTTGGGCAATTTAATGGCTGCAGATGGGCACTGAGCAGGATGCATTGTTGGGCAATTTAATGACTGTAGATGGGCACTGAGCAGGCTGCATTTTTGAGCAATTTAATGGCTGCAGATGAGCACTGAGCAGGCTGCATTGTTGGGCAATTTAATGACTGCAGATGGGCACTGAGCAGGGTGCATTGTTGGGCAATTTAATGGCTGCAGATGGGCACTGGGCAAGCTGCATTGTTGGCAATTTAATGACTGCAGATGGGCACTGAGCGGGCTGCATTGTTGGGCAATTTAATGACTGCAGATGGGCACTGAGCAGGCTGCATTTTTGGGCAATTTAATGGCTGCAGCTGGGCACTAAGCAGGCTGCATTGTTGGGAAATTTAATGACTGCAGATGGGCACTGAGCAGGGTGCATTGATGAGCTATGACCCTAATTTTGCTTCAAAGTTATTATTTTTTTCCCTCTTAAAACGATACGCAGATAAACACTGTACTTTTTATCTATAATAAAACAACTTATTTTAAAACAAACACTGGAAACAACTACCTTCTTTTTTTTTTTTTTTTTATGTATTGTGTATTGTGTATTTGATTGTATAAAAAATAAGATACATTTTGCTAGACATTATTGCAAAACAAAAAAAATAAAGGGCCTAGTTTGTCCTAAGAAATGTATTACTTCATAGTCTTAAAATATGACAATATTGAATAAACAGGTCCATAGTGGAAATGAAAAAATTGCTCTGGACCAAAGGGGAATACAGGTGTGAGAGCTAAAGAGGTTAAAGTATATATATGTAAATGTATAATTTTCTAATGGTGAGTAATGTTACATGCCAGGCATTATTAAAAATGCTAAAAAAACAGCCCTGACCCAGTCCACTATTTGAGTGTGAGTTTATGTTATTTATACCGGGGACATACTGTATATACAATACATGTAAAAGTTCTTAAG
The DNA here is from genome assembly GCF_037356315.1 of Lithobates pipiens. Classification (NCBI taxonomy): domain Eukaryota; kingdom Metazoa; phylum Chordata; class Amphibia; order Anura; family Ranidae; genus Lithobates; species Lithobates pipiens. The sequence goes on along the minus strand of NW_027507718.1, from coordinate 361,174,365 downwards.
TGATTAATGCTAAGTAAATGGTGAAATTTTGTGTGTGGAGATGCAATGCTGGTCCCTGAGCTAAGCATCAAAAAAAAGGGGGCCAATTAACACCTATGAATCTGCAATTCAGCTGCATGCCCTTTGCAATTTTCAGTGCGCACTGTAACATGTTATAATGCGCTATCTCACTGTTCCACACAGCACACAATGCTAGAGTATGGAAAAATAAATGAGGTCATATTAATGCTGCAAAACATGTGGATAATTTAAAACAGTAGGAAAAGGGAAGCAGCATAGCAATAAAGAAAAGTGTAGCAATAAAGATATTTATTAAGTATAAAAAGTATCAGATAGCTCACAAAATAAGGATAAAAACCAGCATGAAAATATGTGGTTTACCTGCTCTGCGCCGTGTGGAGTGTTGTGGATATGTCCATGACTGTAGATGCTGTAGGGTGGCTCCCAGTGCTTCCAGTGGACTGGGGAGGTGCTCAGAACCACTTGGAAGCTGAGATGGCATCACTACCAGGTACAGGGTCAGCAGACATGACGTGCGTTTAGAGCATGTGCGCTCCTTCCTCAGGCTCTGCTGCTCTGCATGTTGGTTTTTATCCTTGTCTTGTGACTGTATCTGATCCTTTTTTTACTTAATAAATCACTTTATTGCTACACTTAGATGGCGCTGCTTCCCTTTTCCTTTCCTATTTCAGAGTCCCTTCTAGTTCTTACGTGAGCCATCAGCCATCGAGGAAAGCATTTTTATATGGACTTGATTTTTATGGACTTTTAATGAACTGAATGGACTGTATCTTCACGGTGCAACAGTCATAATAGTACCCTTTATTTGCAACCTCAGCTGGTGTGCGCCTATATCTGTTTATTAATATGGAGAATTTATAATATGTGCACACTCATTGTGGTGCAACAGTACAGTGTGAATGTGCCCTAACATAAATTATCTGAAAAGTGGCAATTTTTTCCAGGTGCCAAACTTAACTCACCTAATAAAGGGGCACTGATTTTAAATAACATTCTATTCAAGTATGTATCCTTATCTGGAAAAAAGTACCTTCTATTGCTCTCAGCCTCCTCCAAATCCATATTTTTTATTTTTATTTTTAGCCTATATGATATAATTCTCTGTTAGAGGGTGGCTGCATTTATTTTTCATGGTCCCACTGTATGGAGAAACATAGCCACGGTCTCTTGCTCACTGCAGAGATGGACTAAAGACTATGGGATTTGTGGTGTACATAGAGAAATGCACATGAATGCAATGAATGTACACTGCTCATTCCAAACAAATCAAAGTGAGAGGGAGAAGTAAAAGATTTGGGAGATGACGCATTATATTACAAGGAGAAACAAAAACACAGTAAACTATTTAATGAAAAATAGATTACAGGGCCATTTGATAGTGGGAGTGTATGAGTAATTTTTACAGAAAAGATAGTGTTTAGTGAACTTTAATCCCTTGCTGAATGCGCTATAGCTGAATGATGGCTACTGCATGGTCGTCTAGTTCTGAGACACTGTCATATGATGGTGTCCAGTGATCGCACCCACTGTGGGGCACGGGCCGCAAGCTCTGTGATCGCAGTCTCACGAGGACATTGCTGATCACATATTGAGGTAAAGAGCCAATCAGCGTCTCTTTACCACGTTATCAGCTGTGTCCAATCACAGCTGATCACAGATGTCAACAGAAGACAGTTATCTGCATTCTTTTCCTCATGCTGAAAGCATGGGGAGAGGAGAAGAGAGCCCATTACTGGCTTCTCTAAAAGGGACTGATCTACACTGATAATCAGGGTACTGTTTATTGGTGTTCTGATTATCAGTGCAGTCCCAACAGTGCCCACCAGTGTTGCCAATCAGTGCCCATCAGTGACTCCTCATCAGTGTCACCTATCAGTGCCCCTTGTCAGTGCCCATCAGTGCCACCTTTCAATGCCACCTAGAAGTGCCCATCAGTGACACATATCAGTGCTCATCAGTGCTGCCTATCAGTGCTGATCAGTGCAGCCTCATCGGTGCCCACCAGTGCCACCTCATCAGTGCCTATCAGTTCCCATCAGCACTGCTTCATCAGTGCCTATCTTTCCCTATCAGTGCAGCCTCATCAGCACACATCAGTGAAGGAGAAAAACTACCTGTTTGCAAAATAAATTTGGGTACAGTGTTGCATGTCCGTGCAATTGTCATTCAAAGCGTGACAGTGCTGAAAGCTGTTAATTGGCCTGGGAAGTGAGGGGTTGTAGCACCCTCTACTTTAGGTAGGTGCTAAAAGTAAGATTTTTGTCAGAGCAGGTCAAATTTTGGCAGGCCTAGCTGGAGCTAGGCCTATTTGTTTTGATCTGTGTGGGCTAAGTGTGGTCTAGAGTAGCAGCAAGTGACTCACATGCAGAATCACTTCTCAGTTATCTCCCTCTGGCTACTTGGATTGGCAGCGGTCAGCCCTCCTTAAATGCCTAGGGTCAGTCCTGCTGGAGAGGAGTCATCGGGTGGAAGAAGCTGGAGATGGAGCACTAGGTTGTCGAGGCCTTTGAGGTGCCCCCCAATCTGGGGGAGGGTGACCTTCGGAATGTCGGGTTTGGTGCAAGTCGGAGCCTTTCTGAGTAACAATGTAGGATCTGGATAGGAGGCACAGAGAGGGATCGAGAAGGACAACGGGAGCAAGTGATGCCGGGCAAGTCTGCAGGCGGGATCCACCGGAGTGCAGCCGGCAGGGCTGGTGTGGGACAGGCTCAGTTAGGAGAGCTGAGGTGGCATGCCACAGAGGACTGGGAGAGTGCAGTCTGAGATGAATGTAGAGCCAGCAGGAGAGACTGTGATGCCATGGGCAGTGGTGTTGGACAGCTGCAGCCAGGAGGGCTGGCAGGGGCTGAAGAGGACTGACTGGGAGCAGTAGTCCACCAAAAGGTCAGCTAACACTAAAGACTTTCTTACTTTTGTTGCTAGACTAAAAGGGGCCCAGAGTCCCTGCCTGCAAATGGCAGTTGCTAAGGCTTGACTGAGTTAGAGTTGAGCCTACCAAGTGCTATCTGTACCAGGAACCAAGTATTTTACAGGAGAGAGAAGAAAAGTTTACTGGAGGAGACTGGAGCTCTAGAGGTGTAAATAGAGGTTCCAACCAATCATTCAATAGATTCTATTATTGACTTTTGGCATCCCATAATTTCCTTTAATCTATCCAAGTTTAAAATCCCTGTCACGGTTACTACCTCGCCATGTGAATGGCAAGGCGTGGCCATGCCCCAAGTGGCTCAAAGAGGTATTGAACCCATGACTTTCTGTGTACTGCTCCTGCTTTATTGCCTCTGAGCCACACCTCAGCTCATTATTCAACCTGGTTTCAAGCTATGTCTTGTCCTGCATGCAGCAGTGAGGGCTATACTCTGGATCTTGCTTTGCAATTAGCACCTGTCACTCCTGGTTCAGCTAAGGCAGTTTATCTAATCAGCTGGGTATAAAACACTGCCTCACCCTGAAGGCTGTGTCAGTTCATTGTCTTTTGTATTGCCAAAGGGTCCTGGTTTCCTGTGTTCTTATTTTCAAGTTTCAGTGTTCCAAGACTGACCCCCGGCTTCTGACCCTGACTCTGTTCATCGATAACTCTGACTTCTGGAATCTCTGACTACAGCTACACCTCGACAATCCTTTGGTAAATTCCCTGTCAAGCCCCCATGCTCAGATTCACAGTCCAGGTAGCCTTTTACCTAGTTACTGTGGGCTGTGAGAGCCTACATCTCTGCACTATGAACTCCAACCAAGGTAAGCCGTTACAATCCCTCAATAAAATACAAAACAAACATATGGACTGTTCATTGTCTCAAGAGTGTCTGGAAAGTGAATGCCGGGCTGGGCAGGGTGACAGGAGGACCACAATATCCAGCAGCCCCTATGGGGGTACCGCTAGAAAGGTAAAAGTGGCCAGTAGACAAGTGGTTGAACCTGAACTTCGGGTACATTTTTTCCGTGCTATGCCCACACTGCACAAGTTAAAGTGGAAGTAAACCCCTTGATTTAACAGTTTAAAAAAAAGTTACATTCCCGGCATGCCGGGAATGCTATTTGTCACATTGGTTGTGCTCTCAACCAAACTGTCAAACCATCCAATAGCTGGTGTCATAACTAATCACATGTGCAGCATCATGGCAGTTGAAGATTAAACAGAGGCCAAGATGGCAGTTTCCTTGGCTGAAAACAATAGGAGGGTTTACTTCCACTTCAACTGCACCCCCACGCTCTAATGCTACGTATACATGATCGGACTTTCCGGCGGACTTGGTCTGGTGGACCAGAGTCTGTCTGACAATTTGATCGTGTGTGGGCTCCAGCGGACTTTTTCTTCCCAAACGTCCGGCGGACCTAGAAATAAAACTTGCTTCAAATCTTTCCGACGGACTAGAGTCTGGTTGAAAAATCTGGTCGTCTGTGTGCTGCTAGTCCGATGGGCTAAAACTGACGCTGGCTACTGGCTATGAACTTTCTTATTCTACGTCATCACGTTCGAATCCGTCGGACTTTTGAAGTGATCGTGTGTGGCCAAGTCCGTTCATTTGAAAGTCCGGCGGACCTCAGCTGCAAAGTCCGTCGGATTGTCCGCTGGACCAAGTCTGTCAAAAAGTCCGGTCATGTGTACGCGGCATAACAGTCTTCAAAATAGACTGTTTCTCATGTCAGCACACTCAGAGCACACTCCATAGACAGGAAGAGTCTACCACTGGACCATAGGGGAGAGTGGTTTTCGGGAGGATCATCGGATCAGGTGGGTAAAAACTTTGTGCTCACTCCTAGAAAAAAAGAGAAGTTGACCCATGCAGTGTGAGCACAGCCCGGCTGCATGGGAAAATAATGCCTGGAGTTGGGCTTTAAGCTTACTTGTAGGACAGGGTTGATGATGACCACTGTTTTAGTTCATCTTAACTTATGTAAAAGCAAAGCACCGTAACGCATGGCAACACCGTATGGGTTGCAACACTTTTTGCATCACTTTGTTTATAAATTCTGAAGGGAAATAGACAGGGATAGACATAATAAGAGAGGGAAAGAAAAAAATGAATAAATAAAGCAAACTAGAGAGAAGAAAGCTATATATTTGTTGATTGAAGTATGATATACATGTAAGCACAAAAAGCAAGTTTAGGGAGTTGTCTGGAAGTTGAAATGACATACTTTGTAACAAACAGAATGCAGTAAATGAAATATGCTGAATGAATACAACACACTGTTTGCCTAGCACTGTGACAACTCGTATCCCATTGTACAGTAACACTTGTAAATGTACCAAGCTGTCCCTGTAGTACTTGAACATTTTAATACACCTCTTATAATCACCCCCTCCCCAAATTTCACTTTGTGGTTGCACCCCTGGCGCCAGCTTATGCAGGAGAGAAAGGAGGAGGCTGGGGGAACAGGGCAAAGGCACTTGGCCAGTGTTCTGTAATAGAAGGCATCCCCGGTATCCCCTCAGATGAAGAAATTCCTTCTTAGGTACCACCTCTAGGCGATGCTGTACACGTGCCTATCAATTACACAGTACTATGTGTGCATGGACAATCTCGCCTGCCTACTTTATCCATTTCTGCTTTTTAAAACACGTAGATATGTGAAGCTGTACCTTTGATACTTCTACTCGAATTAGATTGTATATACAATATCCATTTTTAATTATAATCTGTCCCATTTTAGCTTTCAACCTAAAACTAAAAAATGGAAGGAAAACAGAATGAAATAAAACATTGCTTTAACAAGCAAAAACAATTAGTCATGGTTATTTCCAGCAAGATGTGGTCCTTGCTTGCCAATCAAGTCTGAACTTATGACATCCTTCTAATGGCATCCACACTTCATTAACCATTTGCCTACTGGGCACTTTTACCCCCTTCCTGCCTAGGCCAATGTGCAGCCTCCAGCGCAGTCGCACTTTGAATGACAATTGCGTGGTCAAGCAACCCTGTACCCATGTGAAATTTGTATCTTTTTTTTGTTTTTGTTTACACAAATAGTGCTTTCTTTTGGTGGTATTTACTGGGTTTTTATTTTTTTTGCTAAACAAATAAAAAAAGTTGAAAAACAACAGTTTTTCTTAGTTTTTGTTTTCATTCACTGATGTGTGCTGATGAGGCAGCACTGATGGGCATTGATGATGTGGCACTGATGAGGTGGCCGTGATGGGCACTGATATGCAGAACTGATAAGCACTGTTAGGCTGCACTGATGGGCATTGATGAGGTGGCACTGATGAGGTGGCACTGATAGGCACTGTTAGGCTGCACTGATGTGCACTGATAGGCAGCACTTATGGGCACTAATAGGCAGCAATGAAGGGCACGGATAGGCAGCACTGATGGGCTCTGATAGGCAGCACTGATGGACACTGATAGGTGGCACTGATGAGGAGGCACTGATTGACAGCACTGATGGGCACTGATTAGGAGGCACTGATGATGCTGCACTGATATGCAGCACTGATGGGCACTGATAGACAGCACTGATGGGCACTAATAGGCAGCAATGAAGGACACTTATAGGCGACACTGATGGGTACTGATAGGTGGCATTGGTAGGTGGCACTGATGGACACTGATAGGCAGCAATGATGATGAGGCACTGATTGACAGTACTGATGTGCACTAATTGGCAGCACTGATTGGCATCACTGATGGGCACTGATAGACAGCAGTGATGGGCATTGCTGGGGGTTCCCTGATAATCAGGACAATTCTGATCAGTGCCCTGATTATCAGTGCAGATGGCCCCTTTCACGCTAGCTGTTTACCAGCTTTTTCCTCTTCTTGCGCTGTGACAGTGTGAGAAAAAGCATGCTGATAAGTGGCAAGTGTGTTTACATCATCAGCTGTGACTGGACACAGCTGATCACGTGGTAAAGAGCCGATGTGATTCTTTACCCCCGACCTTTGATCAGCTGTGCGTGGGGCACAGTTCTGGAAGGACATCATATGACACCCTCCCAGAACTAGGAGACCACGCTGTAGTTGTCATTTGGCTATAGCGCAGTCAGCAAGTGGTTAAATGATCAATTTATTTTTCGATCAATCTCTTTTCATAGGATTAATCGATCTATAGTCGACCCCCCCCCCCCCCCATTCAATCAATATGCTACACATGAGGGAAGTGGATTTCGATTGATAGATAAGATACAATCATAACTTATAAATTAGCGATCATGCCTCTGTTTCCACCATGTAATCCCATAATCTAATGAATCAAAATATGATACAAAGTATCTCAGTTCTGCCAATCAGATCCAAATTAAGTCTAAACCAGTCAGAAGGTAAGTTATGGTTATTCAATTGTTTGTACATTCCATCATTGATCGTATTGCACATTGATTAGATAATACAATTTAAGCATGTGTGGCCACCATAAGGATGAAAAACCAAGAAGAGAACATCATTAATTTAATTATTATTTTGTCATAGTGTATCTGTAAATTATCTAACCCATGTCAAAGGTGGACATATTCAAGCTGATCAGGGATTTTCAACTTCTTTGATTAATATCAACCTCAGGGAGAAGAGTCACTGAATATACTGTATATGCTGCAAAAGCTCCAGTGTTTTAAACTGCAAATGAAATGTGATTTTTCAAGTGTCATCATCCAACTATAGTGTGTGATAATACCACTTGATTCATCAAAGGTGAAAGCAAAGGAAATACTTCAAGCATTATTATCAATTTAAATTGTTCACTTGGGATATTTACTTTGATTCACAAAACTTTTTCACCAAGTGGAAAAAGAAATACAGATAATGATATGATGGTGACCTACAGTATACAGTGGTGTGAAAAAGTGTTTGCCCCCTTCCTCATTTCCTGTTCCTTTGCATGTTTGTCACACTTTAGTGTTTCGGAACATCAAACCAATTTAAACAATAGTCAAGGACAACACAAGTAAACACAAAATGCAATTTGTAAATGAAGGTGTTTATTATTAAAGGTGAAAAAAAATCCAAACCATCATGGCCCTGTGTGAAAAAGTGATTGCCCCCCTTGTTAAAACATACTATAACTGTGGTTGTCCACACCTGAGTTCAATTTCTCTAGCCACACCCAGGCCTGATTATTGCCACACCTGTTCACAATCAAGGCATCACTTAAATAGGAGCTGCTTGACACAGTAAGGTCCACCAGAAGATCCTTAAAAGCTACACATCATGCTGAGACCCAAAGAAATTCAGGAACAATTGAGAAAGAAAGTAATTGAGATCTATCAGTCTGGAAAGGGTTATAAAGCCATTTCCAAAGCTTTGGGAATCCAGCGAACCACAGTGAGAGCCATTATCCACAAATGGCGAAGACATGGAACAGTGGGGAACCTTCCCAGGAGTGGCCGGCCGCCAAAAATTACCCCAAGAGCGCAGTGACGACTCATCCAAGAGGTCACAAAAGACCCCACAACAATGTCCAAGGAACTGCAGGCCTCACTTGCCTCAGTTAAGGTCAGCGTTCATGCCTCCACCATCAGGAAAAGACTGGGCAAAAATGGCCTACATGGCAGAGTTCCAAGGAGAAAACCACTGCTGAGCAAAAAGGACATCAAAGCTCGTCTCAATTTCTCCACAACACATCTTGATGATCCCCAAGACTTTTGGGACAACATTCTGTGGACCGATGAGACAAAAGTGGAACTCTTTGGAAGGTGTGTGTCCAAGTATATCTGGCGTAGAAGGAACACTGCATTTCATAAAAAGAACATTATACCAACAGTAAAATATGGTGGTGGTAGTGTGATGGTCTGGGGCTGTTTTGCTGCTTCAGGACCTGGAAGACTTGCCGTGATAAAAGGAACTATGAATTCTGCTGTCTACCAAGAGATCCTGAAGGAGAATGTCCGACCATCTGTTCGTGTACTCAAGCTGAAACGAACTTGGGTTCTGCAGCAGGACAATGATCCTAAACACACCAGCAAGTCCACCACCGAATGGCTGAAGAAAAACAAAATGAAGACTTTGGAGTGGCCTAGCCAAAGTCCTGACCTGAATCCTATTGAGATGTTGTGGTATGACCTTAAAAAGGCCGTTCATGCTCGAAAACCCTCTAATGTAACTGAATTAGGACAATTCTGCAAAGATGAGTGGGCCAAAATTCCTCCAGGACGCTGTAAAAGCCTCATTGCACGTTATTGCAAACGCTTGGTTGCAGTTGTTGCTGCTAAGCGTGGCCCAACCAGTTATTAGGTTTAGGGGGCAATCACTTTTTCACACAGGGCCATGATGGTTTGGATTTTTTTCACCTTTAATAATAAACACCTTCATTTACAAATTGCATTTTGTGTTTACTTGTGTTGTCCTTGACTATTGTTTAAATTGGTTTGATGTTCCGAAACACTTAAGTGTGACAAACATGCAAAGGAACAGGAAATGAGGAAGGGGGCAAACACTTTTTCACACCACTGTATGCAAAGAACTTGAGGGCTGCTGAAAGCACTATGAAGCCTCCCCCTGCAGTCCAAAGCACACAATGGGTACCAGCATTCAAACAAGCTTGTCCAGGTGAGGGAAAGCAAATCAGAAGACAGAAGATGGAAACACCAAACACCAGAACCCAGCCACTCTCTCAATATCTGTATGATTAAGCCCCATGGGTGAGGCGAAACATGTCAGATGAGTGTAGTCAGGAAGAGCCTAGGCTGGGTACTGATGTACAGTGTTTTCACCTTCTGTCTTCTGATAAGAGTGTGGTAATTTACTTCTTATAGTAGGGGGCAAGCTAGTTTGATAGAAAAACACAGCTCCCGAAATCCAACTCCTCTTAACACCTTTTCGGCATTTCCAACCATAGGTGTCACTAGACCCCACCACTGTGGACATGTACCCTGCACCTCCTGCCCAGTGCCCGAGTCTAGAGAAACTGTTAATAGAACAAATTACTCTGACTGTCAGAATAACTTGCTTTGTTCTATGAAAACAGCCCTAGGAGAAGGGATATCCAAATTCAAACTGGCCAAAGGATCTAGGAGAAAACTGTGACGGAGCTCTGCATTATCTCTCAGTTAAGTACCGTAATACATCTTCCACTGACCACTAGTATAAGGGAGAGAAAAACCACTGACTATCAATGCAATAAATGGCACACAACAACCAATTAATGGGGTAAACTGAACTCCAAAAAAGATAAATGTCATTTTTTTTTTGAACAATCCGCATGGTTTTAAATCACAAAAATATTGCTAAGTAGTAGTAGTGTCTCCTAAAAAAGTATAAAAAGAAACCCTTGGGATACACATACTACTGATTTTAGAAACGTTTTCACAATTTATAACCTGTGATATACTTGCCATTTATAAGCTGTCCTAGAACCCCAATGAAGTTTGATGGCAGAATCTACAGGCACCATTGGACTAGTTTAATATGTTTTAGCTGTAGCACCCTCCTAGCTAGGCTGCTAGATATATTTTGTTTTTGATTCCTGCTATAACCATAAGCGCAGTAATTGTTTGGTCTGGTCTGGTTAGGTCTTTACAGGCTGGGAGTTTGATTTAGGAAGGGGAAATTCAATCAAGCAGCCTGAGTGTTGAGCAGGGCCTAGCCAACCCCTGGGGACTGGATGCTGGGTTACTTTACAAGGGGCTGCCTTTGGACTGATCTTGTTCCAGGATTCTGTGAGTAGAACCTCCTTTCTGTGCTATACTCAAAGCTACCTTATGGTCTCCAGCCATGAACCTTTACCTTGTTCCAGTCTAGCTACACCCATCCACCAAGCTATCTCATGGTCCCTAGCTATGAGATGTTAACTATTCTGCCAAATACCCCACGGTTCCCAGCCGTGAGCAAATAAACTGCTCTGCATACCTGGAGAGGTGTAAAAAGAGAAAATCTAAACTGAGTTTAACCGGTTCCCGACCATCTCACGCCTATGTATGTCGGCAGAATGGCACAGACAGGCATATTGGCATACAGGGACGTCCAATCTCTAATGCCGCCCTGCCATCGCGAGTGAGCCGCTGGCGACGCGCTCAGGTGCTGGTTGGGACCTCCGTGAGTCCGGTCGCTGGTCCCGTGGACTCGATCGCCTTGGGCGGCTGAACGGAGAGATGCCGTTGTAAACAGCATCTCTCCGTTCTGCCTAGCAACTAGTGACGCTGATCTCTGCTCCATGTGATTGGAGCAGAGATCAGTGTTCACTAAATGAAAGCCCAGCCCCCAACAGTTAGTAACACACCCCTAGGAACACTTAACCCCTACACTGCCACCCACTGGTTAACCCCTTAACTGCCAGTGTCATTTACACAGGAATCACTGCATTTGTATAGCAGTGATTGCTGTATAAATGACAATGGTCCCAAAAATGTGTCAAAAATGTCCGATTTGTCCACCATAATGTCGCAGTTACAATAAAAATCGCTGATTGCCGCCATTACTAGTAAAAAAAAATTATTAATAAAAATGCCATAAAACTATCCCCTATTTTGTAAACGCTATAACTTTTGTGCAAACCAATCAATAATCGCTTATTGCGATTTTTTTTTTTTACCAAAAATATGTAGAAGAATACATATCGGCCTAAACTGAGGGAAAAAAATGTTTTTTTATATATTTTTGGGGATATTTATTATAACAAAAAGTAAAAAATAATGCGTTTTTTTCAAAATTGTCGCTCTATTTTTGTTTATAGCGCAAAAAATAAAAACCGCATGGGTGATCAAATACCATCAAAAGAAAGCTCTATTTGTGAGAAAAAAGGACGTCAATTTTGTTTGAGAGCCACGTCGCACAACCGCGCAATTGTCAGTTAAAGTGACGCAGTGCCGAATCGCAAAAAGTGGTCTGGTCTTTGACCAGCAAAATGGTCCGGGGCTGAAGTGGTTAACTAATGTTCCCATTTTTTTTCCACTGCTTACAGTTTAGAATTTACTAAAATGAGGAATATTATGGAACGCCACATCTCTTCTCTGTATGAAGATGAACGTTACCAAAAGATTCTTTCCCAAGGGTTCAAAACTGTATCTAGACAAGCCCCCTCTTTAGCTAATGCATTATCCCCCAGTGATTTTTGTTCTCGCACTCACAGTAGGACATGGTTAGATTTCATAGGCTTGTTTAAATGTGGAGATAACAATTGTCCCTGTTGTCCTGGGATAATTAAGGGTGACCATTTTGTTTCTACTGTAAATCACAGGTCCTTTAACCACTTGCTTACTGGGCACTTAAACCTCCCTCCTGCCCAGACCAATTTTCAGCTTTCAACACTGTCGTACTTTGAATGACAATTGCGTGGTCATGCAACACTGTACCCAAATGAAATTTTTATAATTTTTTCACACAAATAGAGCTTTCTTTTGGTGGTATTTATTCACTACTTGGGTTTTTATTTTTTGCTAAACAAACAAAAAGAGACAGAAAATTTTGAAAAAAACAAAAACAAAACAGTTTTCATAGTTTGTTACAAAATTTTGCAAACAGAAACATTTTCTCCTTCATTGATATGCACAGATGAGGCTGTACTGAAGGGCACTGATGAGCACTGATAGGCTGCATGGATAGGCACTGATGGGCTGCACTGATGGACACTGATAGGCTGCACTGATGGGCACTGATAGGCTGCACTGATGGGCACTGATAGGCTGCACTTATGGACCCAGATGAGTGGCATTGATGGGTGGCACTGATGGGCACTGATAGGTGGTACTGACTGGCGCTGGTAGCTAACACTGATAGGCAGCACTGCTGATGAGGCACTGATTGACACTGATTGACACTGATAGGTGGCATTTATAGGTGGCACTGTGGGCACTGATAGGCAGCACTGTTGTGCACTGGTAGGTAGCAAAGGTGGGCACAGATGAGGAGGCGGCTGCTCTCCTTGATTGGGACCAATGTCCCTCTGACAGCCACCGGTGATCAGCTATTTTTTCTCCTCACGCTATCAGTGTGAGGAGAAAAAATAGCTGATTACCTGCTCTGTTTACATCACATGATCAGCTGTCATTGGCTGACAGCTGATCATGTGGTATGGGGTCGGGATCTACCCCTTACTCTGATCTGTGATCAGTCAAGTCTCATTGACTCACTAATCACAGAGCACGCTGCACGCACCCTGCAGGGGGTGCGCAGGCCACTTGAGCAAGGGAGGACATCATATGACAGTCTCCCGGCAAAGTGAGTCCGCGCTCTAGCCATCATTCAGCTATAGCACGGAAGGGACGTGGTTACGATAAAAACTTTTGTGAACTGTAATACCAAAAATATCATTTACTTGATCACTTGCCAGGTATGTGCTATACGTTGGTCGCACTACCAGGAGACTTCGTGATCGCCTAGGTCAGTGATGGCGAACCTTGGCACCCCAGATGTTTTGGAACTACATTTCCCATGATGCTCATGCACTCTACAGTGTAGTGGAGCATCATGGGAAATGTAGTTCCAAAACATCTGGAGTGCCAAGGTTCGCCATCACTGGCCTAGGTGATAATTTTCTTGATACTGAGAAACAATATGGGATCAATGTAGCGAGACACTTTAATGAGACACTTTAATGATGTGGGGGAGATACCTCTCTCTTGCAAATATAAGGTATAGAAAAAGTGGTGATAATTTTATAACACTTTGCAAGCGAAGGATATTTTGGATATTTTCCTTACAGACAAGAATACCAAGAGGGTTGAATTATGAATGGGATATGACTAATTTCTATGACTGATCAAATGTCTTGCATTAATTCCTATCTGTGTGTTTATATTTATTGATTATGGTGACTCAGCAGGCACATTGAATTGGGGTTGTCATTCCCAGGATATGTTCCTTGTTTTCAGTTTTGATTGAAGTGCTGTATTTTTTAAAGTTTTTCAGTTTTTACTTCTTTGTTTCTTTTTTTCCCAGTATTATGGTAATATGTATCGAATTAATGTTTCATGTTTTTTTTCTTCCTTAGATACTATTTTATTTATACTTGGGGATCACATCAATATCAATTGTTATGTGAGTTCTGGTAAGAACAGAGAATGAGAAGTATGGGTCCAATTACTGAATTGATTACACCTGCTTTTTGCTAATTTGCACCATGTGATTTTTTTTTGTATATTAGTATGCTGGTAATTGTACCCTTTTGTGGTTATGACGAAGCACGCTAGCCATGTGAAACACATCACCTTTTTCTGCCTTTTTGCCATATGCTCATATATTTGTTTTTATGATCTGAAATAAATGTATTGTATCAGATTGGGAGTGCAGCCGTTCCTTTTTCGTCCACTTCACATGAAAGACTATGTTACTCCTGCTTTGAGAGAGAAGTGTCCTCAAGTTTTTTGGAGTATCCCATTCCCCATTGTCTTCCTCCTGTTACAAGTTTCTTCGGCAATAAAGACGTCTCCTAGACTGTTTACTGAGCTGGAGTGGATGGACTGTTGCTGTGTGCCTGGCTGCCTCTGCACTGTTTGGGGAAGAACCTATTCATTTCTACTGCAGCCACGTTAGGAATCTGCAGTAATGTTTCATGCCCTGTCTGTCTGCTTACCTCTGGTCTGTGTATCAGCTTTAGGGACTGCACTCTTACACCTGCATGTTTAACCACTTCAGCCCCGGATTTACCCCTGACCAGGCCCTTTTTTTACGATACAGCACTGCGTCGCTTTAACTGGCAATTGCGTGATCGCGCAACGCTGTACCAAAACAAAATTGACGTCCTTTTTTTCTCACAAAGAGAGCTTTCTTTTGATGGTATTTTATCACCTCTGCAGTTTTTATTTTTTGCGCAATACACAAAAAAAAGAGGGACAATTTTGAAAAAAAAAACAATATTTTTTACTTTTTGCTATAATAAGTATCCCCCAAAAATATATAAAAAAATCCTCTTCCACTACAATATTTATTCTTCTACATATCTTTGGTAAAAAAATCACAATAAATGTATACTGATTGGTTTGTGCAAAATTTATCGCGTCTACAAAATAGAGGATAATTTTTTTATTAGTAATGGAGGCGGTCTGTGATTTTTATCGTGACTGCGACATTGCGGCGGACAGATTGGACATTTTTGACACTATTTTGAGACCATTGGCATTTAATATACAGCGACCAGTGCTATAAAAATGCACTGATTACTGTATAAATGTCACTAGCAGGGAAGGGGTTAAACACAAGGAGGCACTGTGTTCCTTCAGCATGTTCTAACTGTAGGGGGGATGGGTTCACTAGAACATGACCGAGATCACTGCTCCTGATCACTGGGAGCAGTAGATCCCTGTCATGTTGCTAGGCAGAACAGGGAAATGCCTTGTTTACATAGGCATCTCCCCGTTCTGCCTCTCCGTGCCCCGATTCCAGGCTACTGGCAGACATCGAGTCCATGGGACCCATGGGCATGTTCACGCACCACACACTCCACCGCCGGCGTGCACGTGCCTGCTAGCCACGGATGACGCAGCGGCACATGGGTACATTGTTTTGCGCACCCACGGCCACTTTGCCGATGTATGTCGGCATGAGCCAGTCGGCAAGTAGTTAAGTAATCTTCTCTCAGCCATGGCTCCACCCTAGCCACTAACAGGAAACAATATTTAACACCGTGCACTCCAAGCCTGCCTTGTCCGAGCAATAGTGTGTTTAGGTTCCACTGTGTGTTTCTTCCAGTGCGCTTTATGTTTGTTTCCATGTACCAACTTTGGCTTGTTTCCTGACTATCCCTGTCTGCTTGTAGCCCCGACCTTTGGCATGTTCTCCTGTCCATCCCTGTCTGCTTGTTACCCCGACACTTGGATTGTCTTCCTGACTAATCCTTATTGCACTGCACTGCTGCTTCCTCTCCATCCACCAGAGCCTGCCGTGCCGTGAGCGTGAGCCGTGAGCGTGAGCTGGGAGACCCTGGGGGCCGCGACCTGGAGTCAGCTGCAGAGAAGGCTATTCTCACCATCAGAGGCCCTGGTGAAAACCTGCTGGCTCTTAGACTCCACTCCCTGAGGAATCTTATGCTCTTGCTCCCTGTTTGATCTGTGTTAGTGCTCAGGTGGAGCTGCTTTCCTGAACCAACCAGAGCTCCATCCCCAGCTGAAGGGCCCACAAGCTTAGCGGTGTGCTCCTGACCCCAGCATTGTGCATCTGTCACCTTGACTCAGGTGACCTGACAAGCCCGTTCAGAGGGTAGCACTACATAACTATTAACAGGTTTATTTCAAGGGAATTTACACTTTTATAGTTATCTCTCTTTATTGGTTTGTTATCTTTAGTTGGTAAACCTGGGTTAATAAGCCTTTAGTTGTCAAGAAAACTTCCATGAACCCAGTAAGTCCCCAGAACTGCACTCCGCACAAAATCCCTGCCCTTTATTTCATCACACAGTGCACTGGTCTCTCTATTGGATGATAAGGGTTTTGTAATTTTAGGATTTAGGTACTGTAATCTCTGACAATAAATACCAGTAAGTGATACGCTAACAAATTGCTTAGTATGTATGCACTCAACAAGAAAAATAGCTGATGCTATGAGCTGTCCATCTGATGAACACCAATGCACTAAACATGAAGAAATGTTAAAGTCTGAATCTTTTCAAGGACTATTTGTTCATATGCGTAGTTTTATTTTCGATTTGATACATTTGGCCCATGAATCTACCCTGATAATTGGGGAAGGAAAGTTGCATTTTTCAGTTAAATACAAAAAAGGTTTTTGGCTAGAAATGGACTCTATATCAGTAAATGTAATATCGGTGAAACTTTAATCAGAAAACAAAGTCCTGCTAGATCACTTCAGACTTGCCCCTTTTACAGGTATAGCTATGTAAAATATTAAAAAGAAGTGCCTATACTGTTTAAAAGTCAGTACATGTTGGCATTCATGGTTCCCTTAATGAACTGTAGCTCCCCAGTGCTGGCAGAACTCATGCCAGGCCCAGACCATGACAGTCACACCACCATGCTTGAGTTTAGGCAAAACACACTTGTCTTTGTACTCCTCACTTGGTTGCCGCCACACACGCTTGACACCATCTGAACCAAGTAAGTTTATCTTGGTTTCATCAGACCACAGTACATGGTTCCAGTAACCCATTTCCTTAGGCTTTCTTGTGCATTATCATTAGAAAAGGCTTCCTTCAGGGACAACAGCCATACAGAACAATTTGCTGCAGTGTGCGGTGTATGGTCTGAGCACTGAGAGGCTAACCCCCACCCCTTCAACCTCTGCAGCAGTGCTGGCAGCACTCATACATCTATTTCCCAAAGACAACCTATGTATACGACGCTGAGCATGTGCACTCAACTTCTTTGATCGACCATGGTGAGGCCTGTTCTGAGCTGAACCTGTCCTGTTAAACTGCTGTATGGTCTTGGCCACCATGATACAGCTCAGTTTCAGGGTCTTGGCAATCTTCTTATAGCCTAGGCCATCTTTATATAGAACAACAATTCTTTTTTTCAGATCCTCAGAGAGTTCTTTGCCATGAGGTGTCATGTTGAACTTCCAGTGACCAGTATGAGAGAGTGACAGAAAAAACACCAACTTTAACGCACCTGCTCCCCATTCACACCTGAGACCTTGTAACACTAACGAGTCACATGACATCGGGGAGGGAATAATAATTAGGCCCAATTTGTACATTTTCACTTAGGGGTGTACTCACTTTTGTTGCCAGTGGTTTAGACATTAATGGCTGTGTGTTGAGTTATTTTGAGGGGACAGTAAATTTACACTGTTATACAAGCTGTACACTCACTACTTTACATTGTAGCAAAGCGATTTATTCAGTGTTGTCACATGAAAAGATATAATAAAATATTTACAAAAATGTACATAGAAAAAAACGTTTTTTTTTTTGTTTTGTTTATTAATTGAGTCAAAATACTGACACTGATTTCCATTTTTTTTAACATTAAAACTACCATTTCTAAACAATAAGGAATGGAAAATCTGTGGTTTGTAAGCAGCAAACAGCAGACGGTCCCCCAATAAACACTGCTCTTCTGTGTGTGGATATCCATACAGCCTAATAATCTTCACCCCTCCCGTGACCTTTGCACCTTTTCAGTTTAGAGTTTATAATCTCTGTACATCCATGTAGATGACTACACATGTTCTACACTGTAGAAATTTTACAAAGGGGGGGGGGGGGTGAAGAAACAGACAATTAAATGTTTAATTAATGCTGAAATGTCTGCTCCTGAAACTAGATCTAGGGTGAGGTGATCAACTGTGGCCTGAAGAGTTAGATCCTGAAGAGGTGGCCAGTGGTCTTTGGGGTTGCTCATGGTGTCCATCAAAAAATTAAAGAGGGAGGCAGGAATGTTCATACAGCATAGCAAATTGCTTCAGAAATGATAAATTGCTTTAGAAATTACTTAAATAAAAAAAAACTTATTGTACATCTGTTGAAGTTGCCATCACTCCAAAGGGGTGGGAACACGCAATCTTTCAAGTACACGTGTGTCTCCACATTCTCGTGGGAATAGGCTTCAGTATGTTCCTCCCATTTATTTGTGTTAATCATACATGAGATGACCAGACAGGAGATTTAATATAAAGTTCCCTAGTGCAGTATTTATTAAAGTTGGTTGGTAATATAAAAAGATAATAGTTACACTCACATTTATTGATGCCTGTAAACCTACACCAGTATATACAACGTGTATGGACCGTCATGCGTTCCAAGCCTCCTTCTCAAATCTCGGACATTATGTCACATCAGACCCTGAAGTGAAGGAATTGAAAAAATGCACTGGAAGATTTCTTTGGTGCTGGGAATTATGTCACATTGGACCAATTGTTTTGATCCACTTTTTCACTATTGCGGATATATATTATAAAATTATTGTTGTAAGTACCACACCTTTTGTTTTACTTTCATTTCATAGGTGGATTTATTCAATTTTTAAAAGGGGAAGCTACATTTTTTTGGTTTTAGTTTTTGTTTTTCACATTAATTGCCAAACATTGGTTTAACCTTTCCAACAGGATAAGGGTGGTTGCTCTCTATGCCTCAGGGTTTCCCATCCTTGGTCCTCCTGCAGGGTTCTCAGGTGGGTATATGGAACTGGTAAGTACAAGAAGAGTCTGCAGAAATAACCCATCGGTGGTCTGATTAGCAGAGGCGCAAAAAATTAGATGTCTAAGAATGGAGTCATCTGCCTTCATTAAAATCAGATTTGTTTATTGCACCATTTTGTGACCATGCCAACCCATACCACTTCGGGAGTCTCTCCTGATGGGACCATTGAAAGGTTATTTTTGTACACTCCTCTTGCTCCTGAATCTGCACTTGGCCATGTCCCCTACTGCCTCTTGCTCTTCATTGTTGGACCATCACTATGACAGATTTGGCAACTTCAATATAAAAAAGAAACCTGTATTGCCTGATGTTGTTGACCTACATCTGAAAATATAAATGTTTTTGTAACCCCTGGCTTCAGTACTTTCTGGGTGACTTAACACGTTTACACTAGGAGGCAAAGCCAAAATAACTTATACGCCTTTTTGTTCCAGGATAATGATTCAGACATTTCTTTCTGTTATTAGGTCAACATAACAGACAAGACACTAGTAGAAAAAGAGGTCAGCGATAGCTGCCACCGCAGTCTTTCAGAAGACGTCCCCTAAAGTTCATGGCATATAAATCCATAAGCAATCTGCTTATTAACATTCCCCAGCAAGATGTCCTGTACTGAAAATACATCCCTCCCTTTGAAAGCCAGCAGCTGCCACTTAGTGAGACTATCAGCTCCCAACCACAGCCCAGGTTCCCGTTTATGATCAGGAGCTAACCAGAGTAGTTCTTGATCATGTGGTCACTATGTCAGCTCTGACATAACAATTACATGCAGGCTGCATGCTTCACTGATAACAATAAAGGCCTTCAGATGGCAGATTAACACTGCCACCTTTAGGCTACAGTATTCATCTGTTGCACCATCTATCTAATAGCGTAATGCTCAGAAATTCCGACGGAAAAAGTTCAATCGGATTAAGTTGTCGGAAAATCCGATTGTGTGTTGGCCCTATCTGACTTTTTCTGTTGGAATTTCCGAAGGAAAAAGTTTGAGAGCTGGTTGTAACATTTTCCGACAACAAAATCCGATCGGAATTTTGTGTCATGTGTAGATAATTCCGACGCACAAAGTGCCACACATGCTCAGAAAAAATTTTGAGACGAAACATATTGGCTACTGGCCTCTACCTAGTCCCGTCGTACGTTTTGTACGTCACCTCGTTCCGAACGATCGGATTTTCCGACAACTTTGTTCGACCGTGTGTATGCAAGACAAGTTTCGGCCAAAATCCGTTGGAAAAAATCCTGTTTTTGTGGTCGGAATGTCCGAACATGTGTATGGGGCATAACTGTCAGATGCAGATGCATAAACATATTGGCTACTGGCCTCTACATAGTCCCGTCATACGTTTTGTACGTCCCCTCGTTCCGAACGATCGGATTTTCCAACAACTTTGTGCGACCATGTGTATGCAAGACAAGTTTCGACTAAAATCCGTTGGAAAAAATCCTGTTTTTGTGGTCGGAATGTCCGAACATGTGTATGGGGCATAACTGTCAGATGCAGATGCATAAACATATTGGCTACTGGCCTCTACATAGTCCCGTCATACGTTTTGTACGTCACCTCGTTCCGAACGATCGGATTTTCCGACAACTTTGTGGGACCATGTGGTATGCAAGACAAGTTTCGGCCAAAATCCGTTGGAAAAAATCCTGTTTTTGTGGTCGGAATGTCCGACCGTGTGTATGGGGCATAACTGTCAGATGCAGATGAATAAACATATTGCTACTGGCCTCTACGTAGTCCCGTCATACGTTTTGTACGTCACCTCGTTCCGAACGATCGGATTTTCCGACAACTTTGTGCGACCATGTGTATGCAAGACAAGTTTCGGCCAAAATCCGTTGGAAAAAATCCTGTTTTTGTGGTCGGAATGTCCGACCCTGTGTATGGGGCATAACTGTCAGATGCAGTTAAAGTATTAAAAATAATAAATAAATAAATAGAAAATAGTAAAAAAAAAAATTCACTTAGCATGTTAATGCACAACAGTGTGCAGTGTATTGCAGTACATCACGAGGAACATGCTGTGTGATGTGGTTCACTGCATTAAAATGGGAGCAGGTACATTGTTTCATCTGTTGTGATATAAAATTGTATTCAGCTGCCTTAATGCAATGTAAGTTAGTGCACAAAGTACCTTAAAAGTATCAAAAGTTAACTTTCATTTTTGCAAGCTAATGTTTTCCATCCCTGGAGTTGCTCTTTTGTACACTTAATTGATCCAAAATAGAGCCCTCAGTGCACATCCCTGGCACACTCCAGCAGCCCTCAGCTTTTGGTGCAGAAGCTTTTTTACAGCAAATTGTCTCATTAGAGACTTGCACTTGGCAAACATTTTCCTTTGTGTTGCAGCACCAGTAGTCACTGAAATGGCAGCCCATTTCACTTTAACATAGTTACATGGTTAACCGGGATGAAAAGAGACATAGTTCCATTAATTCAACCAATAAAACAAATGCATTTGTATCCTTGTGATTCTAAACCTGTAGCTAAACAAGAGAAAGTTAAAAATAAATAAATAAACAAATAAATAAATAAATAAACCCCTTATAAAGCATGGTACAATTGGTTTAAAGCCAGGGGTAAAAAAAAAAAAAAATCCTTCCCAAAGGCAACCAGATACTCCCCCAATCAGCATTATTTATGCACCACAAGGTTATTTCCTCCAAACATCTTAAAGCAGAAGTTAAAGGATATGTAAACCCAACATTTCATGTTCCTAAAATACATCCGTGCCGTACCATGTACTTGTATGAGAAAGTATCATGTGCTCTTATGCATCTGAGAACAGAGGGGATGAGATCACTTAGAAAAAAGGGTAAAAAAAATATTTATAATTGTTTTTTATATCTGTACACAAATGTTTTGCCTTTCATTTCTATTTTAAACTAAATGCGTTCTTTTACAAGCTGGTCGTTTACATATACTTTAACTGTATTTGAGCACCACAAACCGAAAAAACACTAGTTAACATTTTTTAAAATTCAAAACACACACACCTAATCCATCCATATTTCTATGCTTTATTTTTTTGAGAAACCATTTAAAAAAAAAACACACAAGGATCCATGTAGCATTTACTTCCTGAAATCCATCTTCCTTTAGCCTAGGCAATGGCATACAGGCAGAAGGGTGTGCTTAGCTGAGAGAGCCCCTAATCCAAATAAAAGAAAAAAAAATGCCCACAGGGACTTCTAGGATGTATGATATAATTTTGCCTGGGCCAATAACCAGGAAGCTACTGAAATGTAAGAAACAAAAAGTTTAAAACAAGTAAATATATTATACCTTCCTATCTAATTACTAAGACTAGCAGCATGGCGATTAAAATTGTTAGTGCTGATTAAGAGAGTAAAGTTCCACTTTAAGCTGAACTCAGGTATGATATTTATTGCATAGTTACATTGGGAGAGTAATTATGCATGAATCATATCTGAGGGGCCATTGGGGAAGCTGATAATAACTGTAGTAGTTAGTGCTACTACAGTGAAAGCCTCAATCTTCAGGGTCTGTCTGAGTGGCTTCCCTTCTGCACACTGACCTCAGGGGATCGTTTTCTTGGCA
Source organism: Lithobates pipiens (assembly GCF_037356315.1). Taxonomy (NCBI): domain Eukaryota; kingdom Metazoa; phylum Chordata; class Amphibia; order Anura; family Ranidae; genus Lithobates; species Lithobates pipiens. The sequence goes on along the minus strand of NW_027507718.1, from coordinate 361,151,813 downwards.
CTGTCGCCATTTATAGAAAGCCTTGTATTTTATTTGTGAATAAAAGGTATTCTTTGATTGGGTGAGGTGGAGAAGAGGGGTGATGAAGTCATGATCTCTATCTTGCAATGACCACTACGTAATTACAGGATATAGAAACCAGAGAACACAGCAGGGGACTAGCTATTCAACATACCTCAAGTGTAGTTTCTTCTTGCTATATACATTATCTCACAAAAGCAAGTACACCCCTCACATTTTTGGGAACATTTTATTATATTTTTTTCATGTGACAACACTGAAGAAATGACACTTTGCTACAATGTAAAGTGGTGAGTGTACAGCTTGTATAACAGCGTAAATTTGCTGTCCCCTCAAAATAACTCAACACACAGCCATTATTGTCTAAACTGCTGGCAACAAAAGTGAGTACCCTGCTAAGTTAAAATTTTCAAATTGGGCCAAATTAGCCATTTCCCCTCCCCGATGTCATGTGACTTATTACTGTTACAAGGTCTCAGGTGTAAATGGGGAGCAGGTGTGTTAAATCTGGTGTTATCACTCTCACTCTCTCATACTGGTCACTGGAAGTTCAACATGGAACCTCATGGCAAAGAACTCTCTGAGGATCTGAAAAAAATAATTGTTCCTCTATATAAAGATGGCCTAGGCTATAAGAAGATTGCCAAGACCCTGAAACTGAGGCTCCAGTATGGTGGCCAAGACCATACAGCAATTTAACAGGACATGTTCCATTCAAAACAGGCCTCACTATGGGTCGATCAAAGAAGTTGAGTGCAGAAATGCAATCATTTTTGCACAAACCAATCAATATAAGCTTACTGGGATTTATTTTTTATTTTTTTTTTACCAAAAACATCTAGCAGAATACACATTTTTACATAAATTGATGAAGAAATTAGTTTTTTTTTTTACGTTTTTTTATTGGATGTGTTTTATACCAGAAAGTATTTTTTTTCAAAATTGTCGCTCTTTTTGTTTATAGCGCAAAAAATACTGTAAAAACCGCTGAGGTGATCAAATACCACCAAAAGAAAGCTCTATTTGTGGGAAAAAAAGGACATACATTTTTTTGGGGTACAGCATCCATGAACGCGCAATTACCTGTTAAAATTGCGCAGTGCCAAATTACAAAATAATGCTCTGGTCAGGAAGGGGGTGAAAAGTTCAGAGGATGAAGTGTGCAAATGAAAATTGTACAATCTCTTTTTTTTTTCCAAGATTGCCCCATTCTGATGATATCAAATGAACTGTCGTGATTGGCTCTGAAATCTGTGTACTAACGATCAGATTATCGTACAATTGATTAGAAAGGGCTATTTTTCGTATGATTTTCTGATCGCGTACGGGCCATTATTATATGCTTACCTGAGGCTGCATTGATGGGTGCCTCATTAAAAAGGTGGGGTATACATGGGCAGGGGAAAGGGAGGTGGAGTCAGGGATGGAGCCAAGGGGGGTGGCAAAATTCCTTGTACCTGCCCTGCCGAGGTGTAAGTGGTCACACAATTGGGATGTAAGCCTGCCCTCTGGCAATATAGACCCACAGGGTCCTCAGGACTGGATAGGAAGGGGTTAACAATACTGAGTTTATTAATATGTTATAAAAATCATTGGCATGTAGTAACTCCTAGCAACCAATCAGATATCTACTTTTATCAGTCTGGCCATTTTAAGCTGCTCAAAGCTGATTTCTGATTTGTTGTGGTAGGTTACTATACTGTACATTATTACTCTTTGTACAGTTCTATTATAAAATATTGAATGTTGCATTTTTTTTTTCATTTTACGAATCATTTTAAACCATACATAATATTAAACCTGCATTTATAAAATCTTACAAAGCGTCCTTTTTTTTTTTTTTTTTTTGCATGCCAATCTAATATTGAAGATGAAGAGGTTACTAAAGTTACAAAAATTCTCGCACGACAGAATACAAATTCCAAAGTAATGAATGCATTTGTATTGTCAAATGAAAACTGTACTGATTTACCACGTCAGTCCTGGAAGGATTTGCCAGCTTAATGACCTGGCCATTTTTTGTGATTCGACACTGCATCGCTTTAACTGATAATTGCGCAGTTGTGCAACGTTGTACCCAAACAAAATTGACGTCCTTTTTTTCCCCACAAATAAAGATTTATTTTGGTGGTATTTGATCACCTCTGTGGTTTTTATTTTTTGCGCTATAAACAAAGAGGGACAAACAAAGAGAGCCAATTTTGAAAAATAAATTTTTTTTTTTGTTTTTTTTTTACTTTTTGCCATAATACATATCCAAAAAAACGATATATATAAGAAAAACACATTTATTCATCTGCTTAGGCCGATATATATTCTTCTACATATTTTTGGTAAAAAAAACAAAAAAAAAACGCAATAGGCATATATTGATTGGTTTGTGCAAAAGTTGCGCCTACAAACTATGGGATAGATTTAGGGACTTTTATTTTTAATTTTTTTTACTAGTAATGGTGGCAATCTGTGATTTTTAGCGGGACTGCGACACTGCGGCAGACAAATCTGACTCCAAATGACACTTTTTGGGGATCAGTGACATTATTACATAGATCAGTGCTGTAAAAATACACTGATCAATGTAAAAATGACACTGGCAGGGAAGGGGGCGATCAAGAGGTTAAGTGTGTTCCCTAGGTGTGTTCTAACTGTATGGGGGGGGGGGGGGGTTGGGCTTACTGGAACATGACAAATATCATTGTTCATGATCACTGGGAACAGAAGATCTCTGAAATGTCCCTTGTCAGAACGGGGATCCGCCTTGTTTACACTGGCAGAACCCCGTTCTGCCTCTCTACTAGGCGTTCACAGGTCTGCCCGTCCCACGGGAACGCTCCCGCAGCCGTAGCAAGAGCCTGCTGCCCCGCGTGAGCCCCCTTACAGGTACGGCAATTCGTGCAGCGCTGCCAACCTGCCACAGTATATCTGTGTGAGCTGGTCGGCTAGTGGTTAAATGAAAAAATTGTATGTTTTTTTTTTATTTTTTATCTGTGCTTGCCCCATTGGATAAAGGCTCGTACACACTATAATAAAATCAGGACAGCATTTTCGCCCAAAGAATTTGCGTATGATTTCCATATAGTGTATACTCAACTTTTGACAGCCGATTCTGACCTTTTGTGCGAAAATTCCCAAAGGGGCAAACTCCAAAATGTTTCTTCAAACAGGAACAGAACGAACAATTTTAGTTTAATGTGTACTGCTTTCATACGATTTTCCTACGAGAAAAATCACAAAAGCGAGACTGCGCATGATCAGAAACAACAAACAACAACAACAAAAATAGGTCTAGGCAGGGGAGGACTGACCATTCGGCCACTCGGGCACTGCCCGTGGGCCCCTGGCCACTAGGGGGCCCCATCAGAGCTACCGGCCTCAGTAAAACCAGGGACAGTATGTACAAATCTGTGTTTTATTTACATCTGTCTATGAAATGTCCCTTACTGACATCCTTTTGGTCTAAAAATCCTGAGATTATAACTGCCCCACCTCTCCAGTACCTTCTCAGCCAATAGAAACATGTCTGTGTATACTGCGTGATTGTATGCTGTGTGTGTGTGTTTGTGTATACTGTGTGGCGCCATAATCTCTGATTGCCAGGGGGCCCCATAATCTTCTATTGCCCGGGGCCCCATGAGTTGTCAGTCCGCACCTGGGTCTAGGTCGTACGAGAATTTTCGTGCAAATTTTTGTTCATTAGCTACCCAAAGAGAACCCCTAATGGTGGACTTTAGAGGCATGTACAAAAAATGAAAAGTAAATAAGAAACAACATTTATTAATTAGACTGTCATAAAAACATTAATTAATACATTTTGTTTCTTATTTACTTTTCATTTTTTTGTACATGCCTCTAAAGTCCACCATTAGCGGTTCTCTAGCGGTTCTCTTTGGGTAGCTTTCAATTATCGGGATTTGGCACAACAAAACTGCAAGGAACTGTTCATTATAACCCAAATTTTCGTTCATAGGTTTCCAATTTGCTGTGAAACAAAGAAAATCGGGCGTTCGTTCACCAGATTTTCTTATAGCGCGTATCCCACTTTATTTCCGATGCGCTGTCGCGATCTTCTCTCGAAAATCGGATCAATTCTGATCTTCTGTCGAAAATCAGATCGAATTAAGCTACCATTGTTTCGAAAGCGGTATTTTTCATATTATTGTCTGTGTACGGGTCATTATTATAAGTTTACTTGCAGCTACAAGTTTATAGTTAAAAAACCAAAAAAAAAAAACTTAAACTTTAATGATTACAGGGCTGCAATTGATTTTTGTTCAGCTTTTACCTGTACTGCTCTAAAAAAAAAAAAAAAAAAAATGACATAAGACGCATTTTGTCAGAATAAATATCCCGTTAATAGAATGTGGGGATGGCGATGGTGAGCATTTACTGCATTGTGCTGATAGAAGGTAGCAGTGATCGGCAGGCTGCACCACCCAGCGGCTGCCAGGGACGGGCAGTGCACGTGTAAAGGGATGCCGGGGATGCCGGCTTTCATATAACTCCGGTGCACTGAGCACATTGAGCTCTCGCTCCAGACGAGCGCAGGCAGCGGCAGGCAGCGGCAGGCAGCGGCTCCTACTAGTTGGCAGCTCTGAGTTGAAGAAGGCAGTGCAGGCTCTCCCAGCAAGGTGAATTAGACGGGTTGGCTATGTGATCCCTCTAGTGTTCCCTATGAAGGTGAGACAGCAGCCAGCCTTGGCTTCTCTCATATCATGCTTTTCCCCCTCTCTTTGTGTTTTCCAGCAGATGATGGCAAAGGTAGCCCTCCTATGTGTCTATGCAGCAGCCTGCAGTGGGGTCCTGGCAGCAGCTGCAGCGGCGGCGGCGGCGGCGGCAGCAACGGGCAGGTCAGACAGAGGCAATTTTCTGGATGATAAACAATGGCTAACCACCATATCCCAGTACGACAAGGATGCCGGACACTGGAATCGATTCCGAGACGTAAGTTCACATCTGTCTTCTATTATCCTTCTGCCCTTTAACTTGGATTATGCAGTGCCCCCCTCTACATTCACCTCCCAATCCATCCCTTAGTACATAGCTAAATTGTCGTGATTAACGGTAGTAACTTTAATATTACCTGGTGCCGTTCTGCCGCTAGGTGCCCATTTTTATAGCAGATGGGAAGAAATGATCTCTTCGTAACGCAATTAAAAACTTCAGCACCACAGAGATCACCCAACAAACTCACCCAGTCCTATTTTAGTTTTTTTTTTCCTGTCTGGGTGCCAGCTGGGAAAAGAAAGCTAATTGGTGTCCCTTGCAGAGGTGTTGATTGATGCCCTGATTGGCGGTACCCGGGCATTTTTTATTTTATTTTACCTGGAGTGATCAGCGCCTAATGAGTGTTAATATGGGAATGCATTTAGCTGCAAATACATCTGCCGTAGTCCATTGCTGAGCTGATGATTTTATTTCTTTGCATTATTAACCTTTCCCAGCGAGTGGGTATTACAGCATCATTTCTAGGCCTGTTCTGCATGGCTACATTTACAAGGCTTTTTTTTTTTTCTTATTAAATACTTCTTGCCTGCCCTGCTTCACTGAGCCTATGGCTGAGATGACGATGCTGGGTGCACAGCCGAGCAAAGGCTCAGTGAATGGCTGATGCATGGAATGATCTGTCCCCGGTAGACTGTGTGTGAGCTGTAGAATGCAGCACATAGGTGTTAGTGGATAGAGCTGCCCGCATGTGAACATCCATTCACTTCCCGATGGCTGGATTGACTTCTCGGAGCTGTGTGGTGCCATTTGTGATGTGGAGGAGGCAGGAAAAATACAGATGTTTCCACAAGGACCTCAGCAGAGTATATATAAACTGTTTTATTTTGGCTCGGGCTGCTGCTGGTAACAGTAGAGGCGACCGAAGAAATATATTTTCCCTGTATGCCAAGTTTGAAAGTCCATTTAGAAACTCACCGGGGACTATATAAAATTTCCTCTCCTACCGTTTTCTGCACTACTTTAGTGTCTAGCGCTGCATTTGAACAAACATCTTTGTGTAATATTTTACTGGACCGTAAAGTACATTCCCAATAGCATCTGGATACTCTTGTTCTAAAACATTGCTATTGCAGGGAAGAAATTCAGTAAGTGTTGTATGCAAATTTTGGCATTAGAAAAAAAAAATCTAAACAAATACCCTTTTTAGTCCTTAAAGTGTTACTAAACCCAGGACCCTGCATTCACTATATCTGGTCTCCCACAGTACACAGAGCATGGGAATGCGATCGTTTTAGTAAATATAAGATGCTAAATGCATTTTCTCATCATCAGTGTCTGGCCAAGCACTGGTTAAAGCTCGTAGGAGGAGTTTTCATTCTCCTCTGACTGTGCGATGTGGCTTCAGGACTCCTGACCCTCTGTCTGGACAGTGCTGATTGGCCCTGTGCTGATCACATGCACTCTCCCCAAAAACAAAACAAAAAACTCTCTAGACAAACACACCAAACTGAGCATGGACAGAGTGCCCCCAAGGCTCTGTTCTATCAGGAGATGGATTGGGGATAGTGGAAGAAGGGGGGGATCAGAGAAGACAGGATCAAACAGCCTTTTTTTTTACACAACGCAGAGGATTAATCCCTTACGTTTCACAATTAGTATAACATGCATGCTTTTCTGCATATGCACACTGATTTTACCGTTGTGGGTTTAGTAACACTTTAATGATCACATGATTGTTGGACTGCCCTTTAAACCTGCAGGGCCGGAGCTGGATGAAGCTGCAGCTGGTTAAAGCGGGGATTGGTAGAGTTGTAGGCAGAATGGGCATGTGTTTTGGGCACTTCAGCAAAAGGGGGGGGGGGGTGCAAAAACAACAAGGCCTGCAACCTATATGTCAATGTGGTTTGCGGCTCATATAGGAAGGGGGCGCACTTTGGCCTTTTCACTGGCACTGGTCACCGGTGCTGGTTATGTCACTCGTGGCTCCCAGGGTCCTTTGCTGCTTTTCTCACTGAAATGCAATGAAAATGGGACCCTAATGGCAGGCTATGTAGTATCCACAAACATGAGCACACATGGAGGAGTTACTATTAATTTACAGCATTAGGAGCCTGTGGATAGCATTGTATCCCTATTCCAGGAATCACCTGGAAACTGGCGGGATCAACAGGTATTTTAGACAATTTAGGTAAGGGCAATTGCAAAAACAGTATTTACTATATGAAAGCATTTTTTGCTTTCTGGGTTTAGAGACAATGTAAGCCCTTGCTGCTCATGTAGCACATATGTGTGATGGCAAAGAGAGTGGGCTTTAATGCCCACATGGCACACAAATGTGCCAATGGACAGTCAAAGATTCTGTGCTGAGAGTGTGCTCACCATGCATCCCCAGTACCGTGACCGAGGTGTCAGTGGTCACATGATTGGGATGTAAGTCTGGCCCATTGGGTGTATAGACCCATAGGGTCACCAGGACTGGATTGGAAGGGCTAAACAACAACAATACTGAGTTTATAAACATATTATAAAGATCATTGGTGTGTAGAAACTCCTAGCAGTCAGATATCTACTTATTTTAAGCTGCTGAAAGCTGATTTCTGATTTGTTGAGGCAGGTTACTATACATTGTTACTCTTTGTACAACACTATTATAAAATACCTAATGTTACTCTTTTTTTTTTTTACATTTTCTCCACCTAGTAAACCATCAGTACTATTAAAGCGGAGGTCCACCATAAAAAAACATTTATACATTAACAATTTTTTAAATAAATTAAAACATGGGAAAAATAAATAAAACATTTTTTGCTTACCAGAAACCCCTGTTGCTATGCAGTCTTCCTAATCTGCCTCTTCCTATTCCGTGGAGCTGTTTGGTTACTTCCTCCTCTTCAGCGAGCTGCCCCGCTGCCTTCTGGGACCTGTGTGTGTCCCAGAAGACGACAGGGCCATTCACAAAGCGATGCCTTTTTTTTAAGGATCAATTGGACTTTGATTTGGTGGTAAATTGTAGCAGATATCGCCTAAAAATAAATAAAAAAAATAAAATAAAATAAAAACTTGCACAAAAAGGTAAAAAAAAAGTGTAAAAAAAAAAAAATGTAGCTGTATATTTCTTACGATTACCTTAACTTACCACCAAAGAACAGCCCAAAATAAATTCCCCTGCTCTTGATGATCACAGTGATACCACATATGCTGATGTTATCTGTGGTTTGTACCCGTAATAAGGCCCAGAAAAATTTCGCTTTTTTTATCCTGCTTAAAACACACTGGGGGTTATTTACGAAAGGCAAATCCACTTTGCACTGAAAGTGCACTTGAAAGTAATGTCACTGTAGATCCGAGGGGGACATGCAAGGAAAATGAAAAACAGCATTTTAGCTTGCACATGATTGGATGATAAAATCAGAAGAGCTTCCCCTCATTTCAGATTTACCCCTTAGATTTAGAGCGATTGCACTTCCAAGTGCACTTGCAGCCCAAAGTGGATTTGCCTTTCGTAAATAACCCCCAAGTGAAAAAAACAAAAACAAAAAAATACATGCTTTTTTTATAATCCTACCAAAAATACACTGACCTTTGACTCTGACCATGACCTTTGACCATAACCTTGATCCTCACCCTAACCCTGGCCCTGAATTAGATCAAACCCTGATCTAGCTATTTGTTTGAAAAAATATATATATTATTATTTATTTTACACACACTTTTGCTTGTTTACATTTGTTTCCTCTAGCAAGGAGAAAAAGATGCAATGGGGGTTATTTATGAAAGGCAAATCCACTTTGCACTGAAAGTGCACTAAGAAGTGCAGTCACTCTAAATCTAAGGTGTAGATCTGAAATGAGTGTAAGCTCTGCTGATTTTATCACGTGCAAGCTCAAATCGTGTGCAAGCTAAAATGCTGTTTTTTTATTTTACTTACATGTCCCCCTCAGATCTACAGCAACTTTACTTCCAAGTGCACTTTCAAGTGTACTTGCAGTGCAAAAAAAAAAAAAACAGTAGGGTGGCCTGTACAGGGACTGATCACTGTGGCAACCAATCAGAGGCTATTGCAATGATCAGATGATTGATGATTAAATTATTATTTAATTTATTAAGGGAAAAAAGCTGTTCAAACCTGCCTGGCCCTATGTGAAAAAGTAATTGCCCCCTTCAATGCTGAATCAGGAATGAACTGTGATTAACCACAATTTTTTGGAAAGCTGAGTTAAATTTCACTTGCCACACTCAGGCCTGATTACTGCCAGACCTGTTGAATCAAGAAATCATCAATAAATAGATGCTGTCTGACAAAGTGAAGCACACTAACAGATCACAAAAAGCCATACATCATGCCACAATCTAAAAAAAATCAAGAACAGATTAGAAACAAAATAATGTACATGTATCGGTCTAGAAAGGGTTTCAAAGCCATTTCTAAGGCTGGATTCACACCTATGCAGTTTTAGTGCTTTTTGTATTTTGCAGATTTTCACTACAGTCCATTTAACATGGCTTCCTATGGAACACGATCTGTAGGGCAAATCTGCAAAATGCAAAAAGCACTAAAAATGCATAGGTGTGAATCCAGCCTAAGGCTTTGGAACTCCAGTGAACCACCACAAAGGGAGATAACTTGGAACAGTGGTGAACCTTCCCAGGAGTGGCCTGCCTACAAAAATTACTCCAAGAGCATGACGACAGCTCAAGGCCATAAAAAAACCCAGAACAACATCTAAAGAACTACAGGCCTCACTTGTCTCAGGTATGGTCAGTGTTCATGATTCAACAATAAGAAAGAGACTGAGCAAAAATGGCGGCCATGGAAGAGTTCCAAGGCCAAAGCCACTGCTGACCAAAAAGAACACAAAGGCTCATCTCACGTTTACCAAAAAACATCTTGATTATCCCCAAGACTTTTAGGCAAATATTCTGTGGATTGATGAGAGAAACATTTTTGGAAGGTGTGTGTCCCGTTACATCTGGCATAAAATTAATACAGCATTTCATAACAAGAACATTATACCAACAGTCAGACATTGTGGTAGCGTGATGGTCTGGGGCCGCTTTGCAGCTTCAGGACCTGGAAGACTTACCATAATTGATGGAACTATGAATTCTGAGCTCTACCAGAAAATCCTAAAGGAGAATGTCCGGCCATCAGTTTGCGACCTCAAGCTCAAGTGCACTTGGGTTATGCAGCGGGACAATGATCCGAAACACAACAGCAAGTCCACCTCCAAATGGTTCCAATAAAGCACAATTTAGGTTTTGGAGTGGCCTAGTCAAATCCCGGACTTAAATCCAATTGGGATGCTGTATCATGACCTTACACAGGTCGTACATGCTAGAAAACCCATCAATGTGGCTGAATTAAAAAAAATTCTATAAAGAAGAGTGGGCCAAAATTACTCCATAGCAATGTGAAAGACTCATTGGCATTTATCGTAAACGCTTGATTGCAGTTGTTGCCACCAAGGGTGGCACAACCATTTACTAGGTTTAGGGGGAAATTACTTTTTCACATAAAGCCAGGCAGGTTTGGACTTTTTTTTGTCTAATAAATGAAACCATCATTTAAAAACTGCATTTTGTATTTACTCGGGTTATCTTTGTGTAACAAAAAAAAAATTGTTTAATGATCTGAGTCATTTAAGTGTGACAAATATGCAAAAAAAAAAAATCAGAAAGGGGGCAAATACTTTTTCACGCAACTTTATATGTTTATAGGCCTCGAGAAGGGGTTAAGTCATGGGTGGGAGGAGAGGAGGATAAGAGCAGAGGAGAACAGTTGTGCAGGCGCAAAAACACATGTGACAACACTATTGTCATGTGTAAACAGGTGCTTCCATTTAAGTCTAAGGTTCTAAAAACAGGTGACACTGCTCCTAAAAAAGCTAATTTCTTTTCAAATTTTGGCTTTGAGCAATTGAGCGCAGAGATGTGAACAGCTTGTATTGACAAGAATGGCATTCCTATTGCTGAGTGTTGTCATGTGTAGGCTTACAGGTGTGAACAGGGGACTAGTTTTAACGAGACACCGTTTAGGGAAGAATGCAATCACATTTGTACTGAAATGAATACAATTGATTACAATAAAATGCCCTGAACTACTGGCAAATTATTGCTAACAATAAAATAGACAGTTTTGCCTGCAGTATTGCAAGATAAACTTTCTTATACATAAGGAATGGCAAAGTTGGCCTTATCTTTTGCTAGCATAGTTGATAGAAATATTGGGAAAATTTGATGACAAACTGAATTTTGTTTTTATTAAATTAGATTGATACTAGAAAATAATAATGTGAATTTCTTTCTTGCCCCTAACCATTTTGTCAAAAAATAAAAAGTTGAAGACAATTCAAAAATAAAGTTTATTTGTTTTTTGGATTATGAAAATATAATACAAAATATATGTGATAACCATACAAAGTCTGCTATAGTTACTATGAATGCAGGAAGAGCTCTGCTGTATATCATTATGTACAGATTGTACATGATTTGCTAATAAAGGATAACAATATATTAGCATGTATTATAAAACCAGGCCTGTGTCTTGTTTTGGATTATATTCTTTAAGGCTTTGAAGATTATATTTATTACTTTGGAACTCCTTGGCTTATTTTTTAGTACCTTGGTGGAGATAACGTTTAAAGCTTATCAATCAACATTTAAAATCATATATTAATTTCCGTATTGTATTTCAATTTGTTCCTATTAATCTGAATGATCTTGAATTAGGTAAATTTACTTTGAGAATATCCGCACACATTTACTTTGTTGAATTCTGTTATACAGGACCAGGGCCGCTGTTAGAAATCATGGGGCCCCATACAGCCTACCTGACGGGGCCCCATTGACCCCGCCCACAACCCATCCTGGCTCCGCCCATAACCCCACCCCTGCCTCCACGCTGTCAGGGCAGGAGGCAGGAGCTGGAACATTTAACATTTACAGCGCCCCACCAATCATAACTGCATCTGAATGGGAGAGATGTCAGTGTTTTGACATCTGTGCCCATTCAGTTTGTGTCTTCATACGGAGCTTTCAATCAGGTCTGCATGAAAAAGGACCTAATTGCAAAGCTTGGGTGAAAGGTTATGAAAGGAGAGTGGTTTGGGGGTGGTAAAAATGCAGCTTGGCTATGTATTTTTACTGTCCCTTCCCCTATCACATGTGTAAAAGTAGCATCTCACTATGTGCTCATGGTCATTATCATTATGATGATCAGTGCACAGCAGGTGCTGTGTGGCTCTGTCAGTGTAACATGACTGTGTGATGCTGACTTTGTTATGGCTGTGCTGAGTTATAGTCTGTAACACACAGTACAGTCATATATCAGGAAAGTCAGCACCACACAGTCATGTTACACTGACAGAGCCATACAGCACCTACTGTGCCCTGATCATCATAATGATAATAACCATGAGCACACAGAGTCTAGGGACTGCACATGCTACAATAGTGTGACCTGTCAGTGTGTGTGTGTGTGTGCAGGGGACTGCTTGCCTGTGCACCACTGCCATTGACCAGATTACTCCTGCTGCTCTGTCTGTCTCAGCCGTCCCAGTGATAAGTCCCTCAAGCTGCAGCACTTACTGGATGAAGGGAGCCGTATAACAGTAATATCCATCCGCCGGGGAGGCATACAGTGAGCAGGAAGAACTTTAGTTTGTGCAGGTATACTGAGAACAGCATGCGGCACAGCATTGTATCCCTGCACCCGAAAATAGAAAAAAAGTCCCTCTTCTGCTTTCACCTCCTGGGCCCCTCTGGTAACCTGATGGGGCCCAGGAAATGAATATATATTCCTTATATATGTTAGTAATCAAGTGGGTGCAGGTTAATATAGTTATTTCGTTTTTTTTTTTTTTTTTTTTTTTTTTTTTAGCTAGAAGTTAAAAGCTGCTCGGGCCCCCCCTGCTGGCCGGGCCCGGTACAACAGGGCTGGTTGTACTGCCCTATCAGCGGCCCTGTACAGGACGTACACAAGTGGTTTTAATCCTTTTTGGGTTGATCAATGGGTCCTTTTTATTTTTCGATTTTTCTTTTCGTTGTCTATGTATTGTTTAATTAATTTGTATTGCTTTTTGATTTGTATTTGTGCATTATGCATTGTGAACTATTAAACATTTTTTTATATAATTTTTTTTATATGTGCCCATAAAGTCCATTCCTTTTTCCATTTTTCAAATCTATTAATAGGATGTGGCACGTCTGTTATTTGGGGTGTCCCGATTACCACCCGAGGGCCTAGCAATCAATTTTTTGGACGTATTTACTATGCCCTTTGAGTAGCCAATGCCATGTCATACATTTCACAGAGCCTTCCTTCTGAACTATAGAGCTCTATAAATGAGCTCTAGTTTATCATTTAAGCTCTAATGATTTATTAGTCTTCTATTTATATATCATAATTCAGCCAAACATAGTAGTTGGGCATTATCACTTTTGAAGGCCTCCTTAAGAGGGCTTTCACACTGTGCCGCCCATAGCGTCGGGGGTAAAACACCGGTATTTTTAGCGGTGTTTTACTGTCGGATTTGCGGCACATTTCGGCCGCTAGCGGGGCACTTTTACCCCATGCTAGCGGCTGAGAAAGGGTTAAAACTGCCCGCAATACGCTGCAATAACGGTGTTTTGCTGGCGGTATTGCAGCGCTGCCCCATTGATTTCAATGGGGGGCAGCGATGGAGAAGCGGTAAACACACCGCTCCTTCACCGCTCCAAAGAAGCTGCTGGCAGGACTTTTCCTGACTTCCCTCGGGCTTTCACACTACAGAAAATGGTGCAGCAATGCTATAGCTCCTGCAAAACGCCCTCGGTGTGAAAGGGGTCTAAAGTAGTACTATAGGCAAAACATTTATTGTTTTCATTTTTAGATAGAGCAAGGGAGGATTAAAACCCCTGTCAGATTTTTTTCACCATGTGTCCCATTGCAGAGATTTCCCTTCACTTCCTGTCCCATAGACAAACAGAAAATTCCTGCAAATTAAGACAGAGAAAATTGAGTACTGTCCGTGATACTTTTTTTATTTGCACTAACATACAATTTTTCAGGACAAGCTTTCGGGTATGTCCCCTTCTTCAAGGTCCAAGCAGTACTGATTTACAAATTTTTAAGCAGAATGTAAAACCAAAAAAAAAAAAAAAAAAAAAAAAAAAAACACCTCTGAGGGAAAGAAGAGAGAAAACAAAAAAAACACATACAAATCAATGGGGCAATAAAGATAAGAGAAGAGTTAGTGAGATAAGACAGAGGGAGAGCTATGGAATGGAGGGGGGGTTGCTAGTCACAGAGGGGGTTGTAAAACTTTAGTATAATGACTAAGGAAACCTATATCTAAATTCAGGCCATTATTTTTTGTGTCAAAAAGAATTATCATTCTTAGTTCAAAGGTTTTCCTTTCCTGGATAGTTCTGAAATTCCCTTTAAGAACTAAAACATTGAGGTCTTCTATAGTGTGGTCCGGTTGTGAGAAGTGATGTCCAACAGGTGTACATAAACTGTCTTCTTTATGTTCCTTGATGGTGTGTCTGTGTAAATTCATCCTCGTTTGCAACTTCTGTCCTGTTTCACCAACATAAGATCCTTTGCTGCACCTTTTGCATTGGATGAGGTATACAACATTGCTGGAGGTACAGTTGTAAGATCCCATGATATTGAAGGTCCCATTTGTGTGTGTGACACTTTTGGATGGATTGATCTGGTTGCATAGTTTGCAGCGCTTTTTATTGCAGGGTTTGCTTCCATTATTTGTGTCATCATAATCAGAGTGAAGTTTCCTGCTGATTAGTTTGTGTCTGAGGTTGGGTGGTTGTCTGAAAGCCAATAATGGGGGTTGTTGGAATATTCCTTTCAGAGTGTCATCCTCTGTTATAATGGGTTGTAAATCTTTGATTATCTTTTTGATCCCTTCTAGTGTTGGGTTGTATGTGGTGACTAGAGGTACTCGGTTATTTGTTTTTTTCTCTGTGTATTGGAGGAGATTTTCTCTTTGGGTTTTCAAGGCTGTGTTTATGCTGTTGTTGATGGTTTTCTCTTTGTAACCTTTCTTGTGGAAGGAGTCTGCCAGTGTTCTGAGATGTTTATCTCTGTCTTCTGGGTCTGAACAAATTCGGTGGTATCTGATGGCCTGGCTGTGTATGATGGCCCGTTTAGTGTGTTGCGGGTGAAAACTGGAACTGTGAAGATAGCTACATCGGTCAGTCGGTTTTCTGTATATCGAAGTGTGAAGCTTGTGGTCCCTGATGTATACTGTAGTGTCTAGGAAGTTGACATGTGTGTTTGAATGCTCCATTTTTAGTTTAATAGATGGGTGAAAAGTGTTGATCAATGAGAAGAATTGGTTTAGATTTTCTTCACCTTCAGTCCATATCATGAAGATATCATCAATATAGCGATAATATCTGTATGGCTTTTGTTGTATGCTGTTCAGAAATTTGTCCTCCAGGTCAGCCATAAATAAGTTTGCATATTGGGGTGCCATTCTTACACACAACTACTTCACTTTCAATAATGACATCTATCTTCAGTGTATGGGTACTGCCATGGGTAGCATAATGGCACCCCAATATGCAAACTTATTTATGGCTGACCTGGAGGACAAATTTCTGAACAGCATACAACAAAAGCCATACAGATATTATCGCTATATTGATGATATCTTCATGATATGGACTGAAGGTGAAGAAAATCTAAACCAATTCTTCTCATTGATCAACACTTTTCACCCATCTATTAAACTAAAAATGGAGCATTCAAACACACATGTCAACTTCCTAGACACTACAGTATACATCAGGGACCACAAGCTTCACACTTCGATATACAGAAAACCGACTGACCGATGTAGCTATCTTCACAGTTCCAGTTTTCACCCGCAACACACTAAACGGGCCATCATACACAGCCAGGCCATCAGATACCACCGAATTTGTTCAGACCCAGAAGACAGAGATAAACATCTCAGAACACTGGCAGACTCCTTCCACAAGAAAGGTTACAAAGAGAAAACCATCAACAACAGCATAAACACAGCCTTGAAAACCCAAAGAGAAAATCTCCTCCAATACACAGAGAAAAAAACAAATAACCGAGTACCTCTAGTCACCACATACAACCCAACACTAGAAGGGATCAAAAAGATAATCAAAGATTTACAACCCATTATAACAGAGGATGACACTCTGAAAGGAATATTCCAACAACCCCCATTATTGGCTTTCAGACAACCACCCAACCTCAGACACAAACTAATCAGCAGGAAACTTCACTCTGATTATGATGACACAAATAATGGAAGCAAACCCTGCAATAAAAAGCGCTGCAAACTATGCAACCAGATCAATCCATCCAAAAGTGTCACACACACAAATGGGACCTTCAATATCATGGGATCTTACAACTGTACCTCCAGCAATGTTGTATACCTCATCCAATGCAAAAGGTGCAGCAAAGGATCTTATGTTGGTGAAACAGGACAGAAGTTGCAAACGAGGATGAATTTACACAGACACACCATCAAGGAACATAAAGAAGACAGTTTATGTACACCTGTTGGACATCACTTCTCACAACCGGACCACACTATAGAAGACCTCAATGTTTTAGTTCTTAAAGGGAATTTCAGAACTATCCAGGAAAGGAAAACCTTTGAACTAAGAATGATAATTCTTTTTGACACAAAAAATAATGGCCTGAATTTAGATATAGGTTTCCTTAGTCATTATACTAAAGTTTTACAACCCCCTCTGTGACTAGCAACCCCCCCTCCATTCCATAGCTCTCCCTCTGTCTTATCTCACTAACTCTTCTCTTATCTTTATTGCCCCATTGATTTGTATGTGTTTTTTTTGTTTTCTCTCTTCTTTCCCTCAGAGGTGTTTTTTTTTTTTTTTTTTTTTTTTTTTTTTTTTTTTTTTTGGTTTTACATTCTGCTTAAAAATTTGTAAATCAGTACTGCTTGGACCTTGAAGAAGGGGACATACCCGAAAGCTTGTCCTGAAAAATTGTATGTTAGTGCAAATAAAAAAAGTATCACGGACAGTACTCAATTTTCTCTGTCACAATTGCACTAATACGGCTACAATCACATTAAGTATGACTGCAAATTAAGGGAATTCTTTGGGGACCTCCAGGTCATCAGATTTAGTGCCCCCATTGGAATATTTCCCCTCAATTACTTTCCTGGGGATAACTCAACATTTGGGATTTTCGTTTACTTTCACTTTTTACCATGATAATGGTAAAGAGGACAAATAAATAGGATAACTCTCCTTAACCACTTGCCGACCGCCGCACGCCGATGTACGTCGGCAGAATGGCACGGGCAGGCATAAGGGCTTACATGTACGTCCTTGCCTGCCCGCCGGTCGGGGGCCCGATCGGGCCCCCGCCCGGTGCCTACGGCGGTCGGTATTCGTTCGGGAGCGATCCCGGACGAGGGGACGGCCATTCATTCATGGCCACCCCCTTGCGATCGCTCCCGGCGAATGAAAATGTCCGGTGACATCACTTCCTCTCCTGTAATGTAAACACAGGAGAGGAAGTGATGTATTCTCTCCTCCGTGTCGGTAGTTTTCGTTCCGGCACCGAGGAGAGAGGTTCGGTGAGTTGCACCAACACACCCCACATACAGTAGAACATGCCAGGC
Source organism: Lithobates pipiens (assembly GCF_037356315.1). Taxonomy (NCBI): domain Eukaryota; kingdom Metazoa; phylum Chordata; class Amphibia; order Anura; family Ranidae; genus Lithobates; species Lithobates pipiens. The sequence continues at coordinate 361,134,204 of NW_027507718.1, read as the reverse complement.
ACACTCACACCCCCCCTTTACCCCCCGATCACCCCCCAATTACCCCTGCCCCCCCAGTCACAGTGACACCAATTGCTTTTTTTTTTTTTTTTTTGCATTGGTGTCATTTGTGACTGTAGTAACTGTTAGGGCAGTTAGGGTTAGCCCCCTTTAGTTCTAATGTGCCCCCCTAACCCCCCCAATAAAGGTTTAACCCCGTGATCACCCCCCGTCGCCAGTGTAACTAAGGCTGGGTTCACATTGCAGCGGTTTATGAGAACGAATGTGATTCGCACCGCACTGCAGTGCAAATCACATCCGATCTCTGTGCGATTCGAGTTCAGCCATACAGATAGTATGGCTGAATTCGTGTCGCACCCGCCGCACCCGCCGCACCCGCCGCAAATTCGCACGGGACCCTTTTTTTGGCCCGCAGCAGAATCGGATCGCATGGGTGTTCACACCATGCGATCCGAGTTTGCAGATCGCACTGCGATATGCGAACTGATCTGGGGGTGTCATTAACATTTCACTGACACTCCCAGCAGTTCGCATAGGGCAGTGTGAACTGCCGCCGGGAGGCATGCGATGCGGGAACCCGCCGCGGATTCATGGCGTTCCCGCATCGCTCCAGTGTGAACCCAGCCTAATAAGCGATAGTTTTTCTGATCGCTGTATTAGTGTCACAGGTGACGCTAGTTAGGCAGGTAGGTATTTAGGTTCGCCGCAGCTTTTTATAGCGCCAGGGACCCCCATATACTACCGCATAAAGCCCCCTGATTGCCCCCTAGTTAACCCTTTCACCAGTGATCACCATATAACTGTTACAGGTGACGCTGGTTGGTTAGTTATTTTTTTATAGTTTCAGGGCACCCGCCATTTATTACCTAATAAAGGTTTAACCCCCTGATCACCCGGCGGGTGTCATTTGTGACTGTAATAACTGTTAGGGCAGTTAGGGTTAGCCCCCTTTAGTTCTAAGGTACCCCCCTAACCCCCCCAATAAAGGTTTAACCCCGTGATCACCCCCCGTCGCCAGTGTCACTAAGGCTGGGTTCACATTGCAGCGGTTTATGAGAACGGATGTGATTCGCACCGCACTGCAGTGCAAATCACATCCGATCTCTGTGCGATTCGAGTTCAGCCATACAGATAGTATGGCTGAATTCGTGTCGCACCCGCCGCACCCGCCGCAAACTCGCACGGGACCCTTTTTTTGGTCCGCAGCAGAATCGGATCGCATGGGTGTTCACACCATGCGATCCGAGTTTGCAGATCGCACTGCGATATGCGAACTGATCTGGGGGTGTCATTAACATTTCACTGACACTCCCAGCAGTTCGCATAGGGCAGTGTGAACTGCCGCCGGGAGGCATGTGATGCGGGAACCCGCCGCGGATTCGTGGCGTTCCCGCATCGCTCCAGTGTGAACCCAGCCTAATAAGCGATCGTTTTTCTGATCACTGTATTAGTGTCACAGGTGACGCTAGTTAGGCAGGTAGGTATTTAGGTTCGCCGCAGCTTTTTATAGCGCCAGGGACCCCCATATACTACCGCATAAAGCCCCCTGATTGCCCCCTAGTTAACCCTTTCACCAGTGATCACCATATAACTGTTACAGGTGACGCTGGTTGGTTAGTTATTTTTTTTATAGTTTCAGGGCACCCGCCATTTATTACCTAGTCTCACTAGTGTACCCCTAAATTTAGGGGTGTCTACTTTCCAAAATGGGGTCATTTGGGGGGGGTTTGTGACATCTTGGCATTTTATGGCCTTCAAAACTGTAACGCCCTTAGAAAGCCTGAAAGCGGTGCTTGGTTTTCGGGGCCCCGTACGCGGCTAGGCTCCCAAAAAGTCCCACATATGTGGTATCCCCGTACTCAGGAGAAGCAGCAGAATTTATTTTGGGGTGTCATTTCACATATGCCCATGGCATGCGTGAGCAATATATCATTTAGTGACAACTTTGTGAAAAAAAAAAAAAAAAGTTTGTAATTTTCCCGCAACTTGTGGCAAAATATAAAATATTCCATGGACTCAACATGCCTCTCAGCAAATAGCTTGGGGTGTCTACTTTCTAAAATGGGGTCATTTGTGGGGGTTTTGTGCCATCTTGGCATTTTATGGCCTTCAAAACTGTAATAGGTAGTGAGGAGTGAAGTCAAATATTTACGCCCTTAGAAAACCTAAAGGCGGTTCTTGGCTTTCGGGGCCCCGTACGCGGCTAGGCTCCCAAAAAGTCCCACATATGTGGTATCCCCGTACTCAGGAAAAGCAGCAGAATTTATTTTGGGGTGTCATTTCACATATGCCCATAGCATGTGTGAGCAATATATCATTTAGTGACAACTTTGTGTCATTATTCAATCGCTTGAGGCAAAAAAATAAAATATTCAATGGGCTCAACATGCCACTTATCAATTTCCTTAGGGTGTCTACTTTCCAAAATGGGGTCATTTGGGGGGGTTTTGTACTGCCCTGCTATTTTAGCACCTCAAGAATGAGGCAGTCGTAAACTAAAAGCTGCGTAAATTCCAGAAAACGTACCTTAGTTTGTAGATGTGACAACTTTTGCGCAAACCAATAAATATACAATTATTGACTTTTTTTTTACCAAAGACATGTGACTGAATACATTTTGGCCTAAATGTATGACTAAAATTGAGTTTATTGGATTTTTCTAATAACAAAAAGTAGAAAATATCATTTTTTTTCAAAATTTGCGGTCTTTTTACGTTTATATCGCAAAAAATAAAAATCGCAGAGGCAATCAAATACCATCAAAAGAAAGCTCTATTTGTGGGAAGAAAAGGACGCAAATTTTGTTTGGGTACAACATTGCATGACCGCGCAATTACCAGTTAAAGCAGCGCAGTGCCAAATTGTAAAAAGACCTCTGGTCATTTACCAGCAAAATGGTCCGGTCTGAAAGTGGTTAAAGTGTATCTTCACTGCATCTGAGCACCACAAATAAAAAACACTATTTAATACATTTTTAATAATCAAAACAAACTCCCCTATCCATCCATGTCTCCATGCTTTATTTTGTTGAGAAATCACTTTGAAAATTACCAATCTAGCATTTCTGGTCATGGTGATCTTGAGTAAGGGCAAATGATTCATGTAGCATTTACTTCCTGGAATACATCTGCCCTTAGCTCAGTTATGCATACAGGAGAGTGTGCTTAGCTGAGAAAGCCCCTCCTCCTCTCCTGAAGACTCCTGGGATGCATGACATAATTTGCTTAGGCAAGAAACCAGGAAGTAACTGAAGAAATGTAGAAAAAAAAGTTTCAAACAAGTAAATCTGATATACTTTTCTATCTATTTACTAATGCTAGCAGCATGAGGGTTACTAAACCCTTGTTTTTTTATGTTTTTTTAAAACAACAAACATATTATACTTACCTCCACTGTGCAATGGTGAACCTCCTAGGAAAAGCGCTCTCCCTGGGGGTTACTGTGTGGGCGTGCTCCAGAGTCCAGCAATTGCATCCACATACACAGAATGCCGGACTCGGCCCCGCCCCCGGCGCCCGCGACATTGGATTTGATTGACAGCAGCAGGAGCCAATGGCTGTGCTGCTATCACTCTATCCAATCAAGAGCCAAGACATGGGCAGAGAGAGTGAGCATGTCTCCGGCATGGGAACGAAAGGGCTCAAGTGAGTAAAATGGGGGTGGGGGGGTTAATGCATTAAGGTGAAAAAAACACAAGGTTTTACTAGTGTTTAACCTCTTCCCTGCCACTGTAATTTACACACTAATCAGTGCATTTTTATAGCACTGATCACTGTATAAATGCCAAGGTCCCAAATCTGTGTCAAAAGTGACCGATGTGTCCGCCATAATGTCGCAGTCACAATAAAAATCGCAGATTTCTGCCATTACTAAAAAAATAAAAAAATAATTAATAATAAAAATGCCATAAAACTGTATGTAGACACAATTTTTTTTTACCAAAAATATGTAGAAGAATACATATCGGCTTAAACTGAGGAAAACATTAAATTTGTTTTTATCCTTTTAGGGGGATATTTATTATAGCAAAGTAAAAAATATTGCTTTTTTTTCGAAATTGTCGCTATTTTTTTGTTTATAGCGCAACAAATAAACACCACAGAGGTGATCAAATACCACCAAAAGAAAGCTCTATTTGTGGAGAAAAAAGGACATCAATTTTGTTAGGGTGTAAGGTCGCACAACCGCACAATTCTCAGGTAAAGCGATGCAGCACCGAATCGCAAGAAGTGCTCTGGTCAGAAAGGGGGTAAATCCTACTGGGGGTGAAGCGGTTAAGAGTGTTGGTAGAAGATAGTAAAATGTAATGTAAAGTAAAAACAATAGTAAAAATTATTATAACACATATACCAATATAACATGGATGCATAATATATATAACATTTCTTTGATAGGTCTAATTTTATATAATAAATATTATGGCCAAAGGAGTCTGTTATCATCAGCAAAGGAGTGTTTGGATATGCAGCTGATAACAAATCATATAAAATAATGTTTCCTCTTAGGATATCAGTGTCTAGATTAATGGTGCCATGTGATCCAAAGTGTACCGTTGGTGCAGCCTTGTTGAATATTTACTGCAGTATCTAGGCACAGATTTATGCCAAGAGCTCCCAACTCTGTGCTGTATTGTCAGATAGGTCAAAGCTATGGAAAGTCCACAAAAGCCTCAGTTTAGGCAGGGAAAGCCTTAGGCTCCTTTCACATTGGCGCACTCTGTTCCTTTCAACAGGGGATCCTACAATGATTCAGAACAGAAACAAATGCCATATATGTGACATGTGTTCTTTCCAGTTTTCCCCGCATCTTGAGATGAAAAAAAATCCCCCATATAATCCCTATGGGTGATGAGATGTGAGTGAACGTGCGTTCGCCTATATCTGCCCACATCCATTCAGGTTAGGAAAATCAAACTTATACATAAACCTATTGTGTGTGATCCATCAAACCCAAATAAACCCAGATGTATGCGGATATAGCTGCACTTTTATTATCCATTCACAGGCTAGGGTTAGGGTGGTGATGAGCTTATATTGCTTAACTGCAAGCAGAGAAAAAAGCTGTTCATCAGGATTGGATGAAGAGGAATAAAGAACTGTCTGTGGGAACATATTAAAACCTTTCAGCACACACTTTGACTTTGCCATACTCGGGAACCGGAAACGATGGCTGCATCTGCAGCTTAGCAGTATTCTTTTGACGTCAAACACTGCTATGAATACTGAGAGCCATGTTTCTGAACGCCAATGACTGATACATTCGAATGGATTTACTGTGTAAGCAAATGGGACTCTGCACAGAATCATACACCAGGCAAACCTTGCTTAAGAATTATTATTCACTTTTAACCCCATTTTGTTTTAATGTTGCTTGTCTTGTAATATTTTTTCCTGGTGCCTCCATGGCAGCATATCTGTGACAAGCTCCGCCTTGGCTCCTCCCTCAGGACCAGTGAATATTATAAAAGAAAACGATTAGGGCACTCTCAGCATTCTCCTTTTTTTCTCCATACCTCATGGTTAGAAATGAGCCAAACACCCCCCGGTTTGATTCGTACCAGAGTCTTCGAACGGACCTAAAATTCGTACGAACTTTAGAATCCTATTAAAGTCTATGGGACTCGAATGTTCGAAATCAAAAGTGCTAATTTTAAAGCCTAATATGCAAGCTATGCAAGAGACAACACCAGCAACAAGGGGTATCTTCAGGTGTATACTGTGCTGGAGGCACACAACACCCACTTTAACTCCTGTAGATGCCTGTATTAGAGAACACCAGCAATAAAGGGTAGATACAGGTGTATATTGTGCTGTGCTGGAGGCACACAACACCCACTAACTCCTGCAGATGCCTTTATTTTGCCTGTGGCCAAATATGGCTCTCTTCGCTGCCGGTGCTGTGATTGGCCAAACATGCGGGTCACAGTGCATGCTTGGCCAATCATGAGCCAGCAATGCACTGCAATGCACTGCATTGTGGACCGTTCGTGAAACACGAATTTGGTGCAAACTGTCCACAAAGTTCTGAATTCGCCGAACCGACGAACGGCCGATGTTCGAGTCGAACATACGTTCGAATTGAACACCGAGCTCATCACTACTCATGGTCAGTGAATGTTGGTCAAACGTCCCGTACCTCTGCATACGGCAGCTCCCAGCTGGGTTCAAGCCTCTTCCAGGTACAATCCTTTTTCTTGGGCAGCTAAATGCGCTGATAAGATAGGGAGTCCCTTCTGTGGGTCTTTTGGGATAGAAGTTGTCTCTTAACTAAAGAGCTCCTATCTGAATTTATATACTGCCATTTCTTCAAGTCTGCCACAGAGAAAGCAGCTATATCTATTTTTAGCCTTACCCTTCCATTTCTTCCTCCTGTCATCCATTCCCTCTTGTTTTCTTTTCTTTGCGTTCCTCTCTTTTTCACTTTCATCCTCCCCCACCATCTTCCCCTCCTTGTGATATCGCACCTTCATTCCTGGTTACTATAGTGGGTGGCACGCACCTCGCACCGGCTTTTCTGAGTCCCTCAGCGTCATCCTGCGCATGCACAGACATCAGGAGTCGGGCGGACAGCATAGTTCCTAGTCCCATGCACTGCCGGCCTGAGGTTGTGGGGGCTACCTTGAATAGGGGCAAATTTAAAAAAATTTGCCCTTGTTTGGCAATTTTTTTTTTAGAGGGTTGTATCTTCCACAGATGCCCCTCCGCTCTCCATTGTTTATTACTGGGGGCTTTCAGCATGGCAGGCTGTTGTGATCTGAGGAGGTTGCCTATGCGGGGAGCCCCTGGAGGGGACCCTGTTTTTTGCCAACGGTAAATGTAATTTCTTTTTTTTATTGAGGAATACCGTTTCCTTGCTCCAGCTGAAATACTAGTCTCTAACTCCTTTATCTTTCTCTAGCTGCTTTTTCTGTCTGTTGCCTAAAATAAGCAGTATGCCACCCGAACAAGATCCTCTCCAACATTTAAGGTAGGGACTGTTGTCCAGGTGAGTAAAGAAAAAAAAAGGGAGCACTTATGCTGGTAAGTTTATGTATTTCAGCCTTGTACGCCAGAAGAATCTGAAGCGCACATCAAGGCGACATAAATATACCTATGATGGCCCCAACCAGCTCAGGATACCATGCAAGCGGTGAGGGTTCATCCGTGAAAAGACAAAGTTTTTCACATTCACACTCTCAAATCCCTAAATGCCGAGCATGCAGGGTCATTCCATTACTAGCCAATTGGTCTGCAAAAGCTGTTTTAGAGTCTATGCAGCAGACAGAGAGTCAGAGGTTTAACAGGTAAGCTCTCCTACTCAAAGATGGGCTGGAGATACATAGTGGAACGAGCAACAGCAGTTCTGTTGCAGCAATTAGCTCAATCTCCTCCAGAGAAGTTAACTCTTCCTGGCCCATCCTTCGAGAGAATCCTCTCACCAAACAACAAGTATCCCTCCTAGACATCTGGGTGATGGGGGTGGCCATCTGAGGATACCTAAGAAGAGCTTGGCCCTCGGACTTTAACTTTTTCCTAGTTTAGCCCTATGTTCAGCCTGTAAAGCCAGATATTGGCTGGGAGAAAGCCGACACTACATCTGAGTAGTCAAAAGAAGTACTTCCCATTTCTAAAGAAGCAGGTTTCCTTCTTTCGGCTCGGTTTCCACTAGTGCAACTTGTCATGCGACTTGGGACTGCAAAGTCGCATGACAAGTTGAACCCCATGATTTCCAATGAGTACCATTTATATGTGCAATTTTAAGTCGCAGCGGCTTCAGAGTAGTCCCTGCACTACTTTGGACCCACTTTGATGCAACTTGAGGTCTATAGACCTCAAGCATACACTGGCATTGTTTCAAGTCGCATCAAAAATGTGGCAAAATCATGCGACTTTCTGGTCGCAATAGTGGAAACATACAGGCTTACTCTGAGGGATGGTATCAGAGACATTGTTGAAGAGAAAAAATAAAAAAATAAAAAAATGATTTTTTCTTCTCAATTGCCTAGGAAAACTTTATTCACGGTCAGAACAAGATTTTTCAATGCCAGGTGGTCCGCCGGAGGTAGACGCAGAAGTGGACCAAAAACATGGACATGGACCAAAAACATGGAAACAGTAATTCATTTCAAATGTTTCTAGGGAAAATATAGTCAAGGCTTTGGACGAATTATGGCCCTCAGCAGACTTTACTGGTGAGATGGCGATCCATACAATTCGCTATTTCGCAAGATCAATGTCACTACTTGTGATAGCTATATGGGTATTGTGGTCAGAACTATGAGCAGCTGACACTGTGTAAAAACAAAATTAGTATAAATATCCTTTCTTTTGATGGTAAATCACTCTTTCCAGAAAGGTTACAGAAAGCCATTTCCCGCGTCACAGGAGGAAAGTCAGACTTGTACCCGGGGATTCAGGGATGCTTTCTTGCTCGCACCCATACTACAACTGTTACAGAAGTATCTGAGATTTTCAGTCGACCAGGCCCATCTACAATTCCAGAGTCTCCCCTTTGGGCCCTGCACTTCCCTCAGAGCCCTCACGAGGGCTCAGATCATCATCCAAGCTTCTTTATGAGAACTGGGTCTCAGTTCTTATCACTAACCAGACGATATCCTCCTTTTAGCAAAAGATCCAGTCCAGCTAGTGGAACACAGGTGGATGCTGTGTCCTATACTATCAAGATACGGTTGGATGGTAAATCATCAAACTAGTCATCTTTTCTCCAGTTTAGGCAACTTATTCAACACCTGAACCAGGAATGACAGGTACAGTCAGCTTATCACCCACAGTACTTCATGCAGAACTAGGCATAGCTGGAAAGCAGGCTAAAAGGAACTGAGGTGTGGCTCAGAGGCAAAGAAACAGGAGCACTAAACAGGCAGAGAAGGGTTCAATACCTCCTTGAGCCACTTGGGGTGCGACTACACCTGGCCATTTGCTTGGCTCTGTAGGGACCATGACAAGCTCAAGGACAAATCATTTCTGATTTGGATAGACAATAGAGCTGCAATATCATACATACATCACCAAGGCGGAACTAACAACAGTTCCTTACTATGGGAAGTGAAACCCATCTTCATTTGGGCAGAGGAGAATCTGAAGGACCTAAGAGTAGTCTATCTTCCAGCCGACTTAAACAAAGATGCTGATCAACTTTCCCAAAGATTCCTGGATCCCAACAAATGGTCCCTACAACCAAAGTTAGTTGGATTGTGGACCTTTCCTAACTGCATCCTTTTGCTACAGCAAGCGATACCAAGCTGCAGAGGTTTATTTCACATCTACCTCATCCTTTGGCAGAAGCAATAGATGCCCTTGGGCACGCAGTCGAATTTAGGTTTCCTCCGGCCTCCTACCTCGAAAATTCTCTTGAGACTTACAATATCAACAATAAACGGTGATAACAGTCCTACCATATTTACAAGGAGACCCATGATTCCCAAGGCAATATTTCTTAGTGTCCAGCGGTAAATTTCTTAGTGTCCACCAGTAAATATTTCTCTGATACCATTTCTTCTGGCTTGAGGTATCACACCCATCAGGATGCTCACAGATTGAACCTTCGCATTAGAATGTTAAAACAGAGGCTTTAATCATTAGGATGTTCCTCCAGAGTTGTTTCAACTCTGCTCAAAGCACAGGAACCTTTAATGAACAATACGAGTGACAAGGTTAAGAATAAGTTTAGATCTTTCGCGAACGGAAAAACTTCAATCCTGATGTACTCTCTTCCTCCAAACTCCTTGACTTCCTGCAAGCAGACCTTGATTTAGGATTAGGATTAAGCAATTTAAAGGTACAGCTGGTGGCAATCTCTGCTGTGACAACAAGAGATGGGCCAAAGATCCTTTAATAATCAAATTCAAGACAGTCAAGAAGATAAGCCCACCCATTAAAACAAATCTTTCCCACTTGCGATCTCTCTATAACTCTGGAGCCCTTATCCAAACAGCCTTTTGCCCCATCTGATTCAGCATCCTTGTGGAATGTCACTTGGAAACTATTTTTCTTTGTGGCGATGGCATTGGGCTGGGGAGTATCAGAACTTCAGGCTCTGGGATCAGAAGACACTTAGAACGGTACATGGATTCATCCCTAAATTCTCCTCTTCCCCTACTATCACCGAGCCTCGGGCCCTGCCAATCTTTCAGATCCAATTTCGACCTTCTTCACAAAGACGATATTACTTCTGTACTAAGACACTATCTTCAAGCCACAACTCCCTTCAGACTTTCATCTAACCATTTTGTAATACTCAAAAAAAAAAAAATGAAAGGCCAGGGGCAAAGAAGCGTCACCTGGGGCTCTCCGGGCATTCTGGAACTGCAGTATCCATCATGTATAGTCATGTTTGCGAATATCAGTGTTTTTCAATACCTCATGGGACATGTGGTTCTGCAGCAGCTGGGGAGCCATAGTTTGCAGATCCCTGCTCTAGTACAATAGTTTCTTGGATAATCAAGTTGGTTAAGAATGTGTACAGGGATAGGGGGCCGGAACCCCCTCTTAAGTTGGGCTGTATGCCACCCGGTTGTTTTCTGCTTCTTGGATGGCCAGAGCAGACATATCCATTAAAACCATCTAAAGGGTAGCATTATGGTCATCCCAACATGTGTTTACGAGACATTACAGAGTAGACCCGACATCTTTCTCATTTGTAGAAACAGGCAGACAGGCTATCAGGCCGGCATTTTCCTATTTTAAATTCTTTTTCAAATAAATCTTTTACTATGCATCATCCCACCCATTTCAGCTAGTTATTTGTCACAGGTATGCTGCCATGAAGGCACCAGGAAAACAGAAAATACTTACCGTCATTTTCTTTTCCTGATGCCTATCCATGGCAGCATACAATCCCACCCTCAGTGTGCTATATTACGTAGAATGCTCGGAGTGCACTAATCCTTTTCTTTTATAATATTCACTGGTCCTGAGGGAGGAGCCAAGGCGGAGCTTGTCACCCTTTTGCTATAATACACCTTCAGGAGTGTAGATCTCCTTGGCTCTCCTGCAGCGCTCACTGGTTCCATCTGCTGATCTCCACCCAAATACAGGATACAGTAGTGGTGGGAAATTCAGCAGGAGGTGAGAGTTGTGGGGAACCCAGGAGATTTAGCATTGGCTTCCCAGTAGAGTTTAGAAGAAAATTGCTACATTAAGGCGTTTTGGTGGCATGGAAATTTGGCAGAAGAATACAACTTTTTTACCTCTATAATGTTTAGTCCATGCTTATGCTTCTAAACATTTTGGTACATTCACAAATAATAACTTGTAATGACTTGCAGCTTCTTTTAAATGTGTTTTATTTAGACAGATTATAATTAAGAAAAAAAACTGGCACCAATTACTTTGCTGCTAAAGCCAGGCTCTTCAGTAATGAAGCCTATTTAAAAAACTTGATTTGTATATTCCTCCAAAAACAAAGATGTATTGAAGGAGACAAAGCCATGGCAGATTATCTGCATAATGATTACTGTTCAGCTTTCACAGCTGAAACTGGAAACGTCATTGGCAACAGCTGGACTATATTTATTGATAGCAAAAAATAAAGTACAAATATAGAGCGATTCAAGTAGCACTGATGTAGGAGTATCCAGCAAGTCATTATACAAAAAAAAGCCTAGATGTATAGTTATCCAACCAATTAAGCCACCTGTTCATGAGACTGATAATTTCTTACTAACACCTTTTCACAACCGTGTAGTATTATACCAAACTTTGGTTGATTTAGGCTGCAGTCTAGTTAGTAAAGCTTTGCAACCCACATTACCTATAAACTGGAATTTTTAATGGGTATTGCTGGAATAAAAACAGAGAGCAGAGAGGTGTTAGGGGCTGAATGACAGGAGGTCATACTAAAATGAATGTAAAGTATTACACTTTGGGGGTTATTTACGAAAGGCAAATCTACTTTGCACTTTCAATGCACTTGAAAGTTCACTGAAAGTGCACTTGGAAGTGCAGTTGCTCTAAATCTAAGGGGTAGATCTGAAATGAGTGGAAGCTCTGCTGATTTTATCATCCAATCATGTGCAAGCTAAAATGCTGTTTTTTATTTTCCTTGCATGTCTCCCTCGGATCTACAGCGACTTTACTTCCAAGTGCCCTTTCAGTGCATTTGCAGTGCAAAGGGGATTTTTCTTTAGTAAATAACCCCCTTTGTGTGCTTGGTATGCGTGTAAACCACCCATTAATACTGAAGAAACCAGATGGCAATCAGACAGGTGCTGGTGGGCTAAGTAGGTGTGGCTTTTATCTTAGATGCAGCTATAACATAGCTTTTCCCTACACAGGACAAGGTAGTGACGTAGAGTTGAGTTGACGAAACGTAGGGTTGGGCTGAAGAAACATAGGGTTGGACTGAAGAAACATAGGTTTGGGCTGAAAGAACCACTGAGTGCTGTGGGGTACCATGAAATCAACACTCTCGAAAGTGTCTGTTGTTGAAGAAACGTTATCTAAGGATTTCTCATTAACAAAACAGTGTTTAGCGATTCATGCGGCATTAGAACTTTAACATTTTCCCAAAATCGAATGAATCTTTCCACCTTGTAATCATTCCACCAGAAACAGCTCATCTATCTGCTCAAAGGTGGCCATAACAAAGCATTAAAATATGATAAGAATCAATATATTCTATAATTTGTGTATTGTGATTTTTTTTTTTTTCGTTCCATTTTTTTATCTGAAAAAAATAAAACATCAAGTACAAAAGATTAGGAGATAAATCCTCTCCTGGCAACTTTTTGTGCTGTTTTAGTCCCTAAGTACTAGTGCTACTGCCCTTTGACGCCTGGAGATGTTGTGTTAGCGCCTTATGCACATAACTTCTTGGCCATTATATATTTTTTACGTTAAATAGGTATGCATTAGCTTATCGACTAATGAATGAATGACTGTTATACCAATGCTTGGTGACATGTTTGACACTAGGTACGCAAACACTTGAGGATTTAAAATTTTCTTGTGCTTGTTGTCCTTCATTTATCTTTAAGAAAGGATAACCTCTTAGATTTCTTAGACTGAGATGTAAACTGCACTTTACATATGATTACATCCCATGCAGATCTGGCTTTGTATTGATGCCTTTACTTATAGCCCCTACTCTGGGTAATGTCCTCTTTTCCATGATATTCTGCCTTCCTTCTATGATGACTTTTCCTTGTCTCCCTAAATTGGACCTCAAGGCCTGCACACCATTACATCATTTATATCATTGAATCCATCATGAGTAGCATTATTTAGAGTGGTTCTAAAGACTCAAGATTTTTTTTTTTATCTTAATGCATTCTATATTCTATGTGTGTAATGGCAATTGCAGATAAAACAGAAGCCAAGATAACAGTCTCCTGGGCTGAAAAGAATAGGAGGGATAGTTAGGCTTTATGTATTTTTGACACTGCAACCATGCAATGTACTGGAGGTTATATAACAGTTACATAACTGTATGTATGTCCATTTTGTGCTTGTTGTGCTAGTGAGGTGAGTTTTGAGGCATACTATTTTTTTTGCCTTAAAGTGTAACTAAAGTTTTGGATAGAGTAGAGATAGATTATATCACCTGTCAGTTTTTATTGCTGTCTGTGTCCCCGTTAAAGAGGATTAACACTCTCTATTTGTCCTATTTACCATTATCATTGAAAGTAAAAGAAAATCCCCAAATTGTGGGTTGCCCCTGAAAGTAATGGAGGAGAAATGTTCCAATGTTCTGGTGACCTGGGAGGTCCTCAAGGAATTCCCTTAGTTTGCAGGGACTTCCTCTCACTGTTTGGATATGGGACAGTAAGTGACGGGAAATCCTAGCAATGGGACACAGACAGAGGCGGACTGACAACTCATGGGGCCCCCGGGCAATAGGCGATTATGGGGCCTCTGGGCAATAGGAGAAGATTATGGGGCCCCCGGGCAATAAGAGATTATGGGGACCCCAAGCAATAGATTATGGGGCCACACAGTATACACACACATACAGTATACACACACAGACACACAATATACCGTATATACTCGAGTATAGGCCGACCCGAATATAAGCCGAGGCCCCCAATTTACCCCCAAAAAAACTGGCAAACTTATTGACTCGTGTATAAGCCGAGGGTGAGACATGCCTGTCCATCCCTGTGTGTGTGTCCGTCCATCCCTGTGTGTCCGTCCATCCCTGTGTGTCCGTCCATCCCTGTGTGTCCGTCCATCCCTGTGTGTCCGTCCATCCATCCCTGTGTGTGTGTGTGTCCATCCATCCATCCATCCCTGTGTGTGTGTGTCTCCATCCATCCATCCATCCATCCCTGTGTGTGTGTGTCTCCATCCATCCATCCATCCATCCCTGTGTGTGTGTGTCTCCATCCATCCATCCATCCATCCCTGTGTGTGTCTCCATCCATCCGTGTGTGTGTGTGTGTGTGTGTGTGTGTGTGTGTGTGTGTGTGTGTCCAGCCTACCTTTGTCCCGAGCCTCCGTCCCGTGCCTTGCCTCCTTGCCTCCGTCCCGTGCCGTGCCTTGCCTTGCATCCGTCCCGTGTCGTGCCTTGCCTTGCCCCCGTCCCGTCCCGTCCCGTGCCGTGCCGTGCCTTGCCTTGCCTCCGTCCCGTGCCCTCTTCGTCGGCGGCCATTGTAAAATTCAAAAGCTGCGCCGCCGCCTTCGCCTGTGATAGGCGGAACACTGAATTTCCCAGCAGCCTGTGTTCCGCCTATCACAGACGTCGTATCATCCTCGTCCGTAGTACGAGGATGATACGATGTCCGTGATAGGCGGAACACAGGCTGCTGGGAAATTCAGTGTTCCGCCTATCACAGGCGAAGGCGGAGCCGGAGGCGCGGCTTTTGAATAGAATGGCCGCTGTCTGTCTGCTCGACACGCTGATCGAGCGGGCAGACAGCGATGACTCGAGTATAAGCCGAGGGGGGCACTTTCAGCCTCAAAAAAGAGGCTGAAAATCTCGGCTTATACTCGAGTATATACGGTACACACAATATACACACACAGAATACACATACACACACTGAAAAGGTACTGGAGAGGCGGGGCAGCTTCCAGGGCAATCTTGGGATTTTAAAAAAACACAGATTTTCCTATAAGGTTCCTTGCACATGGAGCCTTTTAGAAGCAGTGTGTCCCTTCTGGCATTTTAGTGCACCGGGGAGGAATAGGTATAGCATCCAGTCCCGCTGCAGGCAGTCAATCTGTCAAAGTCTAAAGCAGGCTATGGCTAGGTGGGGCTAAACCCTGTACCAAGTGCTACCCATGGGTACCACCCAGTTCAGCCTCTTATTACAGAAATGACAGAAAAGTAAAGACACAAGGCTGGTTCTGCAGTGTGGAAGGGCTTTGTAAATCTTTGGACCGGGTTGACAGAAACACAAATAATTTGGTAGTTTGACTCTCATATGTTTATGTCATCTTTGTATTTAGCTGTTGTCTTGGAGTTTGGTTTCAAAGTGATATTAAAGTGGTTGTAAACCCTTACAAACCACTTTGACCTACAGGTAAGCCTAGATTAAGGCTTACCTGTAGGTCCAAGAAATATCTCCTAAACCTACACGGTTTAAGAGATATTTAGTAAAAGACAGTGACAGCTGTCTACGGCGCATGTGCTGTAGACAGCGGCACGCAGGCGCACTATCGCTGTTAGCAGCATGCCGCTGCTAACGGCGATATGCCGTTAGTGGCGGCTCCTGTGCGCATGCGCTGGAGTGACGTCATCGCTGCTCCGGCCACTCACAGCGCCGGAGCAGCGATGACATCACACCCGGAAGAAGATGGACGCTCTGGACTATAGGGGACAGCGATGACATTGCTGGCTCCTGTGTCAGGTAAGTGACACATAATGGGCTACTATGCGATGCATAGTAGCCCATTATGCTTTACCTTTGCAGGGAGACAAAGAGGAAGTAAACCCATCAGGGTTTACTTCCTCTTTAAGGCCT
Source organism: Lithobates pipiens (assembly GCF_037356315.1). Classification (NCBI taxonomy): domain Eukaryota; kingdom Metazoa; phylum Chordata; class Amphibia; order Anura; family Ranidae; genus Lithobates; species Lithobates pipiens. The sequence goes on along the minus strand of NW_027507718.1, from coordinate 361,118,297 downwards.
TATGTTTTTGTAGCGAATTCTTATGCTGATTTATGTATCCACAGTGTATGCTGCTTCTTCTTTTATTAAATGGGTCCTTTACCCCACATTTACCTGGTCCCATTAAAGTATAATTAAAGGTAAACTTTTTTTTTGTGGGGAAGGATTAGAACACAGGTTTAATTTCTGTCTGTGTCCCCATTGAGGAGATTCACCCTTTCTATTTGTCATGTTTACCATTATCATTGTTGAAAGTGAAAGAAAACCCCAAATATTGGGTTGTTCCCAGAAAAGTATTAGAGGGGAAATGTTCCAATGGGAACACTAGTTCTGGTGACCTGGGGGTCCCCAAGGAATACCTTTAGTTTGCAGGGATTTTCTCTCACTTCCTGTTTGGCTATGGGACAGGAAGTGAAGGAAAATCTCTGCAGTATGACTCAGATGGCAAAAATATCTGACAGGGGTTATGCCGCTCCCTTGCTGCATGCAATATGAACAAACAAAATTTTGCCTATACATTTACTTTAACTCCTGCATACTTTCCAGATTTAGGGTGGCTTCTTTTCCTTGCAGGGTTCTATGGACACCCTTCTGTGTATGCTCCAAGCCAAGACAAGTGCATCAACTCAAAAACACACAGTCTGGAAGCAAACCTCTCCCCTGCTTACCCCTTCTCACTGCACCTGTGCTGTCCCTTCTGAATAGTGCATGTGGGATACTCAGCATTTATTTTGCTGGAAGTTCAGGGAAGCAGCGCTGCACAATGTGGAGCCAGTAGTGGTGGTATTTAGTGATTTACACAGTGGGGAATAGGCAACAGGTTCCTATAAAGGCATTCATTAAAAAACTGGTAGAATGTTATACTACTTTAATTACAAATATGTCGTTTGAATTGTAAGTGATCGGTTTACTGAGGCATATTAGGATTAAAGGACTTTATAGTGCACCGTAGCAGTAGTGGGAGTAGGGCAGTATTAAAGCAACATTCACAGCTGCAGTAAGTTTTTGTTGCTGTCACAAGGGATTATGTAAATGATTGTTAATGAACATTTGTATATTGACTTTCAGCATACTTATCATGCATATCATTACCTTGTATTCAAATGAGCATTTATCTTCATTACACTGTCCAGATGGTATGTACTCATCTCCAATCCACTGCAATAAGCAAATTGAAGCCATACTTATTGTCTGATAATCAGAAAGTAGAAAATTAACAGAATCAATATTGCTTTGTCAATATGAATCAGTTGTACAGCTAATATCTGGGATTCCTGGGGGGTGAGACAGACAGATTTACACACTTGTTGGTACTTAAAATTAGAACTTTCGTCACAAGAATGACTTATAATATAGATCCACTTGATGTATCGGTCTGTTTCCCTGCTCTATTTTGCTTCCATGCCTACTTTAATGAATTGACTCTCCTAAGCACATTTTAAATGTGCAAAAACATTTAATACATCCAGGAGAGTAAGAATAATGGTCCCAACTGCACCCTTTTTCTCTGGGCCCTGGCCTGTACCTGCCACCTTCTTCTGAGTGCTCATCACAAACAGTGGCGGTCTGTCCAGTTAGGGGCGCACGGGCACTGCCCCTAGTCACAAAAGAAAAAAAAGAGCCCTTTAAAAAAAAAGTATTTTATGTGCACTGTGTTTGAGCATGGGTGTCGGACACAGTGCACTATGGGAAGTGTGGCATCTATGCAATCACGTGATTGCAGATGAGATGCTTCATTTGCCTTGTTTTGCCCTGCCTTGTGGCGCAATGCAGTGTGCTTGATTACTTCTTCCCATAGTGTTAGGCTTGCCTTGTATTTGATTGGCACTGCACCGCCCTAGACATGGGTGGTGCTTTGCCACAGAGCGTTGGCATCACTTCCAGTTTGTCTGTGCAGTGATAAACCAGAAGTGACGTCCGCAGCTCTGTGGATAGAATGTATGGCTCAGGCAGTACTTTTTTTAATCAGAATCCCGAATTGTTATGCTGGCGCTACAGTAAGTGATCTCAGCTTTGGGTGCTTTAGTGGCAGTATTGAGAAATTTAAATCAGGATGCATGACTTGTCATATGATTATAATCACTTTGAATACAATTATTGTAATGCGATGATTATGTTTTTCCCATCATGTGATGCATAGATTCTACTACTTATTCAACATTAAACTTTAAGTTGATTTATTTAATCATATAAAGTACAGTAGCTCTGACTATTTATTTCCTAGTTATTACAGAATATTAAATCCGTCCCTAAGGAAATGACAGTTTGCTGTATGTCACTATGGAGAAACCATGAAGGCAGCCCTGGTGGGAACTGTAATCAGAACTCCAGCACTGGAATGCCCCAGCTCGCTCTGAGTCACCAAGCTATATACCCTGACCTGTGAGGCTGAGCTATATATCATGATCTGTGAGGCTGCGCTATATACCATGATCTGTGAGGCTACACTATATACCATGATCTGTGAGGCTGCGCTATATACCATGATCTGTGAGGCTGCGCTATATACTATGACCTGTGAGGCTGTACTATATACCATGGTCTGTGAGGCTGCGCTATATACCATGATCTGCAAGGCTGCGCTATATACCATGATCTGTGAGGCTGCACTATATGCCATGGTCTGTGAGGCTGTGCTATATACTCTGCCCTGTGAGGCTGAGCTATATACCCTAATCTGAGAGGCTGAGCTATATACCCTGATCTGTGAGGAGGAGCTATTTACTTTGTCTCGTGATGCTGAGCTATATAATCTGTCCTATGATTCTTGGGCTATATACACTGTCTGTTATTCTGGGGCTATATACTCTGTCCTGTGATGCTGAGCTGTATACACCTGACACTATGGGTGGAAGCAAGTGGAATACAGGGGATGGAGTGGGTGGATTCTATAAGGGCTTATGAGAAGTGGTATGGCCACTGATCACAAACAAACTTCTTGCGCCATCCCTAGCTATGCAAGTAGGGTAATTTATTAAAACCTGGAGTAGACAGAATCTAGAGCAGTTGTGCATGCCAACCAATCAGCTTCTAACTTCAGCTTGTTCAGTTAATCTTTGAAAATGAAAAGTAGAAGTTGATTGTTTGTCATGTAGTAGGATGTGCTTAGCTTAGAAAACTCCTCCTCCACTCCTGAAGACTCCTGGGATGTATAACATCGTTTGCCTAGTTGTAAAAGCTAGGAAGTAACTGGAGAAATGTAAAACAAGGATTAAAACACATAAATATTATATACTTTCCTACAGTATCTATTTGCTAATGCTAGCAGGATAAGAATTAAAAATACTCAAAGTTGGTTAAGAGGTTAAAGTTCTGTTTTTAATAGATTAAAAGCAAAGGAAAGTGTCTATGAATTCCCTGTGTGAAAGCGCTGATTGGCCCATCACCTTCACACAGAGTAGGTTACAGTGTTCTCCTGGTGTGAGCAAAGCATAGGTTTTCTTGTTCCCCTTTTTGTGCACTTTTGACTATTATACTCTATATAATATATATTTACTATTATTATTATTATACACAATGATTTATATAGCGCCAACAGTTTACGCAGCGCTTTACAATGTATGGGGGGGGGGGGGGGGCAGCACACGTACAGTACAATGAAAAAGGTACAGGAGGGCCCTGCTCATAGAGCTTACATTCTAAAAGGAGGGGGTGGTGGTACAAAAGGTAATAGCTGCAGAGAATAATTTGATGGGGGTGGCTCCGGGACAGTTAGGTGGATGTGGGATAGGCTTCCCTGAATAAATGAGTTTTCAGGGATCTCCTAAAGGTGGACATGGTAGGGGCTGATCGGACAGACTGGGGCAAGGAGTTCCAGAGGAACTATGACATGTCTGGAATGTTTTTTAAGTATCAGTAGTTAGTGCTGCGTAAATATTTTTATTAATTTGCCTTTGGCATTAACAATACGTAAAAAACAGACACCCACCTGTCTCACGGTCCAGCGATGTGGTCACCCCAGTCGGTTTCACCCACTGTCTTCGGTCCCCGGAACCGGAATCTTCACTATGGGCACCCGGCTGTGACAGCTTGCTGCTAAACAGCCGGGTGCCCACCACGCATGGTGGATGCAGTCTTCTGGGACCTGTCAGTGTCCCAGAAGACTGCAGTGGGAAGGGAGGGAGGGGAACTTCAGTTTCCATGTACCGCAGTGGTCAGAACGGAAGTGGAAAGCCGGCGCCTGTCAAAATCAGTTACCTGCTCCCCCCTCGCTCCTCAAAAGTACAAATTGTTCAAGAGGATTGGGAAACGAGTCGTTTAAACTGGAACTTCCCCTTTTGGGTGGTGCTCTGCTTTAAACACTGCACTAATAAAAAATACCTGTGATTTTAGGATATCATTCAGTTTCATGGTATTTTTAGTACCATAAGTAGGAGAGCATCTTAGAGGGGTTCTTTCATACTGTGAGAATGGCTGATTGGGGTAAAATTTCAAGGAAATGGTAAAGAATAAAAATACTGCAAATACCTTTTATTCAGGTTTTTTTTATGTGGTCAATGGCTACAAAGCTAAAGCTCCTCTGTGTACTGTATGTGTAAATGTATGGGAGAGGCAAAATTTTAAAGTATTTTTTACATTTTTCTTTTGCCTTTCCTTTTATTTTAACAGAACTCACATTACCCAGACAAGGCTTAAAGTATTTGACCTTACTAAATCAAATCTGTGGCTTGAATGTAAAGTTTACTGGTGTATTCATTACATATTTTGACTATGTTCATTGATTGGCTACCCCTTTATCTAGCAAGACATTTACCGATATTATATAAAGCTCAATATTACTCTACAGTTTATGTATTTCTAGATTGTAAATTCATGTTGTTTAAAATCAGGGCACTCATTCCTACTGTGTCTTGTTTTTGCTGTATATATTCTGCTATACAAATTGTTGAACTGAGGATTTTAAATGCTTGCTTTGTGCTTGTGTTATTCATTCTTCTTTGGAATATTAATTTCTATGTTTCAAAGTATAAATATGAAACAGTTTAGAGGTCTACTGTACCAAACATTAAAATTGTACCTTAACCACTTAAGCCCCAGACCATTTGGCTGGCCAAAGACCAGAGCACTTTTTGCGATTCGGCACTGCGTTGTGTAGCCTTATGAGTTTATGTGAAATCTCCAATAATACCTGTACAATATTGTAATTAGAAATATATTTCCGTTAGAGGGAAATATATATTTAAAGTATTGAGTGTTGTGTTGGTGTTACTGTAATTAGTTCAACTTCAAAGCTTGGCCTTTTGTTTTCCCTGATAACATCTCACCTGGGAAGTAAACAACAGCTTTCTTTGACTCATCCAATCAGGCTGTTCCCAATATACATTTACTAGGTACAGTGACCAATTAGGGAGAATTATATTAGCCACACTACAGAAAGCGGGGGGGGGGATATAATGCTTTGTGAGCAAGCCAACTCACTCTGGTGTGGGAACAGACGGGAGTCACCATGGGCTGACCTGAAGTTAACAGGTAATCTAACTCTGAACTTGCACCTTATATTGTATTGTAAATATGGCTTTGTGAGTAATTTGTAAATATCATGTAAGCCAGGGGACCTACACTGTATATTGTAATGTAAATACTGTCTGGTGTGTAATTTGTATATATTATGTAACCAGTGGCGTTACTAGAACCTTCAGGGCCCCGATGCAGGAAACCATGGCGGGCCCCCCCCCCCCCCCCCCCGACCTCCGGACAGGGCTCTTTTCTCAGAGCCCGATGGTGGAACACCAGGGCCCAGTCCCAAGTGGCTGCATATAAAGGAACCAATTTAAAAAACATCAAGTACAGCCACTGTACCATCTAATGCCACCACTGTACCATCAAATGTCACTATTGTGCCCATCAAACTCTGCCTCTGTGCCCATCAAATGCCACCGCTGTGCCCATCAAATGCCACCGCTGTGCCCATCAAATGCCGCCAGTGTACCCATCAAATGCTGCCAGTGTACCCATCAAATGCTGTCACTGTGCCCATCAAATGCTGCTACTGTGCACATCAAATGCTGTTGGTGTGCCCATCAAATGCTGCCACTGTGAATCCCCACCGCCCGCTCACTGTCTGCCCGCCACTTACCCTGTCTTGGTGGGGCAGCGGGTAACGGCCATGAGCGGGGTCCTCCATGCAGCTACTGCCATCCTCATCTCCCGTCCTCTCCTCCTGATGGGCGTCCAATAGCTGTGTCTATCGTTTCAGCCAACCGGGTGATGGGTAAAAGACCCGCACACCTGGAGAGGCCATTCAGTGTTAGGAAAGTGAATATTAATTCACTTTTCTAACACAGCTGGGTAGACCGGTCAAGCATGGCGCTCGCAGTTCACCTATTTTGAAGCCTATTATAGCCCATGGCTCTAATCAGGTGCTGCAAACCCCCCCCCCCCCCCCCCCGCCGCTGTAATTCAGGCACCCGGCACCCCAAAAGGGACCAGACACCTAAATATGGGGGTGGCAGCGGTGGCCATGGATAGATTCATGCTATGCTATGCATGAGTCTATCCTTTGGTCATAGAGGGGGTGGAACCTGTGCACCCTTTTGGATGCACCGCCACTAATAAACACATGCATACATATATGAACACACACACACACATACATACATGCATGCTCTCACACACACACATACAAGCATGCTCACACACACTCACACACATACAAGCATGCTCACACGCACACATACAAGCATGCTCACACACACTCACACACATACAAGCATGCTCACACGCACACATACAAGCATGCTCACACACACAAACATACATTAATGCTCACACACACACATTAATGCTCACACACACACATTAATGCTCACACACACACATACATGCATGCTCACACACACACACATACAAGCATGCTCACACACACATACAAGCATGCTCACACACACATACATGCATGCTCACACACACACACACACACACACACACACACACACACACACACACACACACACATGCATGCTCACACACACATACATGCATGCTCACACACACACACACACACACACACACATACATGCATGCTCACAAACATACAAACATGCTCACACACGCACATACAAGCATGCTCACACACACACACACATGCACATACAAGCATGCTCACGCGCACACAAGCATGCTCACACACACACAAGCATGCTCACACACACATACATGCATGCTCACACACACACACATACATGCATGCTCACACACACGCACACACACATACATGCTCACACACACGCACACACACATACATGCATTCTCACACACACACATACAAGCATCCTCACACACACACACACACACACACACACATACAAGCATGCTCACGCACACACAAGCATGCTCACACACACACGCACATACAAGCATGCTCACACACACACACACACGCACACACAAGCATGCTCACACACATGCACATACAAGCATGCTCACACACACATACATACAAGCATGTTCACACACACATACATACAAGCATGTTCACTCATACAAACATGCTCACACACACATACATACAAGCATGTTCACTCATACAAACATGCTCACACACACACACACACACACAAACAGAAATATAGTAGATAGTCTTATTAAAAAAAACGACAGACATTTACCTTCCTGGCTTTTCCTGCCGGGTACTGCACTCTAGGGGGAGACAAAGAGCACACACTGTGCTTTCACTACTAAGCCTAATGTGAGGAGCTCCCGCACAGTGCCGATTTCAGTTCGCCTGATGATCGGGGAGCTCCTCTCAGCCTTCCCTCCTATCGAAGAGTGCAGGGGGCCCTTGGGCCCCCCGGCAGCAAGGGGCCCAGTCGCCATGGCGATCTTGGCGACCCCTATAATTCCGCCACTGTATGTAACCCTATAAATAAATGTGTATTGCTAATTGAACTACCTCTTTTGTACAAGATCTCTCAGATCTAGATATGTATATGTCCATACTACTACAATGATTGAGGTGTATGCACATAATCATAATTAATAGTCAACAGTTGCTTTAACTGACAATTGCACGGTCGTTCGACCTGGCTCCCAAACAAAACTGACATCCTTTTTTTCCCACAAATAGAGATTTCTTTTGGTGGTATTTGATCACCTCTGTGGTTATTATTTTTGCGCTATAAACAAAAAAATAGGGACAATTTTTTTTAAAACGCATTATTTTTAACTTTTTCTATAATAAATATCCCCAAAAAATATAAATATCTTTCCCTCAGTTTAGGCCGATACGTATTCTTCTTCATATTTTTGGTAAAAAAAACACACAATAAGCGTTTATTGATTGATTATAGCGTCTACAAAATAGGGGCTAATTTTATGGCATTTTTATTAATAATTTTTTTTTTTACTAGTAATGGCAGTGATCTGCGATTTTTATCATGACTGCGACATTATGGAGGATACATCAGACAATTTTGACACATTTTTGGGACCATTGTCATTTTTACAGCGATCAGTGCTAAAAAATTGCACTGATTACTTTAAAAATTACACTGACAGTCAAGGGGTTAACCACTAGCTGGCTAGGAAGGAGTAAAGTGTATCCCAGGGAGTGATTCTGTTAGGTGGCGTGACTACAGGGAGCTGTGATCAGTGACAGTGTCACTAGGCCGAATGGGGAGATACTTGTTTACAATAGCATCTCCCCGTTCTTCCTCTCTGTGAGATGACTGCGGTTATCCCCGTGGACATTGAGTCTGTGGGACCCGCGATCCGACTCACAGAGCTCACCACGGGTGCACGCTCGTACCACTGGCATCACGCACACGATGGCATGGCGTAAAATTCAAAAGGACGTACAGGTACGCCCATTTGTGCAGCCTTGCCATTCTGTCAACCTAAATGTACAGGTGGCAGTCGGTAAGCCATTAAAGTGTAAGTTCATCTTTTTTGAGAAAAAGTGAAAAGGTGAACTAACTCTGTAAATCCTTCCCACCCCCATGGGCCTCACAAGTGATGAGATATCTATGTAGTGGAAGAGGGAGATACAGGGGTGCAGCTTGTCACCTCATGGGGGGAAGGTTGGGCTAAGAGGGGTTTGCAACTTATCAACTGGGGGAGGGCTATTGCTGCCTGTCTCTTTGGAAGGGGGGTGCAGCGTGGGTCTCACCAGTGCTTATAGAACCAGTCCCCAGATGCCCTCCCTCCCTTCGCATTTTTCAGTACCACAGAGAGGGAAAGGAGTAGTGGTACTAGGAGAAGGGGAGTGGGCACCCTCTGGTGGCTGAAGGGTGGCAGTGTAGGTTGTGCCAGCTTGCTCTGTCTTTCGCCATCCCCGCCGCATGGCCCGGCTCCCAGCAGATCACAGACTGGCACTGGTCTGTGGTTCAGGGGTTGGGAACCCCTCATGTACAGTATGTGAAAAGGTGATCCATGAGGAATGAGTACTGCAAGTTATTTTTTCAGAAGCTCTCTGGAGTATCTGGAACATGATCAGGAAATGCTAAATATTTATATAAAGCATATGAAACTTCCATTTTGAACTCATCAAAGTCTAAATAAAGGCTTAGCCATTACAACTGATGTTTTAGTTATATATATGGAGTAGAAAGCCTATAGTTACCGACTGAGTACTGAGTGACACTTAAGTGCTCACATGGCAAGATAGTTTCTGGCTCTCGTTATGCATTTAGGATTAGGACCTCACTGCTTGAACCCTTTATGCTCGATAAACTGTGTTTATGTTGTGGTAATGCAAACTAAAAACCCACATTTGAATATGCATTTTTGCAATGTGTGGTAGTGCACAGTGTATGTGTGTTCCCTACTTGCTGAATGTCACCTCAACACACATATTCAGTAGCCCTAAACGCACCTGTAATGTTGAACCGCAGTGCACAGATGTGAAAATTGCATCTCAAAAAACTGTACAGGTGTGTTTTTTGGTGCCTTGGGGTGCCCATACAGATTCAGAATACTTTATTAAACCCAAATTACTAAAATACAATTACATTCAACAAGACAACACAAAGATCACAATAACAAGGCATAACAACAATAAGATTACCAATAACATAAATTAATACCACATAAAGCTAAATTACTAAAACATCAAATTGCCAACATGCAAATTGCACCACTTTCTCTTACCAACATTTTTTACACTATAGTTAACCTAGTAGACTAGGTCCGACGGTCTTCCCGACGGACTTTCGGCAGAGTTCCAACTGACTTATCCGAATGAACGGGCTTGGCCACACGCGAACGGACTAAGTCAGTTCGAAAGTTCGTTTGTTTTAAACGTGATGGCGTAAGACAGGACTAAAAAAGGAAGCTCAATATCCAGTAGCCAATAGCTTCCCTTGCGTCGTATTTGGTTCGTCGGACCAGCATACAGATGAACGGTTTTCCCAATAGGAATTGAGTCCGTTGGACAGATTTGAAACATGTTCTATTTCTAGATCCCTCTGATTTTTTTAACGAAATCGGATTAGCCCACACACGATCGGATTGTCCGATAGACTGCTTCCGTCGGACCTAGTCTGCCGGAAAGTCCGGTCATGTATACGCGGCATAATACCTAATACCAACATAATAAAAAATGCCACATAAAAGTCTAGAACATAGACCAGATTAAATGCTCACATCCAGCACTCACAGAGAAGAATTATATAATTTGATGGCCACAGACAAAAATGATTTCCTGTGTTGCTCTGTGGTGAATCGTGGTTGTAACAAACTACCACTGAGGGTACTCCTCAGACTGACCAGCATATTGTGAAGGGGGTGGGAGGATTTGTCCAAAATTGAACGTACTTTGGACAACCTTCTCCTCTCTGACACTGTTGTTAAGGACACCAACTCCAATCCAACAACATCATGGACCTTGCAAATCAGTTTGTTGAGTCTGTTGGTGTGACTAGGCTATCTTAACTAAATGTGCAGTGCAGTGTGTTAAGACACATGCACTAATGCATGTATATGTGTGGATAAAACCTTAGGAGGTTTATCTATCCAACAATATATACATTTCTTAGTTTTGGATAGCTTAACTCTAGAATATATTTCTCAAAAATAATAATATATAAATAAATGAACTGATATGAAACAATATTAAGCCATGTTCAACAACCATGAACACCCACATGTAAGGAAAGGCCATCAAAACGATACAATAAAACACTGAGTAGAACAAATTATTTTATTCACCATGCAGTTAACTTAACTATGTTGAAAGCCTGACAGGTAGCAATTAGAGACTGTTTCTGCTAAGTGTTAGTTGTGGTTCTCAGTAATATTACTGTTTAAAATATCACTTGTTTCTCCTTTATGACTAAAATGTCCTACTTTGCACGGCTTTTTAGGATATAATTGCTTGCTATTGTTTTAGGTAATTTGTATGTGAAAAAGGATCCAGGCTTTAGTTTTTATACGTCTGCAAGTTCTTAGTTTAGTTGACATTACCTTTCTATATAGATCAAGATATTTTTCAATTATGATTTTTGACATTTTATTGATGTTTCAAAAGTGGCTAGTTTTTCAGTTGTATTGATTAGTTTAGAACTCATAAAAATCCTGGGATATACCAGTTCATGTTGTTAGAGCTTGTAGTTTTAATGCAAAGTAAATGAAAAGCAAACATTGATCCACTCCACCAAATTTTATTATGCACAAGGTAAAACAAAAATCTAATAGGATGTGAATTCTTAACATATCTAACTATGAGAGCTTATCACTTGGTGGAAAAAACTGAACAATGCACCCCCGACCTTGCCACATACACTCATACAGCCACACATGCAGTCACATCGCCATTCTGAGCACCTGATCGCCTGTTGTTCATTTTTTTGTGTGTGAATAAAGTACATCTTGTTATTGAGATCGTTAATTGGATAAGGTTTGCCTGCTGTTTTGTACACAGGGTAACTTAAGCCTTGTACACACGATCAGACTTTCTGACTGGAAATGTGTGATGACAGACTGTTGGCGGTAAATCCGACCATTTGTATGCTCCATCGGACAATTGTCGGATTTTCTGCGGATAAATGTTGGATAGCATTTTTTTTTACATTTTCATGGACAAATGTCTGTTGTCGGATTTTCCGAGCGTGTGCACAAAAGTACAAACACGCATGCTCGGAAGCAAGGACAATCCAGAAGCGGTCGGTCTTGTAAACTAGTATTCATAATGGAGAATTAATATTTGTGATGTGGCAAATTATGAAATCTCGAAATGCAGCACACATTCTCTTCTTATTTAATGGGATAATAATGAAGCTGCTTTGCTGGTGATACTGATAGAGCAAACAAATTTTCAAAGGCTTTTTTTTCTTCTAGTGATATCAAGAATAATATTATTATACTTTTTTTTTTTTTTTTTATTTGGGCAAGTTACCACAACACTATTATCCCATAGTTTTTAAGATCAAAGACACAACTATGTTGGTGTTCCTTGTCAATTTTACATTGTATTTTTTTAAATGTAACTGCCTATTCCCAAACTGTCATATGAAGTAAAACACATAGCCAAGTATTATTCTCCACAATTCTTTTTATTGTGCATTAATAAAAGAAACAAATAAAATTAGACATGCTATCAGCCAATAGAACTTAACCATTAAGTGCATTCTATGCATACAAAAATATAGAAAATATACCAAATCAAATCATTATTCAACCAAAAAATTAAATAAAGGCCTCATGCATGTATCCTGTTTATTAATATAGGGGGTCAACAATGCCAAGAGTTGGGAAAAGCAGGGGTCCATCATCTGGAGATAATTCAGTCTCCTGGAGCTCCCGCAGCAAAGGCATATGATATAATTGGTCACGATTAATAAAGCAACCAATTTTTGGTCCAATAATTCCTCCTCTTGTAGCTGGACTGGACTTGGGTCAAAGCAATAACTTCAAGGCCAATAATAAATAACACGTTATCTCCTCCGATTCCGCAACCTGCCTGGTTGACGAACGGCCGTTCAGACACTAACTGAAAAGCGCAAAATGAAAAGCGAAAAATGAAAAACTCGAAATGAAAAGCGCAAATCAACACTCACCTAACTTCTACTAACACGAAATTAGCAGAAGGAGCCCAAAGGGTGACGTTAAAGAGCTGAAAAACAACTTAGTACATCACTACATTCGTATTTGTTGGCCGTTTGTATGCAAGACAAGTTTGGGCCAACGCCCTTCGGACAAAAGTCCACGGTTTTGTTGGCCCACAATCCGATCGTGTGTAAGGCTTTAGACATTTAGCATGGGTGCTTTTATATTTAATTTCTACAACACTCAAGGAAGCAAACCAGATACATGCTGGTACTTGTGATGACAAAAAGCAATTATGTGAATGCGAGCAAATTAGATTCATATATTTTTGCAACTTGAAAACAAATGAAAAACCTGATTGGTTGTTATGCGCAAGGCAATGATTTTGTTTCCATTTCATCAGTTTTGTTCCTCATAGCTAATAATATCTAAACTCAGGAAAAAATGCTATGTTATAAATTACAATTTACCAGTTCTTACATGTGGGGGGTGCATTTGATTTTATTTCAGGCTTTTTTTTTTTTTTTTTTTTTTTTCATCTGATGATATACACTTCCTATCCTAGATTGACAACACTCACTCACTGTGCTGTATTTATGGAAGAGCATCATTGCCACTCTAGGATTGGTAGTGTTCTAGGGCTATAGAATGCCCCCTGTAACATAGGGGGAATGTGTCCTGTAGCCCACAGTGATAGCTGGGAACAACACTAACTGGTAACAGTCAACCCAGACAGTTATCAAAGTGGATGTAAGCTATCACATATACCCAGTGAAGTGAATAGCCTCAGAGGGTACACAGAGATGAAACACATCCTCCTGCATAGGTTTTACTTGCTTATCTGCAGTCTTCTCTTCCCTACACCCCTTCAAAAGGGCAGAGAGGTGTTAAAATCTTTCTTCATCTGTCAGCAGCACAGAGGAGGGGGTGGAAAGGCTGCAGTAACAGTTTATAAGAGCTGATTGGAGGAAAGGCACACGTCCCCCTTACACAGCAGAAGGACTTGTTCTGAATAGACAAAATGTCTGCTGAGCTCTCCCCCGCCTCTCCAGACACAAATGGATCTCATATCTCGGAAAAACTTCTCAGAAGTGACTCATGCTGATATGCGCAAACTGGATGGACTACTAGGTCTTTTTCTGTCATCACTAATCTATGTTTCTATAACAGAGGAATGAAGCACCAGAGAGAAAGGACACTTAGAGCTTTGGATAAATAAACACTACAGATATATGTGCTTTGCTCAGATTCCATGACTGAGGTTTACAACCACTTTAACTCATAAGATTTCAGTAAAGATTGAAATAAAAGAAAACTATAACTATTTATAAAAATATTCCCTCCTCCCTCCTCCTACCTATCTTGTCTACCCTGTATAAAAAAAAATCTGTGTAGTTTCTTATTTTTTATTCAGTTTCGGTCACATGATCCTGCAGCTTTGGGTGCCTTTGTAAGGGATCACTTTGCAATGGCTGGGAATCCTTAAACTGTGACATCACCCATAGGCTGCCATGACCCAGGCATTGTCAGCACTCCCTCCTCTCCCTTGTAGCAGCCACTTACTGACATAGGGGAGCCAGAACTGTAGGATCACATCACTGAATTGGAGAATATTAAAAATAGGTAAGTATACATATCTTTTTTATACAGGGCAGGCAGGGTAGGTTGTAGGAGGTTGGAGGAAACATTTTTAAGAATAGTTATACATACATACATACACACACACACACACACACACACATATATACATATATATATATATATATATATATATATATATATATATATATATATAGTTTGGCTTTACTTCCACTTTAAAAGAGAAGTCTGGTCAAAGCTTTTTTTGGCCATACTTCTCTTAGCCCCTGTACACATGGTCGGAGATTTCCACAACCAAATCCGTCGGATTTTGCCTGTCGGATTTTGTCCGTCGGATCTTGTCCGAAACTGTTGCATACACACGGTCGGACAAAGTTGGCGAAAAATCCGATCTTTCAGAATGTGATGACGTAATTTCGTAACGATGGGACTACATTCAGGCTAGTAGCCAATAGCTTTGATGTAGGAATTTGATCTGAGCATGCGTCGCACTTGGTCCGATCAAAATTCTCTACACATGATCGGAGTATGTCCGATCGCCCCAGTTGGTCGGGAAATATTTCCAACATGTTGGAAAATTGGGTCCGACAGATATTCGGACGGAATCAGTCCGATGCATACCACACACAGTCGGATTATCCGACAACACGGTCCGATAGGACACATTCCGATGGATTCTCCGACCGTGTGTACAAGGGCTTATGGGTCACAGGAGTGCACTTACTGTAACCTCCTTATCAGAAGGCAACGTGCTAATGTCTGCTGTCATTCCAGGCTACGGAGGGAGCCAGACAATAAAATACTCACTGCTGAGAACCTGAGCCAGCTGTTCATTCTCCATTTCTGCCCAGCAATTTAGTAAGCGCTGGAAGGTCAGAACAGAGAGTGGCGACTGACAGTCACTGCTCTCTGCTCAGAGCAGATGAGAACTTAGCGATCAACTGTCATGCGATCACTCAATTCTCTGTCTTAAAGGCAGCAGGGGACAGCTGCAGCATCAGACCGATATTACAGCCATAGAGGTGAGTATGTATGTTTGTTATTTCTTTATTTCCCACATTTCTCCTTTAAAAGTTATTGTTTGCACTTTGTCAAATATATATAGCAAAATGTGTTTCCAAAAGGGAGCAAATAAAAGAAGTGCATTGTTAGGATTTACATACACATTAAGCCACAATTACACATAGGAACTGAAGCTTTAATATGAATTATAATATAGATGTAACATGTTTATTCCCATCTGTTGTCTTCCAATGATGGAGTTCATAGGTCTTCTCATGCCGTGTGTTTGAATAAAGTTGTTGTCATAATCCAAAATGACATTTAGATAGAGAAGAAGTCTGTTCCCTGCTGTCCCAGGTGCCATAGAACCAAACTCGATTTCAAGCCCCGTTGGGTGGGAACTCTGTAAAAATCTATGCACAGATTGGGGGGAAAAATGGAGTATAAGAATAAACATTGTTAAACATTACAATAAAACATTTCCCATAGTGGCATTTATTTTATACAAAATCATGGTTTATGAGACAATTTATTTCATTTTGAAAGGTCCTTTAATATTATGGAGCTATTTACTCTGTGTGATAATCAGCACAGATGGCTACAGTCAATCCCAATAAGATTTAGGAGGTAAGACAAGATGAATGGTGGATTTCCATATGTGCTAAGTAACCTTTCTGCTAGTAAAACAAAGATTATTGCTCACAGAAAGAAGATCAAGGCAAGATGAAATGGCATTATCTTCTTTGCAAAAAGATTAGGAAGCCAATCTTTTGAGAAGTGTATTACTGTTCCCTTTACTTTTCAACACAGTGCATACAGACTTTAAATGATTCTCCAAAAATTATAAAGTGAAATGTATTTTTCAATACAGCATTAAAAAAATGAAGCGTTATAATGAATCAAGAAAAAGATAGTGAAAACTAAAACATTATATTCTTACACATTATTTGCATATAAATGAATGACTCCCTCCGCTTTCCCCTCCAAAAAAAAAAAAAAACATTGCTCTAAAAAAAGAAAAAAGCTTTCTGCTTTTGGATGCCATTAAAGGGACCATTACCTATTCTGTTGCCTTGCCTACACCACAGAATACCCTTCGAATCTGAAAAATCTGAAACCGACACTTATGTGTCTCAATCTTCTGGGTCCACTGTGGCTTTCATTAGTTTCTCCCCCTGACCTTTACCAATTGCAGGATGCAGCAGTTCTGTGGAGATCAGCAGGAGGAACCAGTATGAGCTGCAGGATACCCAGCTGATCTACACTTTCAAAAGTGTTGGTTTCAGTACCAGCTTCAGTACAAGATTTCCCAGAATCACAGTGGTGATCAGCAGCATGGGCTGTAGGAAAGGCCAGTATGTACTGGCTTCCTTTATAGACTTGGCTTGCTATAACATTTTAAACATTTTAGTGTTTCTTTAACCCCCCCCGGCCCGTATTCCCGAGTCTGGCTCGGGGTGAAAATTTTGTACCATTAGCGGTATCCCCAAGCCAGACTCGGGACCGTATCACTGAATCCAGGGAGAGCTTACTTACCTTGTCCCCTGGATCCAGCGATGTCCCCCCACTGTACGAGCAAGCTGTCCTCTACTCGATCTGTCATGGAGCCGAGCTCCGTTCCCTGTGAGCGATGCGACGCACGGGGACGGAGAACGGCGCCAAATTCAAAAAGTGAAACACACACATTACTTACAGATTACATTGCTGTATGTAATTATTTTACATCCCCTTTGTCCCTAGTGGTCTGCCCAGTGTCCTGCATGCAGTTTTATAATATAAAAACTGTTCTTTCTGCCTGGAAACTGGAGATTGTCTATAGCAACCAAAACTGTCCCTTTACATCAAAAATGGGTTTAGACCAGCTAGAAAACAGTGATAATAAATTAGAATCACTCGCAGAATTGAGCGATAGCGATTTGTGTTAAGATCCGTCATCAAATACTGAAAAGTAATGACAGTGACAATTCTGGAACTGAGCAAATTTCTGCGTTTTTGATTTGATTACATTATTGAATATTTGTTATTATTGTTATATTATTATTTGGTATAATTATTTAGTGTTATTTATTATCCACTTACAGACCGGACCATTTTGCTGGTCAAAGACATGACCACTTTTTGCGATTCGGCACTGCGTCGCTTTAACTGACAATTGCGCGGTCGTGCGACGTGGCTCCCAAACAAAATTGACGTCCTTTTTTTCCCACAAATAGAGCTTTCTTTTGGTGGTATTTGATCACCCCTGCGGTTTTTATTTTTTGCGCTATAAACAAAAATAGAGCGACAATTTTGAAAAAAATGCATTATTTTTTACTTTTTGTTATAATAAATATCCCCCAAAAATATATAAAAAAACATTTTTTTCCCTCAGTTTAGGCCGATACGTATTCTTCTACATATTTTTGGTAAAAAAAATCGCAATACGCGATTATTGATTGGTTTGCGCAAAAGTTATAGTGTTTACAAAATAGGGATAGTTTTATAGCATTTTTATTAATAATTTTTTATTATTATTTTTTTTTACTAGTAATGGCGGCGATCAGCGATTTTTATTGTGACTGCGACATTGTGGGGGACCCATCGGACATTTTTGACACATTTTTGGGACCATTGTCATTTATACAGTAATCACTGCTATATAAATGCAGTGATTCTTGTGTAAATTACACTGGCAGTGAAGGGGTTAACCAGTGGGTGGCAGTGTAGGGGTTAAGGGTTCCTAGGGGTGTGTTACTAACTGTGGGGGGGTTGGGCTTTCATTTAGTGAACACTGATCTCTGCTCCAATCACATGGAGCAGAGATCAGCGTCACTAGTTGCTAGGCAGAATGGAGAAATTCTGTTTACACGGCATTTCCTCCATTCAGCCGTCCCGTGAGACGATCGTGGGTATGCCCGCGGCGATCGAGTCCACGGGTCCCGCGACCGGACTCACAGGGGTCCCGACCAGCGCGGGAGCGTGCTGCCGGCGGCGCGCTCCCGATGGCAGGGCGGCATTAAAGATTGAACGTACCTGTACGCCAATATGCCTGCCCGTGCCATTCTGTCAACGTACATCGTCGTGCGCTGGTCAGGAACCGGTTATATTATAATCTATGATTTCATTTTTCAAACTTTATCATACCCGGGATGTCTACTAGACTCTGGTTTGGACAGATTTAAGTGAGTTATTCCTAAGAATTACAGGACTACAATATAAAACGCCAAATTTCCATGCAAAATAATGGTACCACTTGCAGCACCTAAAATTTGAAATAATCATACCGCCAGGGAGGCTAACATCCATACATATTAGTAAGAATTAAAAAAAAAATTAATAAACAGATCAAACATGTCTGAACCCTGCATAAGAAAGAACTTTGCCTCCATGTGTCAGTGCTCACTTACCTTCCTGTGCTTCACTGTGCTCCCACACATTCCTAATTTCAAGCAGGGCGCACATAGACACGAAATTGTTCTTGGCATCCAAGTTGAACCACATAATTAAATATTAAAAAATGTGTTGCACTCCCGATCCCTGTAGCAGCTGCAGCATGAATAGGAATGGCGCTCGCTTCTGTGATGCTGAGGGTTGAACGCCCAATGGCTCAAGCAGTATGGAATTGGGGGAGGAGCTGCCAATAGCAGTTTATTTGAGAGGCTTCAGGAAAGACCAACATGGCCTACAAGTATGCAACTTAAATTAAGTAGATTTCTTCACAAAATTTTGCATTTATATCTACTGGGGCCCTTTGACTTCATGGGCTGTTTTATGCAAAAATGTTACAAACCCAAAATTCTTATTGGAACTGGAATCTGTATGCTCTTATCACCTTACAAAACTAGCCCACTTGTAAATATTTTATTATATCTTTTCATGTGACAGTACTGAAGAAATTACACTTTGCTACAATGTAAAGTAGTGAGTATACAGCTTGTATAACAGTGTAAATTTGCTGTCCCCTCAAAATAACTCAACACATAGCCATTAATGTCTAAACCTCTCACAACAAAAGTGAGTACACCCCTAAGTCAAAAATGTCCAAACTGGGCCCAATTAACCATTTCCCCTCTCTGGTGTCATGTGACTTGTTAGTGTTACAAGGTCTCAGGTGTGAATGGGGAGCAGGTGTGTTAAATTTGGTTTTACCGCTCTCATTTTCTCATACTGGTCACTGGAAGTTCAACATGGAACCTCATGGCAAAGAACTCTCTGAGGATCTGAAAAAAAGAATTGTTGCTCTACTTAAAGATGGCCTAGGCTATAAGAAGATTGCCAAGACACTGAAACTGAGATGCAACACGGTGGCCAAGACCATACAGTGGTTTAACAGGGCAGGATCCATTCAGAACAGGCCTTGCCATGGTCGACCAAAGAAGTTGATGCACGTGCTCAGCGTCATATCCAGAGGTTGTCTTTGGTAAATAGACGTATGAGTGCTGCCAGCATTACTGCAGAGGTTGAAGGAGTGGAGGGTCAGCCTGTCAGTGCTCAGACCATACACCACACACTGCATCAAATTGGTCTACATGGCTGTCGCCCCAGAAGGAAGCCTCTTCTAAAGATGCTGTACAAGAAAGCCCACAAACAGTTTGCTGAAGACAAGCAGACTAAGGACATGGATTACTGGAACCATGTCCTGTGGTCTGATGAGATAAAGATAAAAGTATTTGGTTCAGATGGTGTCAAGCGTATGTGGCGGCAACAAGATGAGGAGTACAAAGACAAGTGTATCTTGCCTACAGTCAAGCATGGTGGGGTCTAGTCTGGGGCTGCATGAGTGCTGCCAGCACTGGGGGGCTACAGTTGATTGAGGGAGCCATGAATATGTACTGTGAAGCCAAGCATGATCCCCTCCCTTCAGAGACTGGGCTGCATAACTACCCCAAACACACCTCCAAGATGACCACTGTCTTTCTAAAGAAGCTGAGGGTAAAGGTGAGGGACTCAACAAGCATGTCTCCAGACCAAACCTTATTGAGCATCTGTGCGGCATCCTCAAATGGAAGGCAGAGGAGCACAAGGTCTCTAACACCCACCAGCTCCGTGATATTGTCATGAAGGAGTGGAAGAGGCCTCCATTGGCAACCCATGAAGCTCTGGTGAATGCCATGCCCAAGAGGGTTAAGGCAGTGCTGGAAAATAATGATGGCCACACAAAAGGCCACACAAAATGTTGAGACTTTGGGCCAAATTTGGACATTTTCCCTTAGGGGTGTACTCCCTTTTGTTGCCAGCAGTTAAGACTTTAATGGCTGTGTGTTGCATTATTTTGAGGAGACAGCACATTTACACTGTTATATAAGCTGTACACACTACTTTACATGGTAGCAAAGTGTAATTTCTTCAGTGTTGTCACATGAAAAGATGTAATAAAATATTTACAAAAATGTGAGGGTGTACTCACTTTTGTGAGATACTGTGCATTTGTTATAAGTAGGAGGAATGGGATTCATGCAAAACATTTGTTTTATTGTAATTTAGGTATTAATTGACTTGTTGCAGTAATTTCTCTAAATGCTTAAAAATGAATAGTGTGTGTGTGCATACTCAGAAAGGCTAAAGGATGATGAGTCTTCTAGATACAGAATTTTATTTGGATTGAACTGTGCACAAAGCTAGGAAGATTTTGCTCTCTAAAAGAGCAACTTGGCACCTGTCCTTGGTGACAGCTTATCAGTGCTGTAGTTGCAATCTGAGGATTTTCCAATAGACATTTCCTCCTCTGTCCTAATCTAATGTGCCATTCTTATTTCTGCCAGCCTGATTCTTCGGGGACTGTTTAAGTTTTCATTCTCTACCGTAACTAAATTTCATTTCAGCAGTGTCTATCATGTTGGCATTTCTCCAACATCCAGTATGAGTTACCTCTTCACCTTGCTGAAATGTGAAATATAAAAGGGCCATCTTTCTGATTGTACAGTGTGTATACTTATATCAATAACTACTTATCTTTAATAAACAAGGGAGATTCCAAAAACATAAGGTATACTCTACATTTTTTGAGCATACAAAATGTGTATTTTATTTATTTTAAACATAAATGTCATCAAAAACTGCTTCCACAGATGGGAATGTGTATTTATTTACTGCCCTTTAACTTACAAAGAGTAGCTAGTGGGGTTAGCTGTGCGGCAGTATACTTGTTCTGACATAGAACTGAATAAATATCTGTGATGTGACATCCCCCAATAACCAGTCTTTCTTAAGATGGGTGAGATGAATAAAAAAAGACTTCGGACTTCACATAACCCGCGTATCTTCTGTGGAACTTAATGAGTTTAAAGGGAAACTATAACCATTTTATTATTTTTTAAAGTATACATGTTCATAAACTTGTTTTATATCTTTTTTTATTTGTATTAATGCTTTATTTTCAAGTAAACATTTACTATATCATTTGCATTTTAGTTTGTTTTACACCTACAGTGCATCTGGAAAGTATTCACAGCGCTTCACTTTTTTCCACA
The DNA here is from genome assembly GCF_037356315.1 of Lithobates pipiens. Classification (NCBI taxonomy): domain Eukaryota; kingdom Metazoa; phylum Chordata; class Amphibia; order Anura; family Ranidae; genus Lithobates; species Lithobates pipiens. The sequence continues at coordinate 361,096,287 of NW_027507718.1, read as the reverse complement.
TTTTGTTATGTTACAGCCTTATTCCAAAATTGATTCAATTCATTATTTTCTGCAGAATTCTACAAACAATACCCCACAATGACAACTTCAAAGGAGTTTGAAATCTTTGCAAATTTATAAAAAAAAAAAAAAAAAATCACATGTACATACAGTGGTGTGAAAAAGTGTTTGCCCCCTTCCTCATTTCCTGTTCCTTTGCATGTTTGTCACACTTAAGTGTTTCGGAACATCAAACCAATTTAAACAATAGTCAAGGACAACACAAGTAAACACAAAATGCAATTTGTAAATGAAGGTGTTTATTATTAAAGGTGAAAAAAAATCCAAACCATCATGGCCCTGTGTGAAAAAGTGATTGCCCCCCTTGTTAAAACATACTATAACTGTGGTTGTCCACACCTGAGTTCAATTTCTATAGCCACACCCATGCCTGATTATTGCCACACCTGTTCACAATCAAGGCATCACTTAAATAGGAGCTGCTTGACACAGTAAGGTCCACCAGAAGATCCTTAAAAGCTACACATCATGCCGAGACCCAAAGAAATTCAGGAACAATTGAGAAAGAAAGTAATTGAGATCTATCAGTCTGGAAAGGGTTATAAAGCCATTTCCAAAGCTTTGGGAATCCAGCGAACCACAGTGAGAGCCATTATCCACAAATGGCGAAGACATAGAACAGTGGTGAACCTTCCCAGGAGTGGCCGGCCGCCCAAAATTACCCCAAGAGCGCAGCGACGACTCATCCAAGAGGTCACAAAAGACCCCACAACAACGTCAAAGGAACTGCAGGCCTCACTTGCCTCAGTTAAGGTCAGCGTTCATGCCTCCACCATCAGGAAAAGACTGGGCAAAAATGGCCTGCATGGCAGAGTTCCAAGGAGAAAACCACTGCTGAGCAAAAAGAACATCAAAGCTCGTCTCAATTTCTCCACAACACATCTTGATGATCCCCAAGACTTTTGGGACAACATTCTGTGGACCGATGAGACAAAAGTGGAACTCTTTGGAAGGTGTGTGTCCAAGTATATCTGGCGTAGAAGGAACACTGCATTTCATAAAAAGAACATTATACCAACAGTAAAATATGGTGGTGGTAGTGTGATGGTCTGGGGCTGTTTTGCTGCTTCAGGACCTAGAAGACTTGCCGTGATAAAAGGAACTATGAATTCTGCTGTCTACCAAGAGATCCTGAAGGAGAATGTCCGACCATCTGTTCGTGTACTCAAGCTGAAACGAACTTGGGTTCTGCAGCAGGACAATGATCCTAAACACACCAGCAAGTCCACTACCGAATGGCTGAAGAAAAACAAAATGAAGACTTTGGAGTGGCCTAGCCAAAGTCCTGACCTGAATCCTATTGAGATGTTGTGGTATGACCTTAAAAAGGCCGTTCATGCTCGAAAACCCTCTAATGTAACTGAATTAGGACAATTCTGCAAAGATGAGTGGGCCAAAATTCCTCCAGGACGCTGTAAAAGCCTCATTGCACGTTATCGCAAACGCTTGGTTGCAGTTGTTGCTGCTAAGGGTGGCCCAACCAGTTATTAGGTTTAAGGGGCAATCACTTTTTCACACAGGGCCATGATGGTTTGGATTTTTTTTCACCTTTAATAATAAACACCTTCATTTACAAATTGCATTTTGTGTTTACTTGTGTTGTCCTTGACTATTGTTTAAATTGGTTTGATGTTCCGAAACACTTAAGTGTGACAAACATGCAAAGGAACAGGAAATGAGGAAGGGGGCAAACACTTTTTCACACCACTGTAAGTAATTACAGCCTTCGCCATGACACTCAAAATTGAGCTCAGGTAAATCCTATTTCCACTGGTCATCTATGAGATGTTCCGGACACTTTCCGGATGCACTGTATTTCGCCATGATTATCTAGTCCATTTCTGGTGATCTGTAATGCTAGAAATACAGGTACTGTCTGTGCAACAAATAAGAAATCATATTTCTTTAATGTTATTACAGTAGACAGACATTTCATTTTCTTGTCATTAAACTTTGGACATAATTGATCAGTGTGCTTTCTAATTATTTGTAAATGAGCTCAAGGCATAGCTAATTTTTGGCCCATGTAGTTAAAGTTGTCTAATTACACAAAATGTGATTATCATTATAAACCTTATCTACCAATAATGGTTTCAAATGTTTCTCCTTTATGAAAAATTAGGTATTAGTTCAACCACATTCATTTTAAATGGAGACATGATATTATCTTGTTGATTGTTCTATGTGCAGTTGCATTTGGCCACACCTAAACTTGGTCAAGAAATGGTTAGATTTTCTTTACATAGGATCTATTAATATATAACTTTAGTCAGAAAATTAAAAGAGAAGTATATTTTTTTTTTTTGGGCTAATCATACTTACCTATGTGGATGGAGAATCAGACTGCGATGCTGCATCTGTCCCCGGCCGTCTCTGCACTGAGAACCGAGCCACCGAACACCACCGATGGCTCGGGTCTCACTCCTCCCCGAGCATAGCGATGTTGACTGTCAGTAAGCATCGCTCCTGTTCTGCTCCTCTACGCTCATTGGAGCACTGAGCTGTGGAGGGGTGGGGAGCGGCCATCTCAGCGTCTCGCTAAGACTGCCATCAATCAAGGCAGCTGGCGGATCCAGACTTGGGAAGTCAGGATGATGCGGTGCCTCAACAGATGGCAGTGACGTCAGTGGACTTCAGACCGCTCTCCCCTGAAAACAGGTCATAGGAGTGCAAAATTAATTGCACTCCTGTGACCCAGAGGAGAATTCCAGACTAAAAAGCTCAGGGCTGGACTTCTCCTTTCAGTCCTGCTAGATCACTGCAGGCTGGCCCCCTTTTGCAGGTATAGCTATGAATAACATTAAAAATAGATGTCTATGCAGTTTAAAATCCAGTAATACGCTGTCTCACCCTGCTCTGCACATGTTCAGTTGCTTTCTATTTCTCGGCACTGTTCTGAAAAGGTAGAGGCCAATCTACGAACAGCCTAAAGATTTAATGCAGCTTGGAGGTCTGGGCTTCAGTAAAATGACAGCCTCCAGCAAGAAGAAACGGGAGGAATGATAGAGGTTATATACAGCACACACTAAGTTTGGTAGCATAATTATTAAAGCAGAGTTTCATGCAAAAATACAACTAGGTCTTGAACAATAGACACCCCCCCCCCCCCCCCCATTTTTGGATATAGTTTTTTTTCTATTTGTTTTGTGCCTTTTCTAGTGTTTTGAAGGTGTACTTCCGTTCCGAGGCACGTCATTTCCACATCGGCTCCTGGGATTGCTGTGTCATCAATCCCAGGAGTCCTATGGCATCACCCGCTGCTAGCCTTGCGTTATTTCGAAACCAGAAATGACACGATGCTAAGCGATGATCTGCGCCATTTTTAAATAGGGAATGTAGTACATGTACTGGGTAGCCAGCATGCACCTAATCCTGTAAGAGAGACCCAGCAGGCTTCACATGCCCACAGTCAGGATGGCTGCACTGTGCAGAAGAAGCACAAAGTAATCAATGTTGCACAACTACTGAAAAGGGGACAATTTTGAAGATAGGTAATTGTGAAAGAAAGAGCGGTGACTATAACGGGGGTGATTTTATCTAGAAGAGAAAAAAAAATGTCTGGAACTTCGCTTTAATGTAGAATATATGTTCCCTGCTAAAGAACATTATTTTTTATTACGTTGTTATGGGTAAAGTTCCGCTTTAAGCTGCCCACCCATGCTACAAATGAAGTGTACAATTACTTTCTGGATTTGCCATCGGTTATTTAGTGTGAGAACCTGTTTGATTGGTAAAGTCCAGTAAAACCTCCTTTTCTCCTTTTGGAAAGTCCTCACCATAAGCAATTTAAAACAGACACTGTAGTGCAAAGGAAGAAAAGAGGGGTGTCTGACCAGGTCTGTTAGATGATGACTGATGCATTAGGTCAAACTTGGATGTCTACTTAATAGCACTGCGTATGTGGTATGATATACTATGCTGTCTGCTTGTTTTCACTCTATTCATTTCTTATATGGTGCTCCAAGGTCATTTTGCTTATCACTAAACTGAATTATAGAATAACCTAAAAATGAAAATATGACCGTTATTGCTTAACACTGACATTAAATTTAACTAAATGTTATGCAAAAGTTTAGCTTTCAAAAGCATAAAATTGCAATTTCCCTATGTATAAAATGACTTAGATTTTTATACCATTCAATTTCTAATAGCAGCATGCACTGATACTATATTTCTGTTTTTTCTATGTCTTCCTATTGCCAGCTTAACAAAAATAGACATATTTACAGAAGCATAAAAAATGTAATGGAATTGTGTACATACGCATCAGACATATTTATGGTGACAGAAGATATGTACCTCAAAAATAAAACATAAAAGCTAAAAATGTCACTGAACATTGGAAGATGGCATGACTGCGTTTGAGCGCAGCTTGTTTTATACTGAATCCTTTGTAGTAAATTGTATTCTACAATTGTATGTCCTTGCTCATTAAAGGGGACCTTTCTTGTATTAAAAATGCATGTCTTTGTGATTTTATATTTACCTTGAAACATTTTTTATATTTCTTTATCATTTTAGCAAGCTTTTGTCAGATTCTTCTGGTAAAAGGTCAATATACGGATTGAGAATTATTGGGCCAGATGTTTACTTAACAACTGTTGTGAGAGTGTAAACCATTGGATAATCCTGAAAAATATGATGTTTTCTACTCTATTGCTAATTCAATTTGTAAAGAACAGGGATGTACACGTTCAAATTTCCCTACTATAGTGGAAATGATATGTTATCCAGAGAAAAAATATTCCCTTTAAAACCTAAGCTTAGACAAAACTGTAAAAAAAAAAAATCAGCACAAGGGATTGTGCTTACAGTCAAAGTGACATTTCCCTTATGCTGCTGGCTTCAGTTTTAGTTGAAATCATCTTCCCCTCCATACCCACAAAGTCAAAATATTCTGGTGCTGCAAGGTTTATACGACCTGTCATAGGCACTCATCAGGAGTGCAGATTATGCCTGTCCTTTATACCCTCTTCTTCATTCATGGAAGTTGTACTCTAACCTCCATTAATGAAATGCCACCCATCAATGGAAGATGGGCAGATGAATGAAAGGTCAATTTCCTTCATTCATAGATCACGTTTCATTGATGGAATATATAATATAGCTTCTATGAATGGAGGAGGGGGCTGGAAAGGGCAGGCATAGTTGTCACATCTGATGAGTGTGTACGATAGGTCCAGTAAGTTGCATTAACCACTTCAATACAGGGCACTTTCACCCCCTTCCTTCCCAGCCCAATTTTCAGCTTTCATCGCTCTAGCGCTTTCAGTGACAATTGCGCGGTCATGCTACACTGTACCCAAATGAAATTTTTATCATTTTGTTCGCACAAATAGAGCTTTATTTTGGTGGTATTTATTCATGACTCCATTTTTTATTTTTTGCGATATAAGCGCAAAAAAGCGGAAATTTGGAAAAAAAACAATATTTTCTTTTTTCTATTTTAAAAGAAATCCAATAAAATCAAATTTTGTCATAAATTTAAGCCAAAATGTATTCTGCTACATGTTTTTGGTAAAAAAAATTCCGTTAAGTGTATAATAATTGGTTTGTGTGATCACGGACATATGTACACAAATGATCATGTACATATGTGTGCAGGTGATCACGTACATATGTGTGCAGATAATCATTGGGACATGTGATTTTAGTGGGACATATGTGGGGGACATGTTTTTATTATTAGGGACATGTGTATTTATTATTTGGGGACATGTATGTTTTGGGGACATGTGTGGGGACATTGTGTTTATACTGTGTGGTGTGTTTACACTGTGTGGTGATTTGTGTTTACACTAGACTGGTGATCAGTGAGTAAAAAGCTGTAAAAAACAGCTCATACTCACTGATCATCAGCCGGCTGCAGCGATCTGCTCTCCTCTCCTCAGCGATGACTTCTGTGTGTGGAGAGGAGGAGCCGATTGCCTAGCAACCGGCTGTTTGTTTACATCACATGACGGGCGTGATTGGACACAGCCGTCATGTGATCAGGAGGGCCAATCACAGAGCCCTCCTGCCGATCTGAGATGCGCCGTGTCTGGGTGACACGGGCGCATCGGGATCGCGCCGCTGCGCGGGCACGCGCGCGATCCCGCTCCTTCTGATGGACGTTCCTGAACGTCCTATCAGAAGTAGACGGCTCCCATCCGGCCGTATATGTGCATTGGCCGGGTGGGAAGTGGTTAAACCCTAAACTACTAGAAGATGCACTGCAGGGGTAGGCGGGATATCAGAGGACTTCACATTTCTACTAAAACTGCAAACAGCTGCACAAGGGACACTTCACATTGACTGTAAGTACTGTTCCTTGTACTGATTTTTTTTTTTTTGAGTTTACATTTTTTAGCCTAAATGTAAGCTTCCCTTGTTATCCTTCCTTAAAAGAAGACATCTGTTATGAGCTGGCAGTCACTCTCCCTCTGCTAGCGGCCTATCATGCAGAGATTTGATTGGCGCTCCTTCCAGAAAGATAGATAAACATACCAGACACACCATACTAGCATAAACCATTGTGTGGCTGCTGTAACGACTGACATTGTGTGCAACACCTATGTCACCATATGTCATCAGTGCACTTTAAGTTCAAATTTTTTGAAACATGATATAATCACACCATAGGGTAATATTTTAGAGCTTGAAGTGAAGAAAGGTCTCCCTATGAATGCACATCCATACCATCCCTCAGATGAGAGTGAGTGGCAACCTCAGCCTGGACTCCGGCCAGGCCATGCACCCAATGTCTTTCACTCCTTCTTTAAGGCATGTAGAACAAATACCTTTTAGAAAGATAGCACAAAAGCACAAAATGTGACAGTTCATACAAAATGACAGCTGAAGCTACTCTAAGCACTTCATTTTAGATCAGCCTGGGTCACACTGAATACTGCCCTCCAGGCCCGGACTGGCCATAGGGCATACCGGGCATTTGCCCGGTGGGCCGGGGCCGCCGGGCTCAACCTTGGGGCCGTGATCTGATGCCTGATGATGGCCGGGCTGCACAGCGGGAGGTAAGCGGTGACCGCGGCCTGGAGAGGGTTAACACAGGCCGCGGTCCCCGCTCACCTCCCGCTGTGCGGCTGTGCCTGTGTCTCCTCTCCAGGCTCTCCTCCCCTGCCGACGATGTCATCTATCAGCAGAACAGGGGCTGGAGGAGCCGGAGATCTGTACACTGAACGCGCATGCGTGCTGCGGCCGACGATTGCTAGGCAACGGGACGCTGCCAGGGCTTTGAATGGACGCGCATGCGTGCTGCGGCCGACGATTGCTAGGCAACGGGACGGGCTTTGAATGGACGTAAACGTGAGAGAGACGTCAAGCCAATTCAGAGTGACGTCAAGCCAAGGAAGGGAGACACAAGGAAGGAAAACAGGTAAGTGAGAAGGCAGTCCAAGGAGTAATAGAGGACACAGGAGGAAAGTGTAAATAGATAAAGATAAATGGCGGCAAAAAGGAGATAAGAAAGGGGGAAGAAGAACGGATAGAAAAAAGGGGGGATATATAAAGAAAAAGAGAGAAAAAAAAAGAGACAAAAGAGAGGAAAATAAAAGAAAAATACGAGTGAAAAATAAAAAAATAAGAGAAATGAGAATAGTAAAAAAGGAAAAAATGAGTGGGAAAAATAGACAAATTAAGAGGATAATGTGAAACTAAGAAAAATGTTGGAAAATTAACTTTAAAAAAAAGTAAGAAAAAAATAAAAGTGTGAAAAAATAAAAATATTAATAAATATAAAAATAAAATAAAAATTATAAAAAATAAAAAAAATATATAAATAATAATAAAAAGAAAAGGGAAAAAAAAGAAGAAATAAAAATAATAATAAATAAAGGATAAAAATGAAAGAACACGAAGAATAAAAACCCAGAAAGAGGGGAAAAAAGAAAAATGAGAGCCTAAAATATTATAGATGAAAAAAGATGATCACAGCATTTAAAGCCAACCCCATCATTATTTGAGAGAGTGTTCTACTGACATAGATCTGATATACAGAGTGCTTGAGAGAGGGGCATACTATGTGGTTATGCCTGTGTGTCCTTTACTGGCTCTCCCACCCTTCCAACAATATCATCCTATCAGCAGAGTAGGGGGCGGGAGGAGCTGGAGATCTGCACAGAGAGCGGGATTATTTTCACATCAACAAGTGGGTAATCATCCGTTTGTTAATAGGATCCAGATCTACAGCTCCTCCCGTGCCCTACTTTGCTGATAGGATGACATCAATGGAGGGGTGGGAGAGCTGGTAGAGGACACACAGGCTGAATCCTGCCTCTGCCCTGCCAAAGGTAGGACTGCGCAGGGGAGGCAGAGAGGGGGGCATGACTGCAAGGGACACTGTGACGGGGGTCTGTGATTTGTAGGGGCACTGTGATGGAGGACTGTGATTGGTAGGGGCACTGTGATGGGGCGCTGTGATTGGTAGGGGCACTGTGATGGAGGGCTGTGATTGGTAGGGGCACTGTGATGGGGCGCTGTGATTGGTAGGGGCACTGTGATGAAAAGGGAACTGCACTGAAAAGGGGGACTGTAATCATTACAGTTTCCTTTACAGTGCTGTCCCCTTTATATCACAATGCCACATTAGAGTGCGGAGCACCGACTCCGTGATTATCCCGTCACCAACCGCCCTCGCGAACGGGTGGTTGCTGGAAAATTGGCTGCTCAGTCTAAATTGCCCGGGCCTGTTTTTTGTCCCAGTCCGGGCCTGCTGCCCTCCCTTCTGCTTCTGCCTGTACGCTCACAGCTCTATGTTAGGCAGAGTCACTGAATGTCTTCCTCCGATTGTGGCTGCAGTAGCTGATAGGTTAGCATTTTGTTGCTCCAAGGGTTTTTTTTTTCCTTTTTAGTAAAGGGCAGGGCCATAGACTAATGGACCTAAAGTAATTATCTGAGGAGCAAATTCAGCTGCAGTTGCACACTCGACAACATGTACAGGTTGATTGCTGATTTACTCGTTTATCCATCTTTGCTTGGTAGTCTGACAACAACAAGTGCTGTTGGCCAACCACATCCAACTATACTCTGACAGAGAGCAGGAATACTCCTTAAACCAGAGAATGTCTTTCTGTTAGGACCATGTGTTGCGTGATGGTTAGCAACAACTCTAAGCCCTTATACACATGGTCAAAAATTCCGACCACAAAATCCGTCTGATTTTTTCTGTCGGATTTTGTCCGAAACTGGTGTTGCATACACATGGTCAGACAAAGTTGTTGGAAAATCCGATCGTTTGGAACGTGATGACGTTCATTCATTACGACGAGACTACGTTCAGGCTAGTAGCCAATCGCTTCGGTCTCGTAATTTGATCTGAGCATGCGTGGCACTTTGTCCGATCGGAATTTTCTACAAACGATCGGAAAAAGTCAGATCAGATTTTGTTGTTGGAAAATTTGAGATCCTGCTCCCAAATTTTTTCCGTCTGAATTTCCGACGGAAAAAGTCAGATAGGGCCCACACGCGATACGATTTTCCAACAATATAATCCGATCGGACCGTTTCCGTTGGAATTTCCGACCGTGTGTACAAGGGCTTAAAGGTGTATTTTAAAAAAAAAAAAAAGCACAGTTATTCGTCCCATGAAACTGCATGTACGTACATTTTGTGCAAATTCTGGCAAATTTGAATGTTGCTAGGCTATTTCCTCTCCGGGTCAGCTTTTTTTCGTTTTTCACTCCTATGACCCGTTTTCAGCGGAGAGCTGTGTGAAGTCCGCTCTCTGCTGATGTCACACACATCAGTCCAGGCACTCCGTCATTCTGACAGTAAAGGCTGGATCTGCCAGGTGCCTGGACTGATGCCCGTCTCAGCCTCTCAGCTCCCTGCTGAGAGCATGAGACAGCCGCTCCCCACCCCTCCACAGCTCAGCGCTCCAATGAGCGCTGGTGGGGGGGGGCAGAGCGGAGAGCTGCTGACTGACAACGATGCATGGACAGCTATTGGCTACTGGCTATTGAACTTCATTTTTTTAGTCCCATCGTACGTGTTGTATGTCACCATGTTCTAGACGACTGTACTTTGGTATGATCATGTGTAGGCAAGACCGTTTCAGTGGAACTCTGTCGGAACTCCGTCGGAAAAACCGTCAGAGTTTATTTTGACGGAAAACCCAGTTGTGTGTACGCGTCATTAAAGATATTGGCAGCCAGCAAACACCTGTATACTGTATCTCTTAGTTCATATTTCCTTTAACAGCAACCGATATTAAAGTGGATGTAAACCCAATGTCATCCTTTCTAAACTACTGCCATAGTGGTTATCTATAAGGATATACATGCCTCCTGCATGTATCTTTACCTGTCAAATGTCTCCCCTCTGTCTGCTATGAGACCCAAAAAACTGCTGATTCTGTGGGTGGGTCTGTTGTCTGGGGCTCTGTGGGTGGAGTTGTGATGTCAGTAGACTCCCCGCCCACCTTTACACTCCCCTTATCAATATGCATTTTTGATACTGTGCCGTATTGGGCTCTTTAAGTGGTCCCTCAGCGGTACTTCAGCGTGGGGGGGGGGAAGTGGTGGTATACCTCGGCGGTTTTATGCAAGGGGTTAAACAGATAAGGAGGAAGGAAGCCCCATAGTATAGTATTTTTTAACAGTATTGAAGTTTATTTATAAAAACAGCTTTAGTACTCACAAACAGACAGAGTTTTTGTATGGTGTACAAATGAGCCTCGAGGCCACATGTTTATTTCCGGCCAACAATACAATACGGCACAGTAGGCAGGAGACGCCAGGACCCGGGGATATGTGAATAGGACCTCGAGGGATAAGGACCACCAGGAACCCCGAGGACACATATATCACATGCTGTTACCTTACAGCTGTAAGGTAAGGGGACACCCATATTCTGATCACACAGGACCACGTGGGAGATATCCACCATCACCATTATCACAGTTTAAATCTCTACCTTATAGTGCACATATATTTTAAGCACCAGCACTGCAGGCGATTGTCTTGTTACATACGATTTTGGGCTATCGCCACCTGTTGTTGCACAAGCTGAATGGACAATTTTAACTAGGACTATTGTTCAATTGTTATTCTTTTATAGTTTCAAATACTGTGCACCTTTTTTCTTTTGTTTTGGACTATTCCCAGAGGGTTGTTTCCCTCCCACCAACACTTGGATTGTTTATGCGTTTTTTGCTTTGATTCAACAATTTGATTTAATTTTTTTTGGTTCTATGATTCAATTTAGTGCACTGCACCGATATTTAAGTCTATGGTATAAGACACCCGCACAGAGTCACTCTGCTTAACCCTCCCTTGGCTTTAACACCATATGCGATTTCTTTAGTCACAAGGCAAGCATTATTTACATCTTTTGCCTTATCCAGCTAATGATTGTTTTTGTACACTGTTACACATATACTTTGGTTTAGCAGATATTTTTTTCAGATCTATTCATTGTTCAGCACTAGCACTTTGTATGCGTTTTTCGTCATTTTTAACAAATCGCATGGTGATTCACTTTATATATTTTTTATTTCGTCCACTACTTTATGTATAGTATTTTAGTCACTTTAAAATGCAGTAGTAGTTATCTTCACGGACCTTCTTTATATTCAACACTGCCACTTTATGCAACTTTGCTACCTTTTTAAAAAAATCGCATTGGGATCACCAGTCTTATTTTTTTTAATTGTTTTTCTTATCCACTTGTTTACCACTCAAAATACTACTACGCATAGGAGTGAGGGTCCCTCACTATATATATATATATATATATATATATATATATATATATATTTTTTTTTTATATACGTCTTTGTCTTTTCTTTTTCTACGTTCCATTTATTACCTGTAGTGGAGACGACATCACATTTATCATCTAATCTTTTGAGTACCTATTGAATATATTAAACCTGTTTTAACTAGATTCTTCATCATAGTACCGCGCACCACTACTCTTTTACCCTTTAATTACAAAATATTGCATGCCTCTTAGGCTAGTGCACGAGATATGTAAATCACCTGTCACTCACAGCAAGGGGGAGGATTTGACAAAGTTTTTCTCTGTTTGTCAAGATTTATCTCAGTGAAGAATAAAAGAGGATTGCTCAGAGATGGAATAACTCTTTGTGGCAAGACTGGACTCAAATGATAGGAAATCTTATACTCTACGTCGGGGATATGCAATTAGTGGACCTCCAAGTCCCATGAGGCATAGCAAGACTCTGACAGCCGCAAACATGACACCCAGAGACAGAGGCATGATGGAACTTGTAATTTTGCAACAGCTGGAGGTCCACTAATTGCATATCCCTGCTCTACATTCTGATATAAAAAAAAAATGGGGTTTACATCCACTTTAAATCCAGTATCAAGACTGGTTAAACTTCCATTTTCAAAGTACATTTAAACAGGTTTTCATTACAACGTTCTAACATGTACAATTCGTAGAATAGCAGAGGAAAGATAAGTTTGCCTGTTTAAATATGGAAACAAAGCTGCAGGCTGCACATAGAAGCTGTCTACCTCATTACAATATTATAATGGATATTCTGAGATATTCATAAGTGAAACCAAAGTAGACAGGAAAAGCAGTAAAGGGCATGGTAACAATGCTGTTTGCAAATCTTGTGGTAAGTGTTTAGAATGGTTTTTGGTGGGTAGAATCACCTGCTGCATTATTGTATTTTTTGAGGGCCCATTAATAATGAACTGCTGGCATTAAAGCAAATCATGTTAATGTGCATCATAATGCATGCTATGCCCTGCAATATATGCACTGTTAGTTCATTTAATTCAGCCAGGTGGCTGAATGAAAAAAAGCAAAAACGGACTCATCCATCCAAACCAACGAGGTTTATGGAGGGATTCCCCCCGCTGGGACATTGTGTTCTAACAAGAGCACCCGCTATTGATGGCTGCAGTCGATTGGCTCTCATATGCGCAGTGTGCCGGAAGTACAGCATGAGCTATGTTATCTGGCTCTCATACAAAAAGCTCTCTGTCTAGAGTTCTTCTTTAAGTAAATGTTCAAGATTTTTGGAACTTTCATTGACCTTCACACATGTCCTTTATTTGTGCATTGCAGAACTTAAAATATGAGTGTAATCAGTGCTCATTACTAAAAGGCTGTCTTCTGGCACAGCAGGTCCCATCCACATTTGTGTTTTACAAACCAGGTTTCCAATTTCACCTATCATAGAAAATCAGACTCCTGCTGTTTGATTACAGTGTATTATTACTATCCTAAGCCCACTCGCTGGATGAATCCCAGATGAAAAGGGACAATGGATTAAAATACCAACATCACTTTATTTAGATGATAAATAGCTTAAAGATGATACTGAAAAAAATATGCATTTTAATTAAAACCATGATGATCTAGCAAAAGTAAATTTTATTGATGCATTGTTTCCACTCTGTTTATTAACATAAAACCGTTTTTTGTCTTTGACAGTGGCATAGTTTAATTAAGGTGGCAACACGATTTTTATCTTCTATGACTGACCAAACTCTTTATTGCCTGAGCAAGTACATCAGTTAACTGGCAGTCCAGCTGGACTAAACACTGAGAACTTTTCCATCACACCGTACCACTCACCCGGTTATTTAAGGGAAATATATTTTTTAATGATCTACTGTATTTTTTTATTTAGTTACTTGCATTAACCACTTCAGCCCCGGAAGATTTTACCCCCTTCCTGACCAGAGCACTTTTTGCGATTCGGCACTGCAGCGCTTTAACTGACAATTGTGCAGTCGTGTAACGTTGCACTCAAAGAACATTGACAACCTTTTTTTTTCTCACAAATATAGCTTTCTTTTGGTGGTATTTGATCACTTCTGCGGTTTTTATATTTTGCGCTTTAACCAAAAAAAAAGAGTGACAATTTAAAAAAAAAAACACAATATTTTTTACTTTTTGCTATAATAAATATCCCCCAAAAATATATATAAAAATATATTTTTTCCTCAGTTTAGGCCGATACGTATTCTTCTACATATTTTTGGTAAAAAAAAAATCTGAATAAGCGTATATTGATTGGTTTGCGCAAAAGTGATAGTGTCTATAAAATAGGGGGTAGTTTTATGGCTTTTTTATTATTCTTTTTTTTTTACTAGTAATGGCGGCGATCTGCGATTTTTATCAGGCCTGCGATATTATGGTGGACATGTCAGACAATTTTGACACATTTTTGGGACCATTGGCATTTTTACAGCGATCAATGCTATAAAATTAATGATACGGAATGTAACCGATAACCGGCCCTTATGTACACCCCTCAGCGCTTCCTGGAGATTACACCTTAAAGTAACAGAAGCCACTTAGTATTAAAGTCCAAAATCAAAAGTAGACAATATTATAAAAAACAAGATGAAGTCGTATATGACGAAACGCATCAGAGTCGTGACCTACCTATGAGTGCGTTCCAGCTATCCGGATGTGAGGAGAGATTTCCGCTGCTTCTATACGGACAGTGGCTTCTCGGTTTTCTGGCGGATGTATCTACTCACAGGCACAGTGCACTTTTATTACATGGTTCATATAATTTATTGCTTGGTACGCATAATTTTATCAAGGGGTTGAGGGCAACATTAATAAAACTGTTTAAAATGGGATTACGCTATGTGGATATTGTTATTATTATTTTCTATGCATTCCCGGAGCCCTTTGTAAGTCAACCCTGACACCTAGTGGATGGTTGAAGGCGAACAGTGGAGAGTGGAGTGTCTGAGCTTAAGTTATCAAGGTGTGATTACTTTTTTGGTCCGGTGAGTGTACCCCCAAAAGGGGCTTATTTACCACATGTGGTGAATCGTGGGTGGAAGCTGTACAGATCACAACAAGAGACTCTATCTTTCCACTTTCTGCTTCATCATATAGATCACAAGAAGGGATGTGCATATATGAATGAATGAAGGAAAAAAAGCGCTGCTGCAATATTATTGGGACTTGTTATCTTGTTTTTTATAATATTGCCTACTTTTATTGCTATAAAATTGCATTGATTACTGTGAAAATGTCACTGGCAGTGAAGGGGTTAACCACTAGGGGGCAGTGAAGGGGTTAAGTGTGTCCTAGTACATGTTCTAACTGAAGGGACGATGGGACTGTGCAGGGGAGATGACAGATCGTCTGTACATTCTCTGTCTGTTCTCCCCTCAGAGAACCGGAAACTGTGTTTACACAAACAGATCCTGGTTCTTGGTGTGCCCAGAGGGATCGTGGGAGTCCGGCGGTGATCATGACCCCTGGGCACGGCGCTGCGCACACATCCCCTAGTGGCCATCTATGGTACCGACGTACCATGACGGTGATTCACGCAGCCGAGCAATTGTTGCCGCAGTAAAACTGCGATGGCTGATCGGCATGCGATTAAAGCTGTAGTTAACAAATAAACACTTAAAATACACCATCTGTAAGAGGAATTCTACTATTATGGTAGACTTACATCTGTGTTTGCCCTCCTCCAGTGCTGACAGTTTTGTGTTATTCCTTGCCACTAGGGATGCGATTTGGGTTTGTTTGGACCTGAGTTCGAGGTATAGGCTGGCCGTTTAGTATTTGTGGACCAAGCAAACTATTTGATCCAAATTGGCCAGTTCACCTGCCTGATCATGGGTAACTTCATTGACCAAATGCTGTCATTACCATGCCATTCACAGTGTAGATGTCCTTATCTACATTTAAAGCCCAATTCCAAAAAATAGAAAACGTCTACTCTTGCAGTGGACCCTACACTGCGAGAGTTTAATGCTCATTATGTCTAGTGTTACCAGAATAAGGAGGAATACGTATCATATTCTGTACTCCAGCTGGGTTTCTCCAGCAGTGTGACCAGTCCTTCGCAGCCTACTCTGTCATGGCTATGGTCTCATTCCTGCCTCCTCAACATACAATACAGGGTTAATAGCCCTGCATTAGAAGCTCATGGCTATGGTCAGACTCCTGCCTTCTCAACCTACAATACAGGGTTAATAGCCCTGCATTATATGTGAGGATGCTGAGGTACTATTCACAGACTGGGGAGACCAGAGGGAGAGGAGGAGAGCCGTCCTGAGTGAGGGTGTAAGTAATAATGCCCGTTAGTGTACCTCCTGGACATATTAAGCATATAACCCTTGCATTGTGGGGAGGGGAGTGCTGCAAGAAGTACATTTTTTCTAATTCCTTTAGTTGGTCTGAAACTATTTGTGCTAATAGGGAAGCCAGAGCCCCCCAGAAAAGTCCCACATTCTTTTTGGTGGTCTGGATGTGGGGAAGGAACCCTTGTCCCTAACCATAAGCTGCCTTGCACCCCCTGCAAATTACCCTCCCCCACCCTATTGTTGAATGGCATTTGCCTGTTAGGATTCAGGAAGAGGAAGTGCACACTCTCTTCCTTCTCCAGGCCACCTGGGCTGCCTGGATTAGGGCTCGGGTGGAATTTAATGGAGAACTTTACAATGTTTTTTTCAAGGTTTTCTTTTTTTTTACCATCACTTTCTATAACACCACATACCATTTTAAGGCACCCCCTAAGCTTTTTAATCAAAGAATTCATTTCTTTTCAATGCTTTCTATTAAGTTATATGAAAATACCCTTTTCCCGCTGAATGATATCTGGTACATGTCAGCATGCCAATGCCCAGCAGCCATGTTCTTTTTCAACAATAGTTTGCCTATTAGTCTCGAAAAAGGCCAGAAAAACTAGCTAATTGCGTCCCCAGTAGACTTCAGTGGATTTCAGCTTTAAGTTTGAGGTTTGCAAACTTCAAACCTGGCTCAAACTGAACAGACAGATTCATTTATCTCTACTTGTCCACTGATACTGCCACCATCATCTCTGCCACATCATCCCTCTTTGCATTGTTTGAAATTCCTTTATTAAAGGCTCTCTCTGGCTGATGTTGCAGAATAACTGTTGGCATAAAATCAATTGCACGTTAAATCACTTAAAGATTATGTTTAGTGGATAATTAATGGTCAGGAATGAGCCCTAAAATTGTAGTAGGGTAAAACACTGTTCTCTACTACTAAGCAAGAAGTGCTTATGAACTATATACAGTATATATATCCTGTAAATTTTAGGAAACTGTACAACATTATTCAAATTGATAGGACTTGCTGAACTGAATTATAAATTCAGCCAGAAGAGTTAGGTCCTCTGTCAGATTTTATTGTTTCACTATTATAGAGATTTTCCCTCACATCCAGTTCCTGTGACAGGTAGTGACCCAGTCAGAGAACGAAGATAATTTCCCCTACATGGATAGCAGTACACTTTATTTTATTTTATTTTTTTAGAGGTAGAAGGGTTAGAACCTCTGTCGTTTTTTTTACTGCCGCCTTTGCCCCGTTTAGGAAATGGTGCCATAATATTGCCAAGACAAATCAGGCAACTTTTTGTAACAAAACCCAGACAGTGGTTCTAACATTATGGAGTTATCTTTTAAAATAATATTGAAATGTTTTGCTCAACACATTTCACTAAAGGGTATCTTTAAGCATAACTTATACCTTTGGCAATGATGAAAACATGTAGTTGTGATTTTGGCATGAAATCTAGACAAATCTGCTTAACTGATGCATTTATTTCAAGAATTTGGCATAGAAACTGAAAAATCAACTGATTCCTGCGGTTTCATAATGTGTAGGACCTGTTTGGCATTAATTCTTTCTTGAAAATTGTTTTTGGACCAATAACTTAAATTTTTTTAGTTAATACTTCATGTTACATAAATGCGCTTAGGCAGAACGGCCAAGGTTAGGCCAGCTATTTGTGTATGCTTGTGAAGTTATAAAAAAAACAATGTACGAGGGCAGAACATACAGTCCTTGGTACTGGGCTCGTGCAGTAGTAAAGATGTAAAGTAAAGTAGTAGTTGTAAAAATAGGATGATAGAAACATTTAAAACAATATTGTAGATATACAGTGTATGTATGTAAGTGTGTGTATATATTATATTGTATTAATACTGTGGGGTTAATGTGCTAAAACTGGGGTGTGCAAAATATTGTGCAGCTTTGTATATAAACCAATTAGCTTAGGATTTTTTTGACAAGGCATAGCTGAACAAGCTGAAGTTAGAAGCTGATTGGCTACAGGGGTAGTAAATCAACTCCTGTATGTCTCTGTCTATCTATCTATCTAATATATATATATATATATATATATAGATATATATATATATATATATATATATATATATAGATATATATATATAGATATATATAGATAATATAATGCTGTGAAAAAGTATTTGCCCCCTTTCTGTTTTTTTTTATTTGTTTGCATATTTGTCACACTAAAATAACTCAGATCATCAAACATTTTTTATTATTATACAAAGATAACCTGAGTAAATACAAAATGCAGTTTTTAAATAATGGTTTCATTTATTAAGGAAAAAAAGCTGTCCAAACCTGCCTGGCTTTATGTGAACCCTTGGCGGCAACAACTGCAATCAAGCGTTTGTGATAACTGCCAATGAGTCTTTCCCATTGCTGTGGAGCAATTTTTACCCACCCTTCTTTGCAGAATTGTTTTAATTCAGCCACATTGGAGGGTTTTCCAGCATGAATGGCCTGTGTAAGGTCATGATACAGCATCTCAATTGGATTTAAGTCCAGGCTTTGACTAGGCCCCTCCAAAACCTAACGTTTGCTTTGTTTGAACCATTTGGAGGAGGACTTGCTGTTGTGTTTTGGATCATTGTCCTGCTGCATAACCCAGGTGCACTTGAGCTTGATGTCACAAACTCATGGCCGGACATTCTCCTTTAGGATTTTCTGGTAGAGCTCAGAATTCATGGTTCCATCAATTATGGTAAGTTTCGTCCAGGTCCTGAAGCTGCACTACCATGTCTGACTGTTGGTATGATGTTCTTGTTATGAAATGCTGTGTATGTTTTATGCCAGATGTAACGGGAAGCATGGGGAACAATGGGGAAAACACTACCTACATGAAGTAACTCCTTACAAACTCTATATACCCCCCTCCCATCACTGGGACACCTTTACACCCCGGATATCCCCCCCCAGCACTGTGACCCATCTAAACGCTAGATACCCCTACACCCTCACATTGTTACTTTTGATACACCCCAGATCCCCCTCAGCACTGTTTTTCCCATACACCCTTGATACTCCCCCAGCATCATTACTCCAGTCATACATTGCCTCCTTTTCTAATGTCCTCTCTTACTTCTACCCACAGTACAGATGCAGTGCAAGTGAAATGTTGTGCCCCCCTTTCATCACTGTGATGAGTACTGTTTCCTGGACTCACCTAGTTTACCAATGTCATGCAGACAGAAGGTGGTGCAGAAGAGGGAGCAGAAGAGAGTTATAGATGATACATTACAGCAGGTTTGGAGCTCTTCCAAACTCTCATCTCTCATTCAAGGGCTTCTTAAACCCATTGATACCCATAGACCAGACATGGTGTGCAAGCAACTGGCAGGACAAGATGAGCGAGGCGGGTACAGGGGCGTGGTCTTTTCTGGCCAGTATGCTGGCTTTAATGTGAAAGAATAGGGCAGAAAGAGGGGGTGGGTGTAGTAGCATGCAGAGACTTTGCAAGAGTGGGTAGATGGAAGGAGCCTTTTAGTAAAGAGAGGGGAGGAGTTTGGGCACAGTACTGAGAGACTCTGATACTGGGACACACCATGGGACATAGACATTGCGGGACATATGTTTGAATATGGTGATTGTCCCAGCAAATCCAGACTGTTGGTAACTATGGTTGCTTTGCTCCGATTGGGGCTGCAACGTTGTGCATTAAATTGAAACTGTTGCTTTACCTGGCATGGGCAAAATGCAGATTTACTTTAAGACAGAGTAATTAATTAATTAGTCTAAGTTCAAGCCGCTCCATCTCTTTCCATATTATACACCCTTAGCTTTTTTAGGACAGTGGTTTAAAAGTTCCCAGTTAATGTGTAAATGCAGAAAATATATTCTTTTGTTTTTTCCAACATGGGCAAATAATTTGTTATGACTGCAATGAAAGCAATCTTTACCAATAAACAATATGTATTGGATAAAGTAATATAAATGTAAAATCTGAAAATCATAATGCACACATGTAGTATTTTCAGAAATGACAGCTGGCCTTTCAGTTGCTTAATTTAGATCTTTTTCAGCCAGGCAACTTGCTCATTAGACCAAGGAACCTGCCAAAAGCAGTGAGCCATGCTAAGGGAACAAAAGACATAGCTGTTTACTGTTGTGTGTTTGGCATCTGTCAGTATAATAATTTCTTAAGTAAAAAGTCTCATTCTTAGTTTTCCATGAATTTGTTGGTGAAGGCATGCTCTTACGAATATAAAGGTCACCGATTATTTAATAAAATATGAAGGTCATGTTCCCCAGAATTAGAGTGACCAAGTTTACTGTAGTGTTATATATTATTATGATCATAATTGAAATGTAATGAAACAGTCTTTTAATGTGGACCTGAACTCATGGAATGAACATTTGCTATACAGTAAATAGGAAACATATAGAAATGTTAATTGTGCATCGACAATATCCTAAAAAAATAAGTGATAGAAGTGATCCCCACAATAGAAACTGCTCTAAAATCTTGCTTTTACTAGAAAAAAAAGTTTAAAAGTTGCAGTTACAGTCAGTTGACGCTTTTCAGCCTACATGGCTTTAATGATTAAAGACGTGTAGGCTGAAACATGTCAACTGACTGTAACTGCAACTTTTACACAGTTTTTTTCTAACAAAGGTAAGATTTTAGAGCAATATTGGCTGTGCGGATCACTTCTATGGACAATTATTCTCAGCTGTGTTCCTTTATCCCCTCTGTAAGTAGCCATTCCAGCTGCTTACCAGGGTCCCAGGTTTTCACATAGGAAAAGGTGAGCCATGAAACTATCACGGGTGATGGCAGAAGGTGGGGGTGCCCCTTCACAGTGCTGTAAAGGTGTACCTTTATCTGCAAATATTTCAACTTTAGTAGCAATCATAATCATAGGGAAAGGGTATGATGTTTTAATTCTTGTAGTCAGTTTCTTTCAGTTCCATCCTGCCCACAGAAGGAACCCATTGAAGTAGCAAGAATGATTGTTTCGCTAGCAATCTGGGACTCACAAGAAGTACTTGTAAAGGTCTAGTCAGACTGGGCTGCCAATTTAGCCACCTAACATTATAGCTGTTTGCAAGCTACATAGGTATAATATTTTCATTGTTTGCATAACATTGTCCAAGTAAATATAAAGCACAGATAAAGATACAAATAAAATAAAAAACGCTGATTAAAAAAAAAAAGGAACATTGATTATAAATTATTCATTTTTTCCAAGTATAATCCTTTAACATTGTGCTTTTTAAACTAAGCAGAGGTGAGTTTTACTTAGGAACACCCTTCAACGTTGTGAAGGGGAAATCCTGCATAAATTAGATCAATTGGGGATGTTGGGCAGTTCATAGGGATTCTTGTACATATATTTTGCAGTGGGCCCCCTACTGCTTTGATGTACAAACAGGATGACTTCTAGATTTAGATCATCATAACAACCGTGGGCCCGAGGCAGACTAAAGAAGGTTAGAGATTAAAGTTAACCATTATTTACTAACCTGTGATTAGTAGTTGAAACGTCACATGATTTTTTTAAATGAACTAGCACAAGCTGACTCCTATATAAAGAGAAAGTATCACAAGGGTTACAGTCAGTGGTCGTATAGAAGAAAAGGCACATCCAGCCCTCCCATTCCTTATCGCGACTCTTATTATGAGGTTTTGTCCCTTTCTTATGTAAGGGGACTCTTGGTTATATAAATGGTTAGCTGGAGCTTCAATAACTGAGCTAAGTCATTTTTCTGGTATACTTTATTATCGGTATTTGCAGTGTATGTTATTTAGTTAATTCATTTGTAAGCTATGGTTTGGAATGATTTACTACAGGGGGTGTCAAACTCAAAATCATTGCGGGCCGCATTAGCATTATGTTCACCCTCAAAGGGCCAGTTGTTTCTGTAAGACTAGATGTCCAGAGAACCCACTCCCCTTACATCAGATGTCAAGTACCCCCCCAACCCTCGCTTACGTCACAGTGCACCCCCCTTACCTTGGGATGCTGCCCGGAAGAAAATGGGAGGCAGAGCTGGGAAGCAGAAAGTGCGGGGTCTGGAGGTGGACCAGAGGACTCAGCTGCAGGATCTGGTAGAGGAGTTCTGTCTGCCTCTCTGCAGCTGACTGCTGAGATAAGGTGGGGGTGGAGATGATGAGGGGTGCCACAGCTGCATGAGAGGTGCAAGGGCCACATTAAATGGCCTGGTGGGCCGGATTTGGCCCACTGGCCTTGTGTTTGGCCCATATAATTTAATGTAATACCTATAATAAAGGGCTATTAAATCCACAATTTCAAGGCCAATGTTTCCTAATTATTTATAATTTGTTCTGCCTACAGTCCCACAAGAAAATGAAAATCCCAGATTTTAGTTAAAGAGTGTGACGGATCTGATCCCATACTCCGATTGAGTGTTCCCGTCAGTATACCGCTCCCTAAGTCCTGGAACACGACGCCAATGGATCTGGCTATAGGAACCCCCAAGAACTAGACAACACCAGTCTTGGAGTACACCAGAAATCTTCTTTTATTTGAGATGTCCCACAAATATATACAGTAGGATGACTAAAACCTAACCTAATTAGCATGAGCTAATTATCTAATCATTGACTCAGACTAGTTGTCTGAGAGATAGGACTTTTCAGGGTACGTCTCCTAGCTCACTGACTGACTATTCAATATACATTACCATAAACATCAACACAGGGTTAATTAGCACAAACAACAATGTGTGGAATACTCTTACAAGCCAGACTAGACTCATTTACACAACAGACAGGTGGCTGGAGTTGATGACATTAGCATCTAACAGTTTGTGTCTCAACAGTGTGATTCAGTCTATTGCTAATATGGCTTATACCAATCCAGATTCTGTGTGTCTTGGGGGGGACATGGATCTGAATCCAAGAACCACATCAGGGGTCCCCAGGCATACAGCTCATAAAGAGCACCATTCCCCCAAATGCCAAGGCCCATGATCTCAAGGCAAGAGGCTTGCATTCAGTCCCCTCCAACAACCTCTGTCCCAGCTAGGTCTGTCACAAAGAGGAAGTAAACTCAGAAGAAATATTCCCAGTAATCATATGGCCACTAAGTATCGCATTTATAAGCTCAGCAGGATACGAATTAGTGTTCTAGGATCTTTCTTGCTGTTTCTGCAGCTTTATTTCTTTTTTCTCCGTTTTTTGTCTAAGCTGGCGCTATGTTTGTAGCCTCCAGCCTCATCTATAATTCCGCCTTTTTCTCCCTGAACAAGCCAGAATCTCGGGGATGCTCAGTAAAAAGTAACCAAGCCTCGTTTTAGGATACCATTGCCATGGCAATGGCCCGACAAGCCAATAAGAGCACACATGCAAATTTACTCCCAGTGTTAAACATTAATGTCCTTGTTCACTTCCTCTGTGATGTAGCTGGTCACATGGGGTGTTTCAAGAACACCAGGATCTCATGGGATTGTGATTCTGTGGAGCTCTGCTATCAGAGGCACTGCACATAGATGAATAGACTGACGTCTTGCTGAGTGTGCCGCAAACGAGAGACAAAATGAGCATGCGTGAGTGATGTCACTGAAACAGATATCTGCAATATCTCCTAAACAGCACAGTTTGTGACATTTTTAAAGCCACCTACAAGTAAGTGATTACAAATAGCTTTACATGCAGTAAAGTTGGGCAGGGGGGTTTACAACCACTTTAAAAACCATGCCACCAGTGAAGAGTTTGTCTGTCCCTGAAAATGATGATACTGATTTATACTAATTTTAATCACAACATAAGTACATTCTGTACGTGGTCCATAAAGTGAACTTGGTGTAGAGTTATTTACGTTAAGATCATCACAGAGGATAAGAGGGCACTCTTTATGTCTGGAGGAAAATAGATTGTTTTCAAGTAGATCAATTTAAAAAAGCCTGGGATTATTTCCTAAATGCACATAATATAACTGGATACTAGCATTTATAGATAAAGTGTTTTTTTTTTTTTTGCCTTCCTCTGGATCAGCTATGGGTATTGGATGGTATATATGGAGGGTTTCTATTTGTGCGTGTTGTTTTTAATTTAATGTTTTCCTCTGTTGGTTGAACTAAAGGGACTTTTTTTCAACTAGATTAACCATTTACAATAACTGTACACACTGAAGCCTCATACACACGATTGGACTTTGTACAAACTTTCCCGTGGACTTTTGTACAAAGGGCGTTGGCTGTAAGTTTGTATTGCATACACACGATCAGACTTTTTAGGCAACAAACACGAACGTAGTGACGTTTCAACATACTGACGACACTTCAAAAGAGGACGTTCAATTACTCCAGCGCCACCTTTGGTCAGCTTCTGTATGGTTGTCTGATCTTTTGCATTGGTTCTGAGCATGCGTTTTTGTACCTTGTACAAAAGTCCGATGGTTTTGCATACACACGACTGATGTTGTCAAAAAGTTTGTCCATTCGCACAGCCAACAAAAGTCTGATGAAAACCAAAAAAGTTTGTCCAATGGAGCGTACACACAGTCGGATGTTGCTCCAAAACGGCTAATTTGCATGTTTGTTGTCAAAAAGTCTGATCGTGTGTACGGGCCTTTACTCTGACTCTAGGCATTTTTCTTTTATGAAAATGACCCACAGGCTGGGTACAAAATAAAAAAACAGCTCAGGCTGTAATAATTTCAATCTGCAACTGACTGCCCCCAACACCCCCATTTAAACATCTAAGTTAAAGGAAACTCTACATCATTCAGCCTGGAAGGGCAACACAGAAAATGATGATACTGATTTATACTATTTTGATCACAACATAAGTACATTCTATTTGTGGTCCATAAAGTGAACTTGGTGTAGAGTAATTCACTTTAAGGTCATCACAGAGGACAAGGGGGCACTCTTTATGTCTGGAGGAAAATAGATTGTTTTAGGGGTTCTCACCAAGTCACCCTTCATCCAAAGTGTACTAAAAAAAGATCCCCACTGTTGTTATCAAGTCTTTGTCCCTCTTTGCATCGGCAGAGGACACAAAAGGAAGAAGACTCGGTTAATCATTGTGGGGGGGTTGAACCCAGAGTTGGGGCTTAAACTATGGGTTGAACAGAGGGCAAGGAATTACCATGCAATTAACAAACACAAAGTTACTTTCAGACAGCGAGCACAGCATATAGAACATACATTTCACTGTTGTGAAATGAAAGAAGCCTAAACAAGCCATATATACTTACAGAAAGCCGGGCAGCGTAGTTATGATTTACTGATAATGTTTGGAATATCTGCCTGTGCGAGAGCATAACAATCCAGCAGTGGCCTTGGGTTCAAGCCACTCAAAAAACACTTGCTTTCTAGTCTGATGTATTGTTCACAACACAGAATCCATCACTGGCAGTGTGCTAATACTAATGTTCCTTAGCTATTGCAATGTTATTGTGATACCTGTCTTTAACATTTTGTATCTAAAATATATTTAATATGGCTTGCATTATTATTTTGCAAATTTATCATGTTTGTCAAAAAAAAAAAAAGAACACCATGAAAAAACAGAAAATGTGGCTGTCAATAGCAGGATGTCAGAAGCAATTTTAACTAATTTACTTCCAGAGTGTAGTTATTTTTGGTGCAAAAATCTCTAAAAGCCACATTTAGACAATTTTAAAGTACTTTAGAAGACTGTGCACCGACCCAAGTGTTCTGCACGTTTAAACTATGCTTTTAACAAATCTGTCAATAGCATGAATTGATGGCCTAGCAAATCAAAAAAGGCATTTTGGCAGTCAAAAGAAGCCTGTTTAGAAAAAATGTGTATTATATAGAGGACTTTTATAGAGAGCACTGAAAGCATACAGAAAAATGTAAACTACTGGCACAATGGCGACAAACAGCAAGTGGAAAATTTTTGAAAAAATTAAATTACATGAGGATAAAAGTAGGAAAGCTTGAGTGTTGAATTGACTGCCTAGAGTGCTTCATCATGGGTGGAAAGGAAGAGTCACATGGTCATCCTTAGTTGTATGTACAGGGTACATCACAGGGCTTTAAAGAGGAAGTAAACCCTGATGGGTGTTACTTCCTCTTTGTTTCCCTACAAAGGTAAAGAAAATTGGGCTACTATGCATCGCATAGTAGCCCATCATGTGACACCTGCAGGAGAAGCCATCTCCGTCTTCCTCGCTAGCAGCGAGCGTCCATACTTCACCCTTCTTCCTTCTGGGGCCACAAAGTCCAGCTCTGTGACTGGCTGGAGTCACGTGACGTCGCATGACGTCCTTCCCGCGCATGCACGCGGGACCTGCCTTTAACGGCATGACCCGAGCTAGAAACAGTACAGCGTACCCTTTTTAACTCTGGTGCATGCACAGAAGAAAACTCCATAAAGCAATTTACAAATATGTCCTAGACCGTGCAGGTCTGGAAGATATTTCAAGCATCTACAGGTAAGCCTTAGACCCCTTTCACACTGCCGCACCCATAGTGTCGGCGGTAAAATGCTGCTATTTTTAGCGGCGTTTTACCGTCGTATTTGCAGTGTATTTTGGCCGCTATCTGGGTGCTATTACCCCCGCTAGCGGCCGAGAAAGGGCTAAAACCGCCTGCAGTACTCCACAATAGCGGCATTTTTCCGGCGGTATTGCAGTGCTACCCCATTGATTTCAATGGGGAGCAGCGATGGAGGAGTGGTAAACACACCGCTCCAAAGAAGCTGCAGGACTTTTCCTGACGTCCTGCCAGCGCACAGCTCCAGTGTGAAAGCCCTCTGGCTTTCACACTGGAATGAATGGAGCAGCAGTTTGAGGGTGGATTGCAGGCGCTATTTATAACACTATAACGCCTGCAAAACGCCCTCTGTGTGAAAGGAGTCTTAATCTAGGCTTACCTGTAGGTTAAAGTTGTTGTAAAGAGTTTACAACCACTTTAACGAGTGAACAGGTAGAAAGGAGCCCAGGAAAAGTAACTTACAGCAGAGGGACTGGGCTATCATGCAAACCTGTTGATTTGCTCTGAGTGAACAGTGATATTGAATCGCCTCAATTTGCCCAGTACAATAAAGACAAGTATTGGACATTTGTATTGTTGAATTACAGCTACACAATATTTAGCTTCTCTTCCCCTGTCTCCAATCCCCGTTAATAAAGGGAATCACCAACTGTCAAAATGACACCTGGTAAATGCTATGTATGTACTACATAGCAGAGGCCACAGTCAAAATGCAGCTGCTGCAGCTGATAGTCTGCAAGTGTCATTGAATGATACAGCACACCAATGTATTGGTACATTGCATATACTTTTTCATTCATATGTAGATCAAAGTCTTGACCTTTACTCTTCATATGACTTGAGGTAAAGAAACCTTAAAAGTAAAGATAAATAGTAAGATAAAGTATATGTATTTTTTAAGAAAAATATATTCCTACTTAACCCCTATATTAACCCTTAAAGTGATTGTAAAGGCACAAGGTTTTTTTTACCTTCATGCATTCTATGCATGAAGGTAAAAAACCTTCTGTGTGCAGCAGTCCCTCCTAATACTTACCTGAGCCCCCTCTCGATCCAGCGATATTCATGAGAGCCTTGCCTCTCCGGGGACTCGCACTCTTAATTGGCCAATGGCTTCCGCTGCTGTCAATCACAACCCGTGAGCCAATCAGGAGACAGAGGGGGTGGGTCCAAGCCACAGTTCCATATGAGAATGGACACACAGAGCAGTGGCTCAGAAGCGTGCCTGCTTGGGACCCGGCAGGAGGGAGGAGCCAGGAGTGCTTGCATGGGCCCTGGGAAGAGGAGGATCCTGGCTGTTCTGTGCAAAACCATTGCACAGAGCAGGTAAATATGACATATTTGTTTTTTAAAAAACAAAAACAAGGCTTTCATTATCCCTGACTAAGCCCCTGCCCCCCATCTTTGGCTTTTATTTTCTACATTTTTTTGTAACAGTAAAGTTACTGCTTTTAATTTAATTCTTTTCAGTGTTGCATAAAAAATGATAAACAAAGAGTAAAACATACTTTTTTATTTGCAAATAACTTTGCTATGCTTTGTTCCAAAAGCGTTCTTTTATTGTCATTTTAAATGGGACCGATGTTAGAATAAAATTGTATTATCTTTTATTTACAGCAGAACTATTTTTCTAAAATAACGCTTTTTACTTGTTTTCA
Organism: Lithobates pipiens; assembly: GCF_037356315.1. Taxonomy (NCBI): domain Eukaryota; kingdom Metazoa; phylum Chordata; class Amphibia; order Anura; family Ranidae; genus Lithobates; species Lithobates pipiens. The sequence continues at coordinate 361,068,076 of NW_027507718.1, read as the reverse complement.
CTTCTTGTTGTCTAAAGGTTATTTCAAAAAAATAAAATGCTTTTTGCAAGAAAATATTGCCAAAACCTAGAATGCCCCTAACAAACAAAAAAATCTGTGTATGCACTACTTTGTCATCTCAAGTAATGATAAAGTTATTGCCAAATAACCAGACCCATACTGGAAATGTAAAAATTCCTTTGGTCTATCCCTAAAGGGTATAAAAATATGAGAGTCAAAGTGGTTAAGGACCCAATCATCCAATACTAGGGACTAGAGCTGCACGATTAATCGTCAAGAATCGTTATCGTGATCGTGACTAAAGTGTTTCCCGAGTCTTTCTATGCAAAGAATTCTCTCTGCTCTTCTGAAGCCACAGTCGTCAAAAGAAAGGAAGGAAAAAACGGGCAGTCTGCCAAGAATCAAAACATTCTTTATCAGTTGAACTTAAGTATAAACATGATAACGATTTGTCAATGGAATAGACTTCGTGTGTAAGTTTAACCACTTAAACACTAAACCCTTTTCTGACATTTGTTGGTTTCAAGTTATAATAGTTTTTCTTGCTAGAAAATTACCTAGAACCCCCAAACATTATATATATATTTTTAGTAGACACCCTAGAGTAGTGATGGCGAACCTTGGCACCCCAGATGTTTTGGAACTACATTTCCCATGATGCTCATGCACTCTGCAGTGTAGTTGAGCATCATGGAAAATGTAATTCCAAAACATCTGGGGTGCCAAGGTTCACCATCACTGCCCTAGAGAATAAAATGGTGGTTGCAGTATTTTATGTCACGCTGTATTTTTGCAGCGGTCTTTCAGATGCAAAACTAACCAGTAAAGTTAACCCATTTTTTTGGGATAATGTGAAAGATTTTACGTTGCGAGAATCATGATCTTTTTATTCTAAGCAAAAAAATTGTGATTCTCATTTTGGCCAGAATCGTGCAGTTCTACTAGGGGTGAACATTTTTAGGATCCAGTCATTCAAAAACCAGGTCAAAAAGTTTGTTTAGGATCCAGTCATTCAAAAACCAGGTCAAAAAGTTTGTTTAGGATCCAGTCGTTCAAAAACCAGGTCAAAAAGTTTGTTTAGGATCCAGTCGTTCAAAAACCAGGTCAAAAAGTTTGTTTAGGATCCAGTCGTTCAAAAACCAGGTCAAAAAATTTGTTTAGGATCCAGTTGTTCAAAAACCAGGTCAAAAAGTTTGTTTAGGATCCAGTCCTTCAAAAACCAGGTCAAGAAGTTTGTTTAGGATCCAGTCCTTCAAAAACCAGGTCAAAAAGGAACCAATCAAAGAATAACTGGTTCAAAAAATTTGTTAAGGATTCAATCATCTAATACCTGGTCGAAGCTCAATTATATTGATAGGAGGAAATGTCTGATTTATTACTTGGATAAATCATATCACCGTCTGCAGTAATTATATTTTACGACAAGAGAAAAATCACATGGTACATATAGGTATTTCCAGTGGATACAAATTCCAGATTGAATGATCTATTCTACAGCATACTTGGCCAAAACAAGCACATAAAAATGTTGAATCTAGAGTATTGTGAACAGTTTGTAATAAAGTACCGTTTGTGGTATATCAGATTTTTTTTTCTAGTTTTAAAGTTGGAGGGAAATCTTTATTCTCACGTTCTTTCCTACTGGCAATGTTTTACCAGATAGGAAGTGAGGGGTTCCCCCAACAGTGACACAGGCAGAAATGAAATTATTTTCTTTGGTAAAATAGGGGAAAGCTAGAACACGTTATTATTTCTCTCTGTGTTGCTATTGCAGATTTTCCTTCACTGTTCCTGTTTGGTGAAACCGTTCAAACCTGACTATTTAACAATGGTGATTTGTTTATGTCTTTACAGATCTCACATAAGGCAGATTAGTGTGTTGTAGTCCCAATGCATTACCTAATAAACATCTATTGATGTGACCTTTTCACATTCCATTTACACAGCACAGCAAGGAATATTTTATCACAAACATAATGTCACTGTGTGGGCTTGATGATCTTTATTCCATTTGTAATCAATACAAATAAAAAGCCATATTTATTGTTAAAGATACACTGCTGTCAACATTGAATACAACGCTTTGAAATGCATGTTGGCAACACAGCCTATCTCCTTGTGCCTATTATCTTTTTCAGATGATACAGTAAAACCTTGGTTTGAGAGTAACTTGGTTTAAGAGCGTTTGGCAAGACAAGTTACATTTTTTAATACATTTTGACTTGAAATGCAAGCGACGCCTTGATATGCAAGTAGCGTCATGTCACAACTGAGTATAAAAGAGAGTGTACCAATATGGTTACATTTAACCACTTGCTTACTGGGCACTTAAACCCTCCTCCTGTCCAGACCAATTTTCAGCTTTCAGCACTGTCGCACTTTGAATGACAATTGCGCAGTCATACAACACTGTACTCAAATGATTTTTTTCCCCACAAATAGAGCTTTCTTTTGGTGGTATTCGATCACCTCTGCGGTTTTTATTTTTTGTTAAATGTAAAAAGACGGAATTGAAAAGTTTTTTTTTAAATATTTTGTTATAAAAACAGGTAATTTTTCTCCTTTATTGATGTTCGCTGATGAGACGGCACTGATGGACACTGATAGGTGGCAGTGATGGGCACCAATGGATGGCAGTGATGGGCACTCATGGGTGGCAATAATGGGCACTGATCGGTTACACTGATAGGCAGCACTGCTAAGTGGCACTGATTGGCACCACTGGTGGGCACTGATAGGTGGCACTTGTGGGCATTGATAGGTGGCACTCATGGGCATCAATAGGTGGCACTGGTGAGCACTGGCAGTGGGTACTAATGTGCACAGATGAGGCATGATTTCCTCTTCCTCTTCGGGACCGATGTCCCTTGCAGATGAGCCGGTGATCGGCTTTTTTTTCAGTGTGAGGAGAAAAAGAAAAACGATTACTGAGCTTTTGTTTACATCGAGTGATCAGCTGTCATTGGCTGACAGCTAATCACATGGTAAGGGGCCAGGACCGGATACTCTCAGTGACTCGGTGATCACAGCGCGCTCAGCGTGTGCCCTGCAGGGTGTGCACAAGAAGAGTGCACAGGGGAGGCCATCATATGACGGCCTCGTGGAAATTCAGACCCGCGCTTTGGCTGTCATTCGGCATAGTGCAGACGTCAAGTGGTTAATGAAGGTACAACATTTAGCAACATATTGCTACACTTAGAGGTGCCTCTCTTCTCTATTATATACTGTAGCTCCTGCTAGATTTTGCTTCTAATCCCCCTTGTTGAGGCTTCGATTTGTGGATGGACATTTTATGGTTACACAACCTATCACATTGCTATAATCTTGTTATATGGACTATAAACTGAAGGACTTATGAAAAAATGGTTGGGGAATGAATCATCTGAGTTTCCATTATTTCTTATGGGGAAATTCGCTTTGATATACAAGTGCTTTGGATTACAAATTATGTTCACAATCCAAGGTTTTACTGTAGTGCTGTACTGCACAAACCAACTCCTTTCTCATTTTTTGGTCCGATAACCCTCTTTATTGACCTCTTTATATTTCAGAAGAGAAATTCCTACACACTGCGCTTTCTATAGAAAGTATGTAAAATCGCAGAGTCAATTCTCCTTTGAAGATTTTCAAAGCCACTAAATTCTAATCTGCCTTGGATGTTTGAACCTCATTGTAAATATATCAGGAGGAAAGAATAGAGGTTTCAGGTTTTAGGAATCAGACCCTCCCACTATGTATGAAGATTGGCTGCAGTGGATTTCAGAGGGGACTTTCTAGTTTCAGCACACTTGCAGTAGTAACTGGAAAGCATTGGCAGTACACCGATTAGTTTCAGTTGTTACCTGGAACTTCTCTTTAACCACTTCAGCCCTGGAAGGATTTGCCCCATTAATGACCAGGCCATTTTTTGCGATACGGCACTGCGGTGCTTTAACTGACAATTGTGCGGACGTGCGATGTTGTACCCAAACAAAATTGATGTCCCTTTTTTCCCACAAATAGAGCTTTCTTTTGGTGTATTTGATCGCCTTTGCAGGTTTGTTTCTTTTTTTGCACTATAAACCAAAAGAAGAGTGACAGTTTTGAAAAAAATAAATAAATCCAAAAATAAAAAAGTAAAAAAACAAATGTATTCATCAGTTTAGGCCAATATGTATACTTCTATATATGTTTGTTAAATATATCCCAATAAGCGTATATTGATTGGTTTGCACAAAAGTTAAAGTGTCTACAAAATAGGGGATATATTTTGAGACTTTTAATTCGTTTTTATTGTTTTTACTGATAATGGCGGGGATCTGTGATTTTTAGCAGGACTGAGACATTGAGGTGGACAAATCTGACCCTAAATGACACTTTTTGGAGACCAGTGACACCAATACGGTGATCAGTGGTAAAAAAAATGCACTGATCAATGTATAAATGGCACTGACATGGAAGGGGTTAACGCTAGTGGTGATCAAAAGGTTAACTGTGTTCTCTCAGTGTGTGTTCTAACTGTGTGGGGTATGGGCTCACTGGGACAACACAGAGTTTACATAGGCCGATCCCCGTTTTGCCTCTCTGTGGAGCGATCGCAGGTGGCTGGTGAACATTGAGTCCACCAGGACCCACACACAGTATCTGATGCATGAAATTACGTACAGGTACGTCTTTTTGTGCATCCGGGCCACCCTGCTGCAGTATATGTGCAGTGAGCGGTCCGGAAGTGGTTAAAGGAAACCTGTGCTGAGATAACATGGAATTTGTAGTTGAAGCTCTCCAGAAATTGCTAGTTGCCTAGTTGTCCGATGGATGTAAATACTTTAATACTTCCTGAGAGACTGACCTGTAACAGACATGCAGCTAAGAAGATCTTACTTCTCGCAGTGATCCTAAGTATTTAATTTAGAAAAAGCCAAGCAAATCATTTACTCAAAGCTGTCTTGTCATATACGTTAAATGCATAATGCCCCGTACACACGAGCGGACTTAAGTCCGACAGACTTCCAAAGGAGTTCCGTCGGAGTTCTGCTGGAATTCCGACGGAGTTCTGACAGACTTTTCGGCCGAATGGACTTGGCCACACACAATCACACTAAACTCCGACGGATTCGAACGTGATGACGTACGACTGGACTCGAATAAGGAAGTTCATAGCCAGTAGCCAATAGCTGCCCTAGCGTCGGTTTTAGTCCGTCGGAGTAGCATACACACGAGCGGAGTTTTCGAAGGGGACCGGGTCCGGCGGAGTTCCGTCGGGAAAATTTGAAGCATGCTTCATTTCTAAAGTCCGTCAGACTTTGGCGAATCAAAAGTCCGTTGCAGCCCACACACGATCGGATAGTCTGACGGACTCGGTCCTTCGGACTTTGGATGTTGAAAAGTCCGCTCGTGTGTACGGGGCATAAGGCTTTGCTTACATGGGGTGTACATAAGTGTATGTCCATGGAGGACCATGTTTATCTGCACAGGGATGCACAGAGGTTCCATGCATCCCCTTGCCAGCAGTCCCATTGACATCCTTGATGCATTCAAGGTCGTGCACCTATAAACATGAAATTGCTGCTCACCATAGCTGATCTTAGCGTGGATGTATTCATGTGAAAGCCTCAGTCATTGCCAGTCGGCATTGACGGAGTGGAGCAGCATTGACTGAGGCTTTCACATAAATACATCCACACTAGGATCGGCTATGGTAAGCAGCGATTTCATGCTTATATGTGCATTGTTTACTGGATGATTTTTTCTTATGCTCGGCATCTCTATTATCCTGAGTGCCAACGGGGCCTTACACCCCAGCCTGGAGCAGCACCACCAAGCACTCAAGGCCATGCACCTGCATAGATGTCACATTGGGAGCAGTGGCTGTGTCTGTGAAACTGCAGCATCCTAATTGACAGGCATAGGGTGCACAAAAAACCTGGTCATCCCAGTGCAGGTAAACGTGGTTGTGTATGCCCTGTGGGTGTGAAGCCTAAATCTTATCCTTTTAAATGTACTCAACTGGCTAGTTTTTTTTCCCAAAATCAAAATAATCAATAAAAGTAGAACCTGTCCCCGAAATTTCTGTTATGGTAATCTTGCACAAATGTGCTTAGCAATCCAACTTGACAGACTGATGAGGGAAATAGGCTGTTCCTTAATATGTAATTTAATAAAGGTGGATATGTGTATTAGGCCGCTTTCACACTGAGGCGTTTTACAGGCTCTATAGCGCTAAAAATAGCACCTGCAAATCATCTGTAAAGAGCCTCGCCTCTCACTCCAGTGTGAAAGCCTGAGTGCTTTCACACTGGAGTAGTGCGAGGGGAAGGACGCCCAAAAAAGTCCTGCAAGCAGCATCTTTGAGGCGCTGCAGTGGTGCTTTGCAGGCACTTTTAATCCTTTTTAGGCTGTTAGCAGGGGTTAAAAGCTCCCCACTAGTGGCTGAATAGGGCTGCAAAAACGATGGTAAAGCACTGCTAAAAATAACGGCGCTTTACCGCCGATGCCCCCAATGCCCCAGTGTGAAAGTAGCCTTATTGTTTCATGTTGTTCTTAATCAATATGGGCATGTGTATGTGTGTGCATATGTGTACTTCTTAGCACACCTGCATACATGTATTTTGGTTGGTTACTACGTAACTACAAAATGGAAAAATAAACACCGATGTATAAAGCAAACACATATCTAAATGAGCGTTGACCATGTTGACCATGATGGTGAGCTCTGTTCATAAGAAATTTCCCCAAAGTCTGTTGGGAAACCAGCACTTTTAGGAGTTTCAATCTACTAGCTCCTGCACAACTCTTACTCTTTCCTCCCGCTGACCTTATTGACACTACTGCCTTCTGTAGTGATCTGACGGTCAGCAAAGGGAACTAGTGAGAGCTTCAGGGGGCTTTGAAGATCAACATTGATGGTGTCCTAGTAAACTTTTGCAGAACCATTTCTCACAAATGATTGGAGATCACCAGCGTGGGCAGTGGAAAAGGTGAGTATTTAATCTTTCATTTACTGGCATATGCTTGATTTGCATGTTTCACTTCTATTACAAGATCACTTTAAGAGGAGGCTAGCAATAGCAGCCATTGTATTTCTCTCAGTGCAGTGCAATGCTTTGAATAGTGTCTATTCAAGAATGCAGCACAGCCTTTACTGGATAGCATTTGCAGTATGCTGAATAGTTTTACTTCCTAGAATTGCTCTTTAATATTTTAACATTCTTCTCTTCAGGACATAAAGCACTTATTTGCCTTTTCAGTAAGGAACAAAACAATTTATTGTTGTGAGACGCCGAATTGTTAAATAGCAAGGACAATGAATATTCATATATCTTTGAAAATATAGAAATATAATTACGGTATATTTTTCTTATCTAGCTTGAAGTGTCCATGTTTTGTCCCTTACTGATTCTATTTCTGTTTATAGCTAATAATTATATCACAACTTGTCATGAAAAAGAAATTTCAATTATAGCCTTTCCTGCAATGTAAAGGGATGATGTGATCAATAAACCTTTTTAGACAATTACAGTTTGCACTGCCTACACGTTTTGTTGTGCTGTGCAGGCATCAGTTATTTCGCTTGGTGTCTTCTGTGCAATATACTTGTTTTATTCTTAGATGGGGTGGCTGCATAAGACTTCTTTTATCAGGTTTTTTATTTCTCTATTTTCACCTGGTAAAGGTTCGAAAAACATGCTACCTGTTGCTTTGGGGGCTATGCTCACTGCTTCAGTGTTTTTATGGAGGTAACCATTGTTGTCATCCAGGTTGTTTGCCTTATTTGCACTACATATAGGTGTTTCTTCATTTTATCCTGTAATCAGCAATTTACAAAAGATAACGCAGAAGGCAAAAGCGAGTGCTTTGGAGTGGCAGCAGTGTTGGACCACTCAGGTGAATGAAGGAAGCCTGCTGGAGTTAGGAATAATGTAAGTAATACTCCTTATTCTTTCCCCCCTAGACAAACATTCAACCCATGCAGTGTAGAGGCCCCATTGTAAGACCCCTTTTACATTTGGGGAGCTTTTCAGGCGTTTCAGCGCTAAAAAGAGCGAATGTAAAGCACCTGAAATGTGCACCTCTCATGGCTCCTGTGCGCCTCCCATGGCTTTTTTTTCTCATCCTGCAAGCGCCCCACCCCAGTGTGAAAGCACTCAGGCTTTCACACTGGGGTGGGGCGCTTGCAGGATGAGAAAAAAAGTCCTGCAAGAAGCATCATCGGGGCCATGTATACACCACTCTTAAACCGGCCCTGCCATTGAAATCAATGGGCACAACTGCCGAAGCACCTGCAAAACTTTTAACTTTCCTTGGCCGCTATCTGGGGTTAAAAGCACCCCGCTAGCAGCTGAAAAGGGCTGCTATAACAGCGTTAAAGCACCGCTAAAACTAGCAGTGCTTTACCGCTAACAAACCCCCGCTCCAGTGTGAAAGAAGCCTAAGGGTATTTTCTTAGAGCACAGAGTTCGGTTTACAATTATTACACTCATACATTATCTATTCTGTGAGGTCTGAAATGCTATCCCACCTGACAATCTTTCACATATCAACAGAGAGGGCAGGCACTCTAAAGGATCTATTTATAAAAAGTTTGCTTTGCAAATAATAATTTGTGTACAATAGTTTCCTTGTTCACTGGACATAAATAACATTCCCTAACATTATGTTCCAAGAAAAATAACCTTTGCGCATTCACCAATAGAGAAAATATCCTAAAATTATATAAGAATACTAAGAATACTCAACCTGTAAAGGAAGTAATAATAAATGACAAACGGCTGGGATGGTGAAGAAAAAAAAAGTGCGAGGCTCTCCCTCCTAAAATTTATACCAAGCCCTTTAGGTCTGGTATGGTTTTGAAGATAGAAGATTGAAGATTGAAGATAGACCCTATGAAAAAAAATACCTAAGAGATATATGTTTTGAAAAGTAGTTTAGCCATGTTGAAGTCATATTTGTCTTTTGTACCTCTTCCATTGTATGTAGAATTGTCTGTGTTTACATATGCTGATAAGTCACCATACCAACAATTAAACTAGAAGGCCATTCTGGCCACAGGAGTGTACAGCCAGTACTCTGTAAATATGTCTTATCAATCATTTATTTTTCACAATGAAAAGTCATTTTGTAATGAAAAAAGCTGTTCAGCTATTATTTTCTCCACAATGGAGTTTTTGCCTCTTTGGCTAGGACTACCTGCACCTAAGTGTGTGGAGGTTCCAGGTCAAAGGTGATAGCAGATATGGTTAGTGATCAAAATATTGATCAAAAGAGAGGAGACTGTAATGAAAATTTGTAAGTTCTGTATATAATTGTATTCTATTTTATATGTATTGCACAATGCCCTCACTGTGCACACAACACTAATAATTTTTTCAGAACATGTTTCTATTCTTTTGAGTCCTGATTAGAATTAGCCTGCCTATGTAACACCCTGTGTTACCATAAAAGTACAATTGTAATATTAATGTGATACCTACGTAATCATGTATATAAAAACCTTCAATTGCGTCATAATAAAGCAGAACAGTTATTTGGAAAGATGCGGAGTGTATCTTTTGTGTCTGTTCCCTACTGCAGTAGTTAATAATTTGGAACCACTAATCAATATGATGATAGGAGTGGCCTATCTACAAAATTTCTAAGTTAACCCCTCCCCCCCCCCCCCCCCCAAAGTGCATACTAGACCCTTTAAGTCTGGTAATGATTTTAAGGGGAAACCTCATGAAAAAAACGAAAAAAATTTTTTTGAAGCCCCCCCCCTTTGTATATAAAATACATAAAGCCCAGTTTTCAGGTGACGAAAATAGGTATTGATAAGGCAGACCTCCATTTCCATACACATACCTGCACTTTCCTGTTGTAGTTTCTAATTGTAGACAAATATTACTGCCTATCATGTACAGTGCACTTGGTAATCTAGCAGATCTGATTAGACACAACCCCCCTCTTTCTGAGCACTACAGGTATACGTATGGACCATTGGGATAAGAGGTGTGGCCAATACTCATCTCCTTCAGAATAGTGCATTGCAGTGGGAGAGCAGGAAGCATATTTTCTCTAATACAAAAGGGTATTTTAAGGCATTTTCATGTAAAAATTTGTTAGAAACCATAATATTCAGAACTGTAAAGAAAAAAAGGTGTGAAGCCTCAATTAGGCTTTAACGATTTTATGAAAAAGGAGTGCCAAAGCTTACATATCCATTTCTTTTTTCTGTATACTGTTAAAGTAAAGAATGCCTTCAAGGTGATTTGAAATATAATAAAATAAGTAGTAATTGTAGTAAAACCTTCTTTTCAAGTTGTAATCTATTATAGTAAGTGACTGACCATATTAGAGTTACCTGATATCAAGCTCTCAATGACCAGATGGCATTAGGCATTTAATTTTTAATGACTCCACTTCCTTTTCCAAAGTAACAAAGGATTAAAGAAAAAAAAGAGGTCACAAAAAATGCAGCATAGGAACTTTGGGGATATGAGCCTTGATCGTTAAACTGTGTCAGCTTTTTAAAGGATAAGGGTTTTGAAATTCTCTTTTCAACTTTATAACTTCTAATATACACAAATACATTATAAAGCTGTCTTAGTTTACCATAAAGCACATTTAAGGATTTTTGTAGATGTATTTGACAGGTTGAGCAGGTTTAGTGTAGCTTCTTGCATTGCTCTCTCTTGTTTCCTCTCTCTCATACAGTGTTGTTTAGAGGCGTGATTGGAATAGGCAAGAATGTGTAGTAATGACCTATTGATTATTTAAAAGAATGTGTAATTAGAAGGGAACAATGCATATTCAGATTAGACACTGGGGATGATTTGCTAAATCAAACAGGTTGATCATTTTGAAAGGAAAGGTGCTCTTTTCAATGCTATTTTCCCCAGAGCTTAGTGAATGTGGTGAAGTTTCACTTTGCAAAGAATGCCCAATCATGTGCAAGGGGAATTAAAAAAACTGCATTTTTGCTTGCACGTGAATAAATGATGGAAGTCAGCAGAATTTCACCACATTCACTAAGCTCTGGTACAAATACCCGTACAAAGTGCAAATACCCTTGCAAAGTGAACACTTTTTTTGATTTTAGTAAATCAACTCCAATGTGTCTACATTTGGACTTGAGAAATAGGAAAAAAGGTAACTGTGTCTATAACTCATTAAGTCATAAACTGGCATGTTTTGCTCATTTTGTAGGGGTATAGATAGAAAAGGGGGTGTGGCTTGTCACACTGGTGTACGTAATATCCACTGTTGGTAAAGAAAAATCTACAGAATCTTTGTGAAAATGTTTGTACCTGCAGTTGCCAAGGATGGATTGCCACATTTTTACTGATTAATGTTGGCATGTTACTGGAAAGACGGCCATGCTATTAGAAACTCTGTAATGCTGTATATACTGTACAAGCATCCTATTAGATATAGACTTAGGCTGGGTTCACACTTGCTACAGCCGTCGCTTACAGCAGGGGTCTGGTGCATCCCTGTACACCAATTCATGTGTGAATCAGGTCCGAATTTCTGCCTGAATTCACACCTGATTTAGAGCCAAAGACACACAGGACCCTTTTCCAATGCAGACTGTGGCCGCTCTGGATCTGTATGGACCGGCTGTCAATGGACATTGACAGCCGGTCACACTCTCCTGTAATGCAAATTGGATGCGAGGAAACCCATGTCCAATTTGCATAAGTGTGAACCTGGCATTATTTTGCATGGACAATGCAGAATCCAATTTTTTTTGTCCAGCATGTACCATACTGACACAAGGGGGTGGATTTACTTAAACAGGAAAGTGCAAAATCTAGTGCAGCTCTGTATGGTAGCCAATCAGCTTCTAACCAGCTTATTCAGTTAAGCTTTAACAAAAAAGCTGGAAGCCAATTGGTGTCTATCCAGAGCTGCCTAGGGTTGAGCTTTAGGTTAGGTTTAGCATAAGTTTGACCTCAATCCACTTGTTTGCAGTTTACCAACCAGGCAAACAGTCATAATTCACCAGTTTCACCACTCCACCTGAACTTCAGTATCCTGCAGCCAGAAGTCATTAATTTAGTGGCAACATGCCTGGCAACATTTCTGCCACTAGATGGCAGCTTTCTGCTGGCTTTTTCATATTCTTAAAGCGGAGCTCTACCCTAAAGTGGAGCTTCCGCTCATTGGAACCCTCCCCCCTCCGGCGCCACAATTGGCACCTTTGAGAGGGGAGGGGAGTGCAGGTACCTGTACAGTACAGGTATCTGCACCCACTTCCTGCATAGATATCTGAAGAAGCTACGCCCCTTTCCGCAGAATCTACGCCGCTTTCCGAAGGTTCCCCGCTGTCTGCTGGGAAACACACGGATCCCAGAGACAGCGGGGACCATCCTTATTGCGCAGCGCGTCTCGCGCATGCGCAGTAGGGAACCGGGAAATGAAGCCGCAAGGCTCCACTTCCTGATTCCCATACCCAAGATGGTGGCGGCAGCACCCGAGAGACGATCGAGAGATCGGCTTCGGGTGCCGAAATCGCGGGCGCGCTGGGCGGGTAAGTGTCATTATTATTTTAAAAGTCAGCAGCTGCAGTATTTGTAGCTGCTGGCTTTAAAAAAAAAAAATGGTGGACTCCCGCTTTAACAATCCGACTGGTATACTTGGTGATGTTATTGACCAAATATGGTCCTGACTATGACATCTCCTGGCATCCCCAACTGGGGCATGTGACGAGAGTAATGATGGAAGAGATTCATCCTGGTCTGGGTCACCCTTAGTTGGTGCTTTTGTCATGCTGATTGATGTTGGATATGCTTTTCTGGATGGTGTTATTGATGTTGGATTTACATTGGGGGACAATGAAGCATGTTATTTAAAGTTATTTATTTCTTATATTCCCCTTTATGCCACAATTAAAAACCTGTGACCCCCTTAATGTTTTTTTTTTGTTTTGTTTTGCATTAGTACAAAGCAGTTCCTAGCTACCTTTGCTCTTTTTAACCACTTTTCATCCACCCACAATACATTTACTGTAGGCAGGTGGCAATTCTAGGCTAAAAGATGTACTAGTGCATCGCTAAGCACATGCACACCGGTGCCCCCCCTCCTGGGTCAATCCCATGACCACTGTGTACATCACAGTGTACCAATCACATCCATCACATTATTACATGTAAGCAAAACTGTTATGAATGGCTTCTATTCATGAAAGCGTTCTTACTATTGTGATGCTATTATTGGCCCACAGCAATCACATGGCACCTGCCACCCTATATCATGTTATTAGTTGTAACCAATCACAGCATCACAATAGTAAGCAAGTTGTCATGAATGAAAGCCATTCATGACAGTTAAAACTATTGCTAGTGATCAAAAAAAAAAAAAGAAATCCCTGATTTCCCCCCTCCCCCTAGAGCAGTGATGACGAACCTTGGCACCCCAGATGTTTTGGAACTATATTTCCCATGATGCTCATGCACTCTACAGTGTAGTTGAGCATCATGGGAAATGTAGTTCCAAAACATCTGGGGTGCCAAGGTTCGCCATCACTGCCCTAGAGTAACACAGTGTCACTATGAAATGTAAAAACAAATAGTAAAAAAGAAAGAACATGTTAAAAAATTATTTATTTACATACTGGCACCAGTGACACTGTACTACACTGGTGACAATATGTAAAAAAAAGTTTAAAAAACAACAAATATATTTAACTTCTTAATTTTTCAGAAAATTGTGCGAAAAAAAATTACAACTTCTAAAAACTGGCCATGCCTCTTATTTGGGAGTTATTTGTACTTTTCTGGCATTATAGGGTCTTAAGAAATGAGGTAGGCCACTAGTACATCAGGACTATTCAGTTTTCAAATATATATACCATACTTTATAGACTCTATAACTTTCACACAGACTGGGGCTATCTTTACCAAAGAACTGTAACAGACTGCATGCTGGCCTACATTTATGAAGAAACATTTGTTTGCAAAATTTTGTAACTGAAAAGTTTTTGTTTCAAAATTGTTTGCAGTGGTGATTAAATACCACCAAAATAAATCTATTTGTTTGAAAAAAAATTATATGAATGCCATTTGAGTACAGTGTTGCATGACCGCACAATTGCCACGTAAAGTATCACAGTGCTGAATAGCAGAAAATGCCCTGGTCATGAATGGGGTAAAACCTTCTAGAGGTCAATTGTTTATTAAAAGCCCGCATATTGACCTTGAAAAAGGCCAGCAAACATTTTTTTAAATCAGACTCACATAGACTTCAGTGAGGTTTGAGTGGGCTTGAGGCCGCGTACACACGCGGGGACTGTTCGCCCAACTTTGTCCGCTGAACAGTGTTTCGGCGGACAGTCCGCTCGTGTGTGGGCTTTCAGCGGACAGTTTCAGCGAACAGTCTGCTGAACAAAGTTTTTCGGAAATTCCGAAAAACTGTCCGCTGAAACTTGGTTTCAGCGAACAGTCCCCTCGTGTGTAGGCTTGTTCGTCAAACTAAGTTCCGCGCATGCTCAGAAAGGATTTACATGCCGAAAGTTGTAATGCAGTGTATAGGACGTCGTATTTTCCGTCCCGTCGTACGTGCCGTTCACGTCATCGCGCACGGTTTCAGCAAACTGTTCGTTTGTCGTGTGTGGGCAAGTCCGTCCATGCTAATTTTGAGCGGACTGTTTGCTGAAACTGTTTGACGGACAAAGTTGAGCGAACAGTCCCCGCGTGTGTACGCGGCCTGAGGGTTCCCAAATTTACTGCTGGGTTTGGCAAATTTCCAGCAAACTGAATTTTGCTGGGATTGTTAATCCCTAATATGGACAATGTTTATTATTGTCTTAACACACCAGCTCTTCTATGTAGGCTAGGTCTTGATCCTCTTGTTCCAGCTGATTTTTTGTTTCTATCTTTTTTTTTTTTTTGGCGATGTTGCATGGGTGAAAGTTCTTTAAGTATATTTGGACAGAAATTTATTTAAAAATAGGGAATCTGGAACTATGCAGTCTCTATGTTTTTAGACAGGCAGATTTGGGAAACAAGGGCTAACTTTTTGGTATAATCTAAGCCTGTGTATAGAATTTCAAGAGAATGGACAGACTAGGGAGGCCTAGTATTCAGAATCTGGGTGAATATTGGGAGCATTTTTTCATTTCAATAAATGTATGTATGTGTATGTGTAGCTGTTGGAAATCACGTACCCACTTATTGTTGTTGATGGTAGAACCCCCCCTTTTCTAAAAGTATACCGATTGTAGAGATCAATAGAAATAAGTAATTCCAAGCTTATTTGTTTTAGAATATAACTAGGATTTGTTTTTTTCTGTACACTGTATTTCTTCATACTGAAGCAATCAGCGATGAACATAGCATACTGAGATGTGCAAACATAAACAAGTTTATAATACCAAAAACCAAACTGTTTTATTTTCAGCAGCCTAATGCATAACATAAATATGAAGCTATACAGTAAAAGAAATATAGAAATACATTATGCAGATTTTATGTTCACAGACCGATAGGATGATTTTGCCAAAACAATTGTAAAATGCATTGTCTTGATCTTAGAATTGCTGTTTATAGTCATTTGGATTCTGATTTACTACTATGAAATGTTAGAAATGCATACAATGCTACAGAATAGAAGGTTCAACCCTATTTTTTTTTTTAAATGTAGTTCTCTTACCATTTGAAGGCCATTTAATTCTACCATTTAACTCTACTTTCGTGGGGGAAAATAAAGAAAAAATAATATAGCATATACAGTACAATCATGACTCAAGTCATATTGTAATTGAATGTTATTAATAATTACCTTTCCTTTTTAATCTGCAGCTCTGTCATTTTCTGAAAAATGCAATGCAACATGGCTACCTGGAACGTGTACAGAACACCCTCCAGAAACATAATTTTCTGCTTGTGTAATTGGCTCACCAATTTTCCCAGAAGTCCACCCTAAGATACAAGTCAGATTTTGAGCATCCCCTGCAACAAAAATGTAATTTTTAGTGAGATGCTTCCAATATTAAATCACACCTAAAGGGATGCAGGCCTAGCAACTTTCCTCATTAGAGCCTTGCAGGTGCACAGCTGATTGATGATTATGAAACCACTCCCATTAGATTCACTTTCCCACATGGACATAAACATACAGGGATTTCTTCAGAATAACAAAAGGTAGAAATCTGCAACAGAGTTTATTAACCCCCCTGACGGTATTCCCGAGTCTGACTCGGGGTGGATTTTTTATACCAAGAGCGGTATCCCCGAGTCAGACTCGGGACTGCATCGCTGGATCCAGGAGGAGGTTTACTTACCTTCTCCCTCGGATCCAGCGTTGTCTCCCCGCTGTACGAGCGAGCCGTGTCTCGCTCGATGCATTACATCGCCGATCTCCGTGCCCTGCGAGCGTTGCGACGCACGGGCACGGAGATCGGCGCCAAATTCAAAAAGTGAAACAAACAGTAAACATACAGTATAATGTAATCTTACAGATTACATTGCTGTATGTAAATATTTCACATCCCCGTTGTCCCTAGTGGTCTGCCCAGTGTCCTGCATGCAGTTTTATATAATAAAAACTGTTCTTTATGCCTGGAAACTGGAGATTGCCCATAGCAACCAAAACTGTCACTGTACATCAAAAATGATTTTAGACCAGCTAGAAAACAGCGATAATAAATTAGAATCACTCGCAGAATTGAGCGATAGCGATTTGTGGGGAGATCCGTCATCAAATACTGAAAAGTAATGACAGTGACAATTCTGCAACTGAGCAAATTTCAGTGTTTTTGATTTGATTACATTATTGAATATTTTTTATTATTGTTATATTATTATTTGGTACAATTATTTATAATTATTTATTATATTATAATTTATGATTTAATTTTTCAAACTTTATCATACCCGGGATGTCTGCTAGACTCTGGTTTGGACAGATTTAAGAGAGTTATTCCTAAGAATTGCAGGACTACAATATAAAACGCCAAATTTTCATGCAAAATAATGGTACCGCTTTTAGCACCTAAAATCCGAAATAATCGTACCGCCAGGGAGGTTAAAATCCTTGTAATTAGGGTTGCACCTATACCACTTTTTTAAGACTGAGTACAAATACCAATACTTTTTTTCAAGTACTTGCCGATACCGATCACCGGTACTTTTTTTAATGTCACGTGACAGTGGCACTAATATGCAGCACTGATGACGCGTGGACTGTGTCAGCAGTTTTTTATTTTTTTTATCATTTTAGTTTTTACGATTACATTTTTTACATTTTTTTTTACAATGCTTTTTTTTGGGGGGGGGGGGGGAGTGTGGACAGTGTTTTTTATTTTATTTTTTAATTATTGTTAGAATTTAACCTTTTACATATTTATTTATTAAAACTCTTTATTTTTATTTTTTTATCAGTCCTGTGGAGGGGGGCTTTTTTTTGAGACACAGAAAGGGACTGGGGACAGAGATTCCCCTGTCCCTTTCTCAGCAGCCTCAGCTGCGCTGGAGATTAATGGACAGGAAACAGAGGCTCCTCTCCATTCATAAACTGAAGTATCGTAAACACAGTTTAGAATGCTCAGTTATGAATGGACAGAGTCAGTAATCACTGACTCTGTTCATTTGGAATAGGAAGGAGCCAACAGATTTACTGGCTCCTTCCTCTGCTCTACATACTGAAAGATTGACACAGGTGGACAGAAGCAGGAGACACTGAGGGGGGACCGGAGCAGAGGACAAGAAGGGGGGACCGGAGCGGAGGACACGGAGGTGGGACTGGAGCGGGAGACCTGAGCGAAGGACCGGAAGAGCCTGGAAGATGACACAGAGGGGGACTGGAGGAGTACACAGGGGCAGTCAGGGTGTGATTGGTGCGGCGGTGGGGGGAGTTACAAGCACCGATCCCCCCCTGTATAGATTTCAATAAAGCAGCTGGAAGCCGTGGAGGGGAAAGGAGGAGACGCGGTTGTCAGCTACTTTATTGAAATCTATACAGGGGGGATCAGTGCTTGTAATTCCCCCCACCCCCGCACCAATCACCCCCTGACTGTCCAGGTATCGGATAAAGCATCAGAGCATTTGCCCGAGTACAAGTACTTGGGCAAATACTCAGTATCGGCACAGATACCAATACTAGTATCGGTATCTGTGCAACCCTACTTGTACTGTATATAGATCACCCAGGGGAATGTTTTTTCCTCAACAAAAGGTAGAGTTACACTTTAAATGTCAATTGTAGCCAAAACTTTTTTTTTTTTTTTCGTTTTGTAAGGGGAAGGAAAGGGATACAAACTCTTGTTAGATTTTATATGCCAAATTTGTCATCTTTGACAATATTTTCCCTCACTTTCTTTTTTGTCTGACTCCCATAACCTAGGAAAAAAGGTATAAATCACTCCAAATGGAGACACAGGCAACAATGTACATTTCAGTGAAGAAAAGAAGAAAAAGCAACCAAGAGGAATTGTTAGAGTAGATTTTGACGTGCATGTAAATCTCCCTTTCTTTGTAAGCCAATTCATATTCATAGTGTGCTTCAGAGGCTACTGATAGGTGGTGAGGAAGCAATGTGACACCTTCTCACTTCCTGTTTTAATTTCAAACATGCCGCAACTATGTGCATTGCATGGGGTTGCGGAGCTTTCCCATTTGCTTGAGTGTATAGCATACACTACATGTTAGGAAACATTGTTGTGGGTATGAAGTAGTGTCACGACTGTGACGTAAACACCCCTATCCGCTGTCAATTGCAGTTTGGCGGGCAGCAAAAACACGCCTCAACCGTGCATTTTTGCGCATGCTCACTGTCTTGGGTCAGGTTGCTCACAACAACCAGAGCTACCCTCCAGTGCGTACCCAGCAGGTTAACAGAGAAACACATGCACCAATAGAAGGAGCACTAAACCAAGTAAAAAAAGAAAGTCCAAATGAATTTATTGGTTTACACTAAAAAACAGCCAACATGTTTTGGAGGCCAGAGTTAAGAGGTTGATTGCCCAATCAGATGCTGCTGGCTTGTAATCATCCTAGTCCAGCATTTAACTTACCTACAAAGATTCATACAGGAAATCCCTATTTTGATGCCATTCAAGTTTATAATTTTACCTGAAGTTCAGAAGAGGGGAAAATTTTTCTGCCCCCCCCCCAAATGCATTGGCTGTTGTCTAGTGCAGAATAATTAAATTAATTCGGGCTCTTTTATCATTTGGTCTGGTACTCCTGGTGCATTTTACATTTTTTTGTAACAGTATAAATGCTGCTTTCACACTGGAGCGGGCAGGCATTGACGGTAAGCCACTGCTAGTCTTAGCAGCGCTTTACCGTCATTTTAGCGGTGCTATTCGGCCACTAGCGGGGTGCTTTTAATCCGCCCTAGTGGCTGATTAAAGGTTTAAATGCCCAGTGTAGCACTGCTGCCGAATTGCTTTGCAGGTGCTTAAGCAGCGGTGCCCATTCATTTCAATGAGCAGAAAAAGATGCTACTTGCAGGACTTTTCTTAACATCCTGCCAGTGCATCGCCTCAGTGTGAAAGCACTCGGGCTTTCACACTGAGACTGTGGGGAGGGATTTTTCAGGCACTTTACAGGCATTACTACAAAAACTATATTTAGACCCCTTTCACACTGGGGTGGTGGGTGCGTCAGTGGTAAAACACCGCTATTTTTAGCAGGGCTTTACCATCAATTTCGCAGCGCAAAAAGCGCACCTCTAGCGGCAGAGAAAAGGTTAAAATCAGCCGAGAAAGGGTTAAAAACCACCAACAAAGGACTGCAGCAGCGCTTTGCCAGCGGTATAGCTGCACTACTCACTGATTTCAATGGGCAGGAGTGGTGGAGGAGCAGTATACACAGTGCTCCTTCACCGCTCCAAAGACGCTGCTAGCAGGAATTTTTTAGTGTCCTGCCAGCGCACCGCTCCAGTCTGAAAGCCCTCAGGCTTTCACAATGGAGAGACAGGAGCGGCTCTTTCAGGGTGCTTTGCAGGCGCTATGTTTAACGATGTAGCGCCTGCAAAGCGCCCCAGTGTGAAAGGGGTCTTATTGCAGACTGTATCCCCAGTGCTGAGATTTACCATTACTTTCTTCTTAGGTCTGACAGAAGTTTTAAAACATTCTGGCTGGAGTTGAGCAGTAGCTACATTCACATCTAAGCTTCATGTTTTTTGAGCGTTTTTTCATATGTATTTTTTTTCAAGCATTTTTTAGCATTTTTTTGAGCGGAATTGGATGTTTTTGCAGCTTTTGTCAGATGGTTTTTCCGGTGTTTTTCAACTAAAAGTTGCGGGGTGCTCCTGGGAAAGGGGTGGAGAGCTGCTGTTTGAGCAGAAAATATGCAGCAAAATACTTGTAAAAAAAGCTCAAAAAAAGCTCATGTCGTTCTTTTCAGGTGTTTCCATTGAAGTCTATGGGGAGAAAAATGCTCAATTCTGCCTGAAAAGAAGCTCATGTACTTTTTTGAGCAACAGGATGCTCAGATATGAACAATGACTATTGAAAACAATAGGCTTTTTCTTGTTGAGTGTTTTTGAGCTGCGACATACAAGATAAAAAACACTTAAGTAAGAACAGGGCCTAAAGCCTGGCTTAAAGTGATACTAAAGTCATTTTTTTTCTATAAAAATAACAAACATGACATACTTACCTGCTCTGTGCAGCTGTTTTGCACAGAGCAGCCCAAATCCTCCTCTTCTCGGCTCCCTTGCCAGCACTCCTGACCCCTACCTCATGCCGAGTTGCCCTCACAGCAAGCAGCTTGCTATGGGGGCACCTGAGCCGATCTGCTGCTCTGTGTGTCCATTCAGACAGAGAGCCATGGTTTGGCCCCACCCGTCTCTCTCCTCATTGACTCACTGACAGCAGTGGGAGCCAATGGCGTGGTGCTACTGTCTCAGCCAATGAGGAGAGAGAGTTCCGGGCAGCCGAGCCACTTCTACAACATCGCTGGATCGAGGTGGGCTCAGGTAAGTATTGGGGGGGGCTGAGGGGGGCTGCTGCACACAAAAGTTTTTATTTTTTTATCCTAGTGCATAGAATGCATTAAGATAAAAAAAAAACCTTCTGACTTTACAACCACTTTAATTCAACAGCTTACAATTTTATAAGCAGTTAGCTTTCAGAGAGTTTTTGATTGTCATCCCAAATGCTGAAAAAATGTTTAAAAACAGGTAAAGAAATACATTAGTTGTCAACTATTCTGTACATGCAGAAAACTGGATAAAAAATATTAACTACTGCTATTGGAAACTATTTAAGCGCTAATGACGGCCAAGTCACTATCGTCCCTCTGTATATCTACTGTCCCATTAATTTTAAAAGAAGCTTACAATGATCAGTTGATATGCTATGCATTCACATCCTTCCAGCAAGGTCTCAGGCATACGTTACTACAAAGGAAAACAAAAGGGATGGCAACTGGGCTACAGACCCCATACTTCAGATGTGTAAGCAGTTGGATGCAATAATGTATACAGGAAAACCCCATGTCATTAACCTTCTTTTGGCTAACATAAACAGACCAAATGGGGAAATGTATCAGATGGAAAGTAAACCATTACACATTACACTGTTAGTTCAGAGAGATTTATCTAGATGGTTAACATGTCTCTCAGTATCCAGTACATGAACTTGTGAACTGATGTGAGCAATGTGTAAGAGGACTTGTTGTAATTATTTCTACTAGAGCTATCATTTGAAAGTCAGCCATAGCTGGCAACATGCCCCCTGACACCACTTAAACTAAAATCAAATATTAACAAACAAGCAGAGGGAATCCCATGGCACGAACAAGCATGCTTACATATGGAGAAGGACAGTTCTATTTGTCAGTATGATAGCGATGTAGAACATTGATGCTGCTGCCTATCCTTACCTCTACAGGCAGATTTATTAACAGGTTTATTACCTGTGTATTCACTCTGATACATCAATAAACACATTGCACTGGGAAAAATGTCATGGTGATATGAAACGATTTTCAGAAGAAACATTGTATTATACCAAATCCGATATGGAATAATAATTTATACCACAAAACACATGCTCGTGCTATCTATAGGTCTAATTTAGGACAGAATAATGATATGGTCTATATTCATTTCCTAGCTTAGCTTGCTATTATCTTTAATTATGAAATCAATCTGGTATTTGTCATATTACTAAAAGTTTGTTTTATTATCATTTGTTTCTACTGAGTTCTTTATATTAAAAGAAAGTGGTGATCTTAATTAATATCTGTAGTCTGTCCAAGTTGTTGCATAAGAAATGTGGTTTACACTCAATCCCGCGTGTTCATTTGAATGGGCTGCAAAACGCACTGCAACACAGAAAACATATTTCAGAATGCACTGCACTGAACCACATGGCACTGCGATACCATGCTATTTGGTGGTTTCCAGTGGCGTCACTAGGGGGTGGCTTTTGGGGCTATAGCCCCGAATCTAGGGCCCATAGCCCTGAGTCTCTGCAGGGGTCCCCAAGGGGATGAGAGGCTCTCTAGGGCCCTGATGTAAGTGGAGGACTCTCTGGGGACCCTGATGCAAGGGGGAGGCTTTCTGAGGACCCTTTATTTTACAGCTCATTCGTTTAAAGTAAACTATAAATGATGGCAGTAGAATTATTGCTCCCACACTCATGTATGTGGCACAATTGCTGTTTAAATACATGAATACACATTTGTGGTTGAGTGGGTTCCTTTTTTATAACTTTTTTTTTTTTCATTTAACCGTATTGCTATTACAAGGGGTCAAACAAATATATATGAGGCCCTATACATTCCTTTTAATGTAAATCATCTTGAATGTCTGTGTTAACTGTGTTCTATATAGTTTACCGTGCATGTAATTTGCAACAGCCATGTTCAATGATTACAGAGGAAGTTGATGGGGTTGATTTTCTAAAACTAGTGTAAAATCTGGTGCAACTCTTCATAGAAACCAATCAGCTTCCTGTATTTTTTTTTCGAAGCCTAAGGCCTCTTTCCCACGAACGATCAGGTCAGGTCCGCCTGTGAGTTTCTTAGGCGGACCTGAACGGATGCTCCATAGACCTCTATGGAGCGTCGGATGTCAGCAGTGACATGTCCGCTGTCATCTGACCCGCTGATGATGGACTCTACGGTCCGTTGTCATCCGATCTCCCATAGGGGAGAGCGGCGCTCTGACAGGTCCGTCTTTGCGCAGTGTGCAGAGACGGACCTGTCATCCTCCTGCTAAGTGGGGGTCAACGGAGTGATCCCCCCTGAGCAAGCGGATGTTCACGGGGCGGATCATCACGGATCTGTCCCGTGTGAAAGGGGCCTAACTGAAAAGCTGAAGTTAGAAGCTGATTGGCTACCATGCAGAGCTGCACCTGATTTTGCCTTCTCCAGTTTTGGTAAATCAATCTGTATTTCCTTCCCATAATATGGCTTTACTGTGCAGTTCTTTAGTACAAATGTAATCAAAAAAAGATTACAAAGGTTATTGTTCTTTAAAATACCATAGCTTCTGCTGGCTGTCTTTTAACAATAACACAGAAAGAGTTTTTTTTTTTTTTCTCGGAGATTAAACAATGCTTTGCAAGAGAATATAATAATACACTGGACATAAAGATATTGTGGTGGATTAAGGATCACTGTCAGGAAAAACGAATGTAGTTTGATAACTGCCAGGTGTTTTTTGAACTTATGGCAACAATATATTTGTTGAGCTTCCAGTGCATTTAAAAGGAATGGGCTGTGGATATAAATCAATGATTTTTAAAACAAAATTAATATATTTTTTTATTTATTTAAATCAATTTTTTTTATTTTTATAAAATTTATTTAAATAAAAGGCTTTTGGAGTAAAAATCTATCTAAAGATAGTTTTCTATTTAAGATACATTACATATTTAGTTTATTCAGCATGAAATGGAGCTTAGTTATGTAGCATGAGGCTGTATTCTGCAATATTTAAATTTTTGGTAAACTCATTCAATGAATCTAAACTCTGCAAGCTGAGATAACATGCATTGATGCATTCACACAATTTCACAGTAACCATGAGATAAAACAAAGTTCAGGAATATTGCCTTATCCCATTCTTTTGCATCTATGTACACTACAAACTGTATGATTGAACCGGTTCTGATATCTCTGTTTTACTAACTCGACAGCTTATTATTTAAATAAGAAACCTTCATTTTGTTTGCAAATATTAAAGATTCTAACTACCAGCTAGAATGAGTCCTTACATTTAAAGAGCACCTGTCATTTCAGATCCATCATGGGAGCGCCTGTTAGCGGGCATTCACTCACCTGCTGCCGCCACGTCCCTCACCTTGTTGTGTCACTGCCACATCAGTCATCCCATTAAAGTGAATGGGAGTGAATGGGACTGTCGGTGAGTCAACAATGTATTTAAAGACATGTGAGATAAAAAAAATGCTAATAATATCCAGAATACTATAATTACATGTATTATCACCGCAGAGGGCCAGCGTTATCAAGCCCTCTCACCTACATGAATGTTAAAAGGGTAAACAGAACCCTTTCTTATTCATTAACAAAAAAACACCACCACCTTTAAAAAGTCACATATTTAAAAAATAAATTAATAAAAACCAATGTCCCCAGAGAGTAATCCAATGTCAGCCACATTGTCCACCAATGTAGACACAGACAGTAAATACTGCATTAACTGATCTAAAAGTAAATTCACAAAAAAAGAAATATATTCATTAAATAAGTCGTAGCCTAGCCATGCGCAAATGTATAAAATAAATGGTCATTAAGGAGCCAGCACCTGCCGATGACCTAACAACCACTTATGCGTTCTCATTCAGCTGTCAGCTGGGGATTCCCAGCAGACAGGTGAATAAAAAAAAAAATTGTACCAGGCCCTTTGGATCTGGTATGAATATTATGGGAAACCCAGTGCCAGGCCCTTATCTGAGCATGCAGATTGGCAGGCCAGGAAAGGGGAGATGAGAAAGTGCCACCCTCCAAACCAATTTTAGGACACATGCCCTTAATATGGGGGCGTACTTTGGGCCCCCCCCCCCCCCCCCAGCAAAGCATCTTGTGCACATGTTGATGTGGACAAGGACATCTTCCCCACAACCATGACACTGTGGTTGTGGGGGTCTGAGGGTAGGAGGCATATCCAAATTTGGAAGTCCCTTTTAACAATAAGAGTACCCCAAATACCGTCCCCCTCCCCAATGTAAATAGATAAGAGGTACATAGCACCCCTGCTCATTCACAAGAAAAAATAAAAACACTGAAACTTTTGACAACATTGACAATTACATCAAATTCAGGTCCACTCTAATCACAAATCACCTGGAAGAAAAAAAAAAAAAAGCCCATTGTTACATGACCGATTCTGTAGGTTTCGCCGTGCCGAATGTCCCTGTTGCTATATTAAACAAACAAGTGAGGATGATGAATAAGGTCATTGACATCACCTGGATGACCCCATTTCTTTATTTACTGTGGAGATGGGGACCCAGAGATGCATCCCATCGCTTCCTTGGAAAGCCACATATTTTAAGATTAAAATCCTACACCATTTAAAGAAAAAAACTCATGCAGTATTTAAATGAATTAATCGTTTTAAAAAAAAATACCACATCTATTAATTTACTGATAGTTTTTGTGCAGTATTTTAGTCTTATACCCCATACACACGGTCGGACATTCCGACCGCAAAATCCTTCAGATTTTTTCAGACGGATTTTGGCCGAAACTTGTGTTGCATACACATGGTCGCACAAAGTTGTTGGAAAATCCGATCGTGCAGAACGCGGTGACGTATAACACGTATGACGGGACTAAAAAGAGGCCAGTAGCCAATAGCTTTCGCCTCTTAGTTTATTCTGAGCATGCGTGGCACTTTGTCTGTCGGAATTGTCTACGTCTGATTGGAATTTATACGATCGGATTTTGTTGTCGGAAAATTTTAGATCCTGCTCTCAAACTTTGTGCATCGGAAAATCAGACGGAAAAAGTCTGATGGAGCCCACACACATTCAGATTTTTTCCGACAACATCATCCGATCGCACATTTTCTGTTGGATAATCCGACCGTGTGTATGAGGCATTAGTGAATTGAGACCTTTAATCCTAGTGAGGGTGGAGGAATGGATGTTCCTTATTAAATATTCCTTGACATGCATACAGGGACCACAGCCTACATATTGAGCTGGTTAGTTTTTAACTGGAAGTTTCTGACCTGTTTACTTCCTTTTGTTGGTAATATTGGAATTTTGGAACACACTTGTGATGATGAAACATTCTCCTTGCTGCTTCTGGCATACAGAGCATACATATTGCATACTCCACTATATACCCTCCTACTGCTGCCCTGCTGACCCTGTCAGGTGGCATGTACATTGTGGATTGTGAGAGATTACCAAAGGGAAATGAAACTTTTAGCACAGTTCCAGTGTTCTGCAATGCATTAGAAGTTTCATGATTCCCTTCTAATGTTGTCTAGAAATGTTTCCTAAAACCTATCAAAGAAAGAAAAATATACAAATCCATGGATAGCAGATCTCTAGAGAGGAGTTTTAGTTATTTACATACCACTACTTAAATAGTAATACAATTATTAAAGTGGAAAGGTAAATTTTTAGAAGTAACTATAATTTACTCAGCATTATCTGAATGCCATACTTTTCAACTCACTCAGAGGGAATCAGAGCATTTTTGAAAATAATTTACTTGAACTAAATGTATTCAGTGCTAGACACCTTGAGGATGGGAGTTCCAAACGTAAAATAACCTGTATACCACTATTATAAAAAATCTTGTTAACTCTTTTTGTGAACAGAAGTAGAGGTAAACTTAATGTTTTCTACAAGAAGCTTTGCAAATAGGATTGCACAGTAATCCAAGAGCTAGCTGTATAATCCTGTTTTGTATTACGTTTTTTTTTTTTTACTGCATCGTAAGGCATAATCCGGTATTAGCCCCAACAGTTGGCTCTACTGTGTCAATCCTAAGCCATATTTTCCTGGGCTGTAATTGAGCTCAGCTGATGTCTATTTATTTTTACTTGAAGAGGAATTCCAGGTTAAACCATGTATTCAAATAATACAAAAGGGATACAACTACCACTTGTATTATACTGAAATTAAGCTGTATTGAGATATAAGATGACTACAGACCTAGAAATAACTGAATTGCTATCAGCAACCTGCTGCATCATCCTCCATGCCAATTTAGTGTTGTTGTAAGGGATAACATCATCATCAGTAATCAGGTTCTGCTGCTTCTTGAGCCTGAAAGCAGAGTAGGTGTAGAAGTTCAAGTTTGGACTTCAGAAATGAGTATACGGGTACTGTAATATTTGTTATGAAGTTCCTAGACCTGCAAGCTTTGCAGTTTTTCCTCTGTAAATAACTCTATTGTAGCTATCAAAGCTTGTCTAGCTATACTTCTCCTATGGATCACAGGAGTGCAGTT
Organism: Lithobates pipiens; assembly: GCF_037356315.1. Taxonomy (NCBI): domain Eukaryota; kingdom Metazoa; phylum Chordata; class Amphibia; order Anura; family Ranidae; genus Lithobates; species Lithobates pipiens. Next base: position 361,040,729 of record NW_027507718.1, on the reverse strand, counting down.
CATTCTGCACTCATCTGACAGCTGACATCACAGAGCAGGTCCAGGCTCAGGAAAGATTGCAACAATATGGTCGGGATCAGACAACATGTCTATACCAGCACCCAGCTCAGGCTTTCAGCGTGCCACAGCTTGAGTCAGCCACTCCTGTCACCCTCCACAGTCCAGCGCCCCAGTGAGCATGGGGGGGGACAGAGCAGAGAGCCAGTGACTAACAGTCAGCAGCTCTCTGCTCATGGAGCTCTGATAACTGAGCAATCAACGGTGTTTGATCGATCAGTTCTTAGAGTCGGCGGATACAGCATTGGACCGATACTGCATCCACCTAGGTAAGTATGATTCCAGCCTTCTTCTCTTTTAAACTAGAAGCTAAACTGAAAATAGATCAGTTATGACAGTGGGACCTGAACATTGACTTGTTATAGAATTGAGACCAGAAATGTGTACGTGAATAAGTAGGAACCAGTGGCATCATTCTAAATCATCACTGAGGCAAGCCCAATGTCTAGTCAGATAGCATTTTTTCTGTGGTTATCTATGGAAATGATGAATTAATGATAATTTACCACTGAACTAGATCTTGTAGGACTTGCCTAGTGTAGTAATTCACACCTTTATAAGCTTAGTAATCCATCAGATATTACCTTAACTGACACATTTCTCATTTGCATGCCAATGCATTAAGCCGTATTGAGTGCCCCTTGCTATGTGTGCTTAGCTGGATGATTTGCCACACATTAAATAGTAGGTGAGGTTGAAAAAAGACACAAGTCCATCAAATCCAACCTATGTGTGTGATTATATGTCAGTATTACATTGTATATCCCTGTATGTTGTGGTCATTCAGGTGCTTATCTAATAGTTTTTAAAACTATAGATCCTCCTCGCTGAGACCACAGCCTGTGGAAGAGAATTCCACATCCTTGCCACTCTTACAGTAAAGAACCCTCTATGTAGTTTAAGGTTAAACCTCTTTTCTTCTAATTTTAATGAGTGGCCACGAGTTCTTTTATACTCCCTTCCACAAAAAAGTTTTATCCCTATTGTGGGGTCACCAGTACAGTATTTATAAATTGAAATCATATCCCCTCTCAAGCGTCTCTTCTCCAGAGAGAATAAGTTCAGTGCTTACAACCTTTCCTCATAACTAATATCCTCCAGACCCATTATTAGCTGAATGAATGAATAACTTGTATAGCGCTCAAAGCAAACTGAATCGCATCAAGGCGCTGTGCTGAGCTTTGATGTCCAGCTTCTAGAAGAGGAAGGTCTTGAGTTTTTTCCTGAATACCTGGAGGTTTTCTTCCAAGTGAATGTTGGTTGGTAAAGCGTTCCATAGCCGTGGTCCTTGGACAGGGAATCTCCGTTCCCCCTTAGATTTGTACCGAGATTTGGGAACGAGGAGGAGGTTTTGGTTAGAGGATCGAAGACTGCGGTTGGGCGTGTAGTGTTTTATTTTCTCGAATAGGTATTGAGGAGCGTCTCCATGCATGCATTTGTGGGTGAGGCAGAGGGTCTTGAATGTGATTAGATTCTTTACGGTTAGCCAGTGTAGGCTCCTCAGGGTAGGGGAGATTGATTCCCAGGGTTTTTTCCCTGTTATCAGCCTTGCCACCATGTTTTGGATAAGTTGTAAGCACGCAAGTTGATAGCTTTGTTGCCCTTCTTTGTACTCGCTCCATTTACAGTTCTTCCTTCCTGAGGACTGGTGCCAAGAACTGGACCCCATCCTCCAGGTCGTTTATGAACAAAATAAATAGGATTGGTCCCAGCACAGAACCCTGAGGGACCCCACTACCCACCCCTGGCCATTCCGAGTACTCCTCAATTATCAGCACCCTCTGAAGTCACCCTTGTAGTCAGTTTCAATCAATTGTACTCACCCTATGGTATGTTTATGGGGAACTGTGTTATATGCTTTTGCAAAATCAAGAAACACCACATCTACGGGCTTTCCTTTATCTAGATGGCAACTCACCTCCTCATAGAAAGTTAATAGATTGGTTTGGCAAGAACTATTCTTCATGAATTCATGCTGTTTAATGCTAATGATACCATTCTCATTACTAAAATCTTGTATATAGTCCCTTATCATTACCTCCAAGAGCTTGCATACTATTGATGTTAGGCTAACTGGTCTGTAATTCCCAAGGATGTATTTTGGGCCCTTTTTAAATATTGGTGCTACATTGGCTTTTCTCCAATCAGCGGGCCCCATTACAGTCAGTAGACTGTCAGTAAAAATTAAGAACAATGGTCTGGCAATTACTTCGGCTGAGTTCCCTATGTACCCTCGGATGCAAGCCATCTGGTCCCAGTGATTTATTAATGTTACGTTTCCCAAGTCTAATTTTAATTCTGTCCTCTGTTAACCATGGAAGTGCTTCCTGAGATGTGAAGGATAAACAGTGCAGTTTTGGTTACTGAAGCCCCCTGATTCCCTTGTAAAGACTGAGGAGTAGAATAAATACCTTTGCCATCTTCCCATCCTTTGTAACCAGATGCACTTCCTCATTCTTTATGGGGCTAATATGGCCTTTCCTCCCTTTTTACTGTTTACATACTTATAGAATTTATTTATCCTGTCTTTCGTGTTCTATCTTAGCCGCCCTAATTGCACAGTTGCATTTCTTGTTGCATTCTTTTTAAAGTCTGAATGCTGATGATCATCACTCAACCTTTATTTTTTGAAGGCCTTCTCCTTTGCTTTTATATGCATTTTTACATTGGAGTTAAGCCATCCAGGACTTTTGCTCGCTCTTTTAAATGTATTACCCAATGGCTAATGCCCTATTTTAATATGCTCTTAAAGAAAGCCCATCTCTCTTCCTTTGTTCTTTGATTTTATCCCAATTCATGCCTTCTAGCTAGGTTTTTAGTTTAGGGAAGTTGGCTCTTTTGAAATTCAGTGTCTTTGTATTCCCCTTATGTTTCCTATTCGTGTGATTTATACTGAAGCCAATTGACTACCTCTACCTCTGCCTCCTCCCCCCCCCCCTCCCCCCGTCGCCTAGTTTAAAAAACCCTCTAACTGTGCATTGCTGCACAGTTTACAATTGCGAGTAAAGCAGGAAATAAAAAGCAAGGAATGTGCTCACCGCATTACCCATGCCTATAGATGGGTAAGAGGTAAGTATATTATCTATATAAAATAACGTGAAAGTTTATTTCTGGCAATAACATATTGTTTATGGTGGAGTGGTGGAAGGAAGATAACTTAAGAGGAACTGAGTAAACAACTGAGCGTACATTTAAATGCAATAAATATAATACCTCAAGGTCTGATAGTTTATGATTTGATAATACCCCAATTTTTGTCCCTGCTGCTATTATAGTTCAAGTTACCTCTCTGCTGGCTTCAAAGATAACATTTTATATTGATGCACAAAACTACTGTATATTGATACACAGAACTATTCATTGTGTATATTTTTGCTCAGAGTTCATGAGATGAGAATAGCATATAGTGCAGGGAGGGTTCATAGGTTGATGAAAAGTGTAAACATTTGAGATTATATATCACAGTATGGCAAGGATATTTCTTTATGGATAGGTTCTTAGAAAGTTGCCTTTAATATATAGCAAACATGGTTTAAATGTGGGGATACCCTGATGCATTTTCTAAGTGACACATCTGTTTTTTGTAGAGGTTTGGCTGCTATGTGGTCATTTTTAACAGGTTTAAGTGAACATTTTTCACTGTCAGGGCTGGGAGTGCAGTGCACATGTGCATGGACTCCAGGCAGTAGATTGAAATGGTGACAGGGCTGTTTGGCTTGACATCACCAGAGAACCACTTCAAGCATCGCTCCATCACCTTATTAGTGGGGAGTAGTAAACTATCTGTAGCTGGGGAAAAAATAAAGTCACTGTTGAATCTGCTACAACAGTCCCAAACCCCTGGGGACATCTTGCAGACTGCTTTCACAAGCAGTTTTGTGTTATGTATCTGCAGTATTTGCATGTGGAAATTTGCAGGGACATGTCCTGCCAATATATGGACTTTAATGGCACCCCTATGAGATGAACACAAGTATTTAAAAAATATAACAATCTTTATTTACAACATGATATAAAAAAACATTGCGCCTACAAACTATATTAAAATCATGTAGTATCATGGGTTGTCATATGATACATAAACCCCAATTAGGACCACAATACAAACACCTCTCTTTTGTGGAGTATATCCTATAACCTACAGATAGAGGTATGCCGGTCCCCATCTGCTGGTTAAAGCATTTCACTAGATTTCCTCAGGACTAAATTATATTGGGTATCTTTTTCTGCTGAATACAATAAAATGTGTGTTACTAATTGTATGTACATAATATGACATCCAAGATCAAAGTATTAATTAGAGCTGAAACAACTAATCGATTAATCGACAACTAATCGATTATGAAATTAATCGATTACTATTTTCATAATCGATTAATCGTCCAGTAACAAAATGGGGTTAAAGTTAATGAGTCTGATATTTATTAGATTGACCCTTTAATAGTATATCTCTCCTCTAATAGTATATACACTATATCATTCCTCAAATAGTATATACAGTATATCTCTCCTCTAATAGTATATACAGTATATCTCTCCTCTAATAGTATATACAGTATATCTCTCCTCTAATAGTATATACAGTATATCTCTCCTCTAATAGTATGTACAGTATATCTCTCCTCTAATAGTATATACAGTATATCTCTCCTCTAATAGTATATACAGTATATCTCTCCTCTAATAGTTTATACAGTATATCTCTCCTCTAATAGTATATACAGTATATCTCTCCTCTAATAGGTTATACAGTATATCTCTCCTCTAATAGTATATGCAGTATCTCTCTCCTCTAATAGTATATACAGTATATATCCTCTAATAGTATATAGCCTCTAATAGTGTACATACAGTATATCTCTTATAATAGTATATACATTATATCTCCTCTAATAGTATATAGCCTCTAATAGTATATACAGTATATCTCTTCTAATAGTACCAGTATATACAGTATCTCTCTCCTCTAATAGTATATACAGTATATCTCCTCTAATAGTATATGCAGTATATATCCCCTCTAATAGTATATACATTATATCTCTCCTCTAATAGTATATACAGTATATAGCCTCTAATAGTATATATAGTATATCTCTCCTCTAATAGTATATAGCCTCTAATAGTATATGCAGTATATCGCTTCTAATAGTACCAGTATATACAGTATATCTCCTCTAATAGTATATACAGTATATATCCCCTCTAATATATATATATATATATATATATATATATATATATATATATATATATATATATATATACACACAGTATATCTCTTCTGTCTGTTATTCTCAGAGTGGATTAGATATTTTGCTCCCTAACCATATAGTTGGTTATTTATATTTACTACTGCATAGAGATATTTAAGAATAAATTGGCTTTGTTTTAAACTTTACTTATTAACTAAATTATACACCACACTTTTTTTTATGGATATTAACCGATTAATCGATTAATCAAAACAATAATCGGCCAACTAATCAATTATGAAAATAATCGTTAGTTGCAGCCCTAGTATTAATAACACTCGCATATACCATGGCAGAACGTTAATACACTATTTAAGTCCAGTGGGTGGACAAAGGAGCTGAGCTCCTCATATATATATTCAGAGATATTTCAATAGTAAAAGGATCAACCATCACTTTTGGGAATAGAGTAAAGATGCTAATTAGAGCCAGTTGGTGCCCAAACATAAAACAAGTATAGATACAACATAGTACATAAATGTTATACATAGATATAAAAAAAAAACATTACCAGGTATCCATATGGTTGTCCTGTACTAAAATAAATATATATCTCCAGTATCAGGTAGATGGTGAGATTATAAATTACTCTTGATTGGATAGATTAATAGCAATGCAGCCATTGACTCCCACTGCCATCAATCAAATCCAATGATGCCGAGTCCAGCATTCGCACCCACAAGGTAGCCCCCTTTGGAGAGCGCTTCTCCTAGGGGGTTATCTGATGTGGGGAGGAGCCGCAAGAGCCACTGCACAGTGGAGGTAAGTATATGTTTGTTATTTAAAAAAAATAAAAAACAATCCTTTACAATCACTTTAGAAGAACAGAGATCAACTATGTTATATCCTTTTTCCTGATCTCTTTTCATTTCCTCAGCCATCACAGAAAGTGTCTGGTTGTGTTCCCATCTGCTTGCATCGGTATAAACATTTTTGTTTGGGCAATGCAACAGTATGTGTTTATGTGACAGCCTACAAAAGTAGTGTCTGCAAATAGATTAGCCTGCGTGTCCAATTGCCATGTAATGTCAGAGACACCTGGGCTGAGGCGTTACTACAAACAAATAGTAAAAGCTTCTGTTCTTTGGCCTACTTTCAATGCAAGTATTCTGACTGTGTTTTCAATACATCGTGACAATTGATGTAGGAGTTAACATGCTTGTCAGGGCCCTAAGAAAATCATTTCAGATGGATCTTCCAGGTCAAGAATGTGTGTGTTTGTTTGTGTCTCTGATTATTAGCACAAATGCTGCAAACAGACTTCTAAACCTTTCACAGCAGGCACTCCCCCCCCCCCCAAAAAAAAAAATTAATCTGTAAACTTTAAATCAACAAACTGATATTAAATTCATTGTTCTACCAGATTTCCTTTAATATATTATATATATATATATATATATATATATATACACAGTATCTCACAAAAGTGAGTATACCCCTCACATTTGTAAATATTTTATTATATCATTTCATGTGAGTGTACAGCTTGTATAACAGTGTAAATTTGCTGTCCCCTCAAAATAACTCAACACACAACAAAAGTGAGTACACCCCTAAGTGAAAATGTCCAAATTGGGCCAATAAGCCAATTTTCCCTCCCCGGTGTCATGTGACTCATTAGTGTTACAAGGTCTTAGGTGTTAGTGGGAAACAGGTGTGTTAAATTTGGTGTTATCACACTGTCTCTCATACTGGACACTAGAAGGTCAACATGGGACCTCATGGCAAAGAACTCTATGAGGATCTGAAAAAAAGAATTGTTGCTCTACATACAGATGGCCTAAGCTATAGCAAGATTGCCAAGACCCTGAAACGTAGCTGAAGCATGGTGGCCAAGACCATACAGCGGCTTAACAGGAAAGGTTCCACTCAGAACAGGCCTCGCCATAGTCCACCAAACAAGTTAAGTGCACATGCTCATTGTCATCCCCAGGTTGTATTTGGGAAATAGACGTATGAGTACTGCCAGAATTGCTGTAGAAGTTGAAGGAGTGGGGGCTCAGCCTGTCAGTGCTCAGACCATATGCCGCACACTGCATCAAATTGGTCTACATGGCTGTTGTCCCAGAAAGAAGCCTCTTCTAAAGATGAAAAAAGATGACTGGGGAATGGAATCTGAGGGACTGCCAACATCCTATATTATAAACACGGAGAACATGCAGCTAGTGCATAGAGAGCCACCCCCTTGGACTTTTTAGGCAGAAACAAATATAGAAATATGTAAAATGAAACTCTGTGGCACTTTTATTAAATACAAAATGGTAAATATTGCCAGCAGACAACAATCATTAAAAAATGTTTATACAAAGTAAACCAATGGAATTCATGATACATGAATATACATATATATCAAAATATATCAAACCCAAGGCTAATAATCAAGGTACTGCCAAAGTAAAACTGAGGTCAGTCCATGGAGATTTGTAGCATTCATCCCGACATGTTTCGGAAATCTTTATTGGTACATATTTTCCTTCATCAGGGTGAATTTTCTTGCAGTGACTTTATCTTTGTCTGCAACACAAATATGATACATAATATGTGGAAACAGTAAACATCATATAAATGTTTTATGTATTATTTTAAGTAGGGTTGCACCGATACTGATACTAGTATCGGTATTGGCGCCGATATCGAGTAATGCAAATGCTCCCGATGCTTCACCTGATACCAGAAGTCAGTGGGTGGGCAGAGTGGGTGGGAGAAGGAGGAGCGGAGAGCGGCACAGTCAAGGTCCTTGCTGCGCAATGGAACTTCAAAGGTAAGCCTGTGGGCAGGGGTGTGGGTCACTCTCAGCCATGTGCAGCCGTGTACATCGGTGACCGGCCATCAAAATCGTTGACGGAAGTGACGGCCCGAGTCTCCGTCGGAGGCTGTACACGGCAACGGCCATCTTCATACAGCCTGATCTCGGCCTCAGTAGTCTGCATTCACAAGGTTGCAGAGGACATCTTGTTACACCCAGCCCATATAGTTCACAACCCATATAGTTCACTAACTGCATTCTGACTAAGCTTACTTAGGCCGAGTGCAGGGTGTATCAAGTTACTCTCTTTATAGCGTTGATTACATTTTTAATGCCAGGCTGCCAGCAATTATCAGTGCCGCTGCCTACCTATCATTGCCCATAATTGCCACCTATCAGTGCCCATAAGTGCCAGCCATCAGTGCCCATCAGTCAGTGCCACCTATCAGTGTCCATAAATGCCACCTATAAGGGCCCATAAGTGCCAGCCATCAGTGCCCATTAGTCGAGGCACCTATCAGTACTGCAAATCAGTGCCCATCAGTCAGTGCCACATACCAGTGCCACCTATCAGTGCCCATAAATGCCACCTATAAGTGCCCATAAGTGCCAGCCATCAGTGCCCATAAATGCCACCTATAAGTGCCCATAAGTGCCAGTCATCAGTGCCCATTAGTCAGGGCACCTATCAGTACTGCAAATCAGTGCCACATATCAGTGCCGTATATCAGTGCCCATCAGTCAATGCCACCTATAAGTGCTGCATATCAGTGCCCATCAGTAAGTGCCACCTATCAGTGCCAGCCATCACTGGCTGTATTGTATTTTGTATCTGTATTGTGCTTTGAAAACTGTCACTTGACATTAAAAAAAAAGTATCAGTAATTGGTATTGGCAAGTACTTGAAAAAAGTATCGGTACTTGTACTCGGTCTTAAAAAAGTGGTGCAACCCTAATTTTAAGTCAAGGTACTTACATATGGATTTCATAGGAACAACATGGAGAAAACATAACGACAATGGCATATACATAACGTTGGCTGGAAAGACTCAAACAATGACTTGCAGACGTGCAGCTGCGCAGATAGGTGGCAGCCTAGTGCTTCACATATGCAAGAGATTCCCTGGTATATACCCAGCAAGAAACATTTATCTGAAGTCATAAAATAAAGACCCCAGATTTAGTTATAACAATTAAATATAATTTTATGATGTTGGTAAAACATCAAGCTATAGTCACTCAGCAAAGCAGGCACACCATGCCCTGAATTGCTTAGTCAGAAATAGAGTAAATATTACCTTTCACTGGAGAGGGAGAAAGTATGGTGAAAACAGCCAGGCAGCAGTCCTCAGACTGAGAGAACGCTGGATGTTAGTGTGCACCTTAAATAGTGTGAAGCCGTGTGGAACTCCAATCAGGCAAACTAATATTGTGTTGCTGGTAGTTCCATGTAATCAGCTGCAATTAAAGGCAGCTGAAATAGGAACTCAGAGTGTCTCCCTGAGGCAGGGACATGATGATATCACGCTTCACCGATGGAAGAGTAAGTCCCCATTAGTGCAATGCATTGCATGTAATGGGGACATACAAGAGCTTGGTCCTGCACAAAGGTATACGTGGGGATCACAATGACCTCCACAACCCATTGGCCATGCACAGGAGGAGCCCACCCACTGGGCATGCTCAAGGCAGGGCAGGAACCCGAACTTGCATTGAGCACCATCTAGTGGCCAAGTAGAGTGATAGCAGCCAACGTGTCGTTAATACAACATTAATGGCTGTGTGTTGAGTTATTTTGAGACGACATTAAAATTTACACTTATACAAGCTGTACACTCACTACTTTACATTGTAGCAAAGTGTAATTTTTCAGTGTTGTCACCTGAAAAGATATAATAAAATATTTACAAAAATGTGAGGGGTGTACTCACTTTTATTAGATACTGTATATATATATATATATATATATATATATATATATATATATATATATATATATATATATTTATATATCTTGAACAAGATACCAGAGGTGAGTGAGTCAGTTTAGGTTTTTAGTAAGTATTCAGCTCTAGACAATTTTTAGCCATCAACACAATTATGTCTCAGAGAATGGGAACTAACATGAGTTCACTGATTTGTAGTGTCTTGTCAGGAAGTCAAGTTATATTTAGAGGCAGCATTGTCAGGACTTGAAGTTATTAATGGAAATGCTTTATTATTAACATGATGGATTTTCATTTGGGATTTCCAGCTGCAAAGGAACAGGCTGGAATGTCTGCTTTTAAGGAAAAAAGAGTTCTATTTGTCAGGTGAATGAACAAAGGATTTAAGGTAGAAGATATGATAGATTCTGAAGTCCATGGGAAGGGACCATGGATAAATTGTTGATGCATTTAAAACTGAAAAAAATTGGTTCATTATATTAACAGTGTTTATTATGGAACCTTAATATAGTGTATTTCGTGTGTTTTTTTTATTTATTTATATTTATATTGGGATTCTTATTTTTATCTTATCTAATCGGTCTCGGTTAATGAGTATCTAATTCAGTACTGGAATATTCATACTAATTTTAAAATGACTTGTGTTGCTTTTTCCAATGTATGGCTTGTTAATGGGCTCATTATAATGTATGTGCTTAATTAGGTCACTGTTGATATTAACCATTAGTGTTATTAATAATATTATTTATAGTATTTACTCCTCTAGGACTTAGTAAGTTTGTATATTTTTTATTACCATAGCATTGTATACTGTTGTAGATGGGCACTTGAGTGCTCATATGTCTGTTTCATGAGCTCTCTCTATGCTAAAGTTGATCATGACCAAGAGAAGTATTAACTAGGGTTGCTGTTCATTAAAACACCTAATTTGTCTTGAACAACACAGATTGAGTTCTGAAAGCTAGAAATAAACATTTGTTAAAGTGATACTAAACACGCATTATTATTATTATTATTATTATTATTATTTTATTTACATTTCCTTTCTCTTTCTGTATGTGGATGATGACACTCTAATTATTTTAATAAAACAAATCTTGAATATTATTTGGCAATATGTGATGTGTGGACAGATTTCTGGCAGTCACAGGCTGTATCGCGCCCCACCACCCTGTGTCTTAGAATACCATGAAGGTGAAGCCTCCATTAATCTACATATGATATCCCTCCCTCATAGTGTTAAGCTGTTTACATGCCGACATGTGTGATTCCATAGCGACATGGGCTGCTCAGATGTGATAGGGAGGAAATGCTCAGTGTAGAAAAATCTGAGCATGTGCACTAGCTGAAAACACTGCTTTGCAAAATCCCCAACTGCAGTGGGGACACAGACGGGATGAGGAGACAAAGAAAAGCAGGATCAACCTTTTTGCAGCATACTGAAAATGAATCCCATAGTGGGGGAGTGAGTATGAAAAGCATCTAATAGAGCATTTATTGATACAGTGCCTTGCGAAAGTATTCGGCCCCCTTGAACTTTTCAACCTTTTGCCACATTTCAGGCTTCAAACGTAAAGATATACAATTTTAATTTTTTTGTGAAGAATCACCAACAAGTGGGACACAATTGTGAAGTGGAACAAAATCTATTGGATATTTTAAACTTTTTTAGCAAATAAAAAACTGAAAAGTGGTGCGTGCAAAATTATTATCCTTTACTTTCAGTGCAGCAAACTCACTCCAGAAGTTCAGCGAGGATCTCTGAATGATCCAATGTTGTCCTAAATGACTGATGGTGATAAATAGAATCCACCTGTGTGTAATCAAGTCTCTGTATAAATGCACCTGCTCTGTGATACTCTCAGGGTTCTGTTGAAAGCGCAGAGAGCATCATGAAGACCAAGGAACACACCAGGCAGGTCCGTAATACTGTTGTGGAGAAGTTTAAAGCCGGATTTGGATACAAAAAGATTTCCCAAGCTTTAAACATCCCAAGGAGCACTGTGCAATTGATCATTTTGAAATGGAAGGAGTATCAGACCACTGCAAATCTACCAAGACCTGGCCGTCCCTCTAAACTTTCAGCTCAGACAAGGAGAAGACTGATCAGAGATGCAGCCAACAGGCCCATGATCACTCTGGATGAACTGCAGAGAACTACAGCTGAGGTGGGAGAGTCTGTCCATAGGACAACAATCAGTCGTACACTGCACAAATCTGGCCTTTATGGAAGAGTGGCAAGAAGAAAGCCATTTCTCAAAGATATCCATAAAAAGTCTTGTCTAAAGTTTGCCACAAGCCACCTGGGAGACACACCAAACATGTGGAAGAAGGTGCTTTGGTGAGATGAAACCACAATCAAACTTTTTGCCCACAATGCAAAACGATATGTTTGGCGTAAAAGCAACACAGCTCATCACCCTCAACACACCATTCCCACTGTCAGACATGGTGGTGGCAGCATCATGGTTTGGGCCTGCTTTTCTTCAGCAGGTACAGGGAAGATGGTTAAAATTGAGGGGAAGATGGATGCAGCCAAATACAGGACCATTCTGGATGAAAACCTGTTGGAGTCTGCAAAAGACCTGAAACTGGGATGGAGATTTATCTTCCAACAAGACAGTGATCCCAAACATACAGCAAAATCTACAAAGGAATGGTTCACAAATAAACGTATCCATGTGTTAGAATGGCCAAGTCAAAGTCCAGACCTGAATCCAATCGAGAATCTGTGGAAAGAGCTGAAAACTGCTGTTCACAAACGCTCTCCATCCAACCTCACTGAGCTCGAGCTGTTTTGCAAGGAAAAATGGGAAAGAATTTCAGTCTCTCGATGTGCAAAACTGATAGAGACATACCCCAAGCGACTTGCAGCTGTAATGGCAGCAAAAGGTGGCTCTACAAAGTATTAACGCAAGGGGGCCGAATAATTTTGCACGCCCCACTTTTCATTTTTTTATTAGTTAAAAAAGTTTCAAAAATCCAATAGATTTCGTTCCACTTCACAATTGTGTCCCACTTGTTGGTGATTCTTCACAAAAAATAAAAATGTTATATATTTATGTTTGAAGCCTGAAATGTGGCAAAAGGTGGAAAAGTTCAAGGGGGCCGAATACTTTCGCAAGGCACTGTAGTTGTTATAATGATGTGGGTTTAATGACACTTTAAGTTCAAGTGCATTGGATTCAGCATATGAATGTGCTAAAAGCCACACTTTTTAAAGTATTACTAAAGGCAAAACTTTTTGTTTTAGTTTAGTTAGCAGGAAGGGATAGGAACACATGTTAAGTGTTCCAATTGCAGATCGCTTGGGGTGCCATTAGAAATAAAGGCATCGCAAACGCTCCCCGAATTTTACAGCGATTTGAAATTGCTGGCGGAATCGTGGCGAGTCCGCCCACAAACATTTGTGAATGGAGCCTTAGGGAGGTTCACCCTTTGTATTTGTCCTGTTTAAAGCGGAGGTCCACCCTAAAATGGACCTCCGCTCATCGGAATCCCCCCCCCCTCCGGCGCCACAATCGGCACCTTTCAGGGGGGAGGGGGGTGCAGTTACCTGGATAATCCAGGTAACTGCACCCACTTCTGGGCTAGCGCTCTGCGGAACGAGCGTAGGTTACGCCTCCGTTCCGCAAGCGCCCGCCCCCTTCAGCAAGTGCCCCGCTGCCTGCTGGGAAACACACAGCTCCCAGAGGCAGCGGGGACCGTCCGGATTGCGCCGCGCGGCTCGCGCATGCGCAGTAGGGAACCGGGAAATGAAGCCGAAAGGCTCCATTTCCTGATTCCCATACCCAAGATGGCGGCGGGACCCGGCAGCCAAGCGAGCGATCGGCTTCGGGTGCCGACATCGCGGGCGCGCTGGACAGGTAAGTGTCACTATTTAAAAGTCAGCAGCTGCAGTATTTGTAGCTGCTGGCTTTTAAAAAAAAAAAAAAAAAACGCGGAGTCCCGGTGGACTCCCGCTTTAACTTACCACCAGAAGTGAAAGTAAAAGTAAATCCTAGATGTTGGCTTGTCACCAGATCCAGGATGGAGGGGGGGTGGGTTATTAATTGGGGACACTGACTCTGCTAGCAACTAGGGGTTTCTCTCACTTTGGAGAAATTTACTATCACCTTAGTCCGGCTATGGGACAGGAAGTGAAAAGAAATCTCCCCAATAAGACAGGTTGCGAAAATGATAGGGGTTCTAACCTTCCCCTACTGTATCAAAAAAGAAAAGAATAGTTTAGCACTTTAAAGTTGGGGAAGGGGTCGACTACAGTGAGTATCTAGAAGCCCCCGCTACAGCTGTGAGGGATATGTAGTAATTTAAAAAAAATCAGCATGGGGTTCCTCGTAATATTTCAACCAACCCTTTTGGGTAGCCAGGAAAGGAAGGCCAGGGTGGCCCTGGACCACCCAAGTTATATTTATTTATCATTTAAAATATTACTTCTAATTAATTTTTCCCAGGGATGGGGTACACAGAATTAAGAGGCCCACCCCCAGGGTTAGAAACATTTTAAAAGTGCAGAAAGCTGAAAAGAGGGGATTATAGTGATCCTTCATATTGCCGCAGACTCCAAAGAAACCCCCATATCCGATAACCGATAACCCCCATGTAGTAGCTGATACCTTTAAAAACAAAACAGCGGCCTTAATACCTCTATATTCACAACTTTCTTTTAATGAATCATTGTGTGTGTGTTTGTGTAGCACCCTAAAATTTATTTCTATTTTCAAAAACGAGGTAGCAGCTGTTTTTCAAATCAATAATTTAGTGTATATCAGTTGATAAGAGTTTTTCATTACCAAGAAATTGTGAAGCTGTTAAATTAACATGCTGCAGGCAGCTTGTTCTGAAAATTTAACCTTAATCAACCCTCTTGTATAAGATTTATATAATACAATAGGAGAAAAAAGTTTGTTTGAAAACATCTTCACTAAAAATAAAGGAAATTAACTGAAATAACAGCTTTTTTCCCTCTTCCTTTTTAAAGAGAAACTCCAGGAATGAAGTCACAATTTAAAATGTACTGGCTTACAATTGGCTAAGGCCACAGAGCTGTATGTCACATCGTGGGTTTACTAATTTCATTTACAACTTACATTTTTCATAGCACTGGGAGTGCATCTATCGCTATATGTCCTGTGCAGTCACTATAATTCGGTATCAGATCTTTGCAGCTGCAGAGTCAACTGAAGCCGTTCTGCCCACCCCTCCTCTCCTCTTGCCCAGTCACAGAAGGCTAGGTATTATATGAAACCATTCAGAAAATACAAAGCCTTTTGAGAATGGACAGTGGAGGGGAAGGGTGGGCAGTCACAGAGCAGCCACATCTCTCCTGTCAAAGTGCCGTATAGCGATAGCTACAGTATAGCGATAGCTACAGTCCACACATGAACTTGTAAGCAGCGCTTCAGATTTCAAACATCCCTGCTCAGAAAGTTTTCAGTCACTGCAGACCATTAAATGTGCCAAAAGAAATTTGCCCCTCTTGCAGCCTTTAATGTTTTTGCAATACTTTGATTAGTGTGATGCATAGACAGAAAACATATATAGAGAACAGTGCAGTAATATCTGCAATAACTGCAAAGTCAATGGCAGTTAATGCGGTTTAACACAACTGGCAATGCATATATGTTGTAGGACATTCTAGATCCAATTTAATAACTTGAGTTTTATGTAAGAGCTTTTATTTGTAGTTATATACATTATTATATTATTATTATTATTATTATATTATTATATACATTATATACTGTCTCAATTTTGATTCTGCAAAAATCATAAGCACCATATTTTCCAAATATTTTCCAAATATAGGGTGCAAACACACAACCTCTCTAATATTAGATTGTGCTGTAATCCAGTGGTTTCGGGTACACAGTTTCCATAAAGCAACCATTTGCACTGCACAATATTAATGTAATGCAAAATCTCATTATTTGATGTGTGTTTGACGTGAGATATTGCAAATGCCTTTTAATTTGGTCCAGTAGAGTGCTTGCTGGCTCTTTTTTGCCAACCTCTTGTTGAAAGCCTCTTGTTTAGTCATACTTTTTCTGGATAGTGGATCAAGGGAAAACCAAATATCTAACTCAGATAACAAGCCTTGATGCTTTTATGTACATATTGGCCTGCATCTAGGAAACTAAGAACCCTAAATCAAATCACAAATGATGCTTGGAAGACAATAAATACTACCACCAAGGCCCTATTTAATATTCCTATGAAGAAGATTTGATGGAGAAACAAGCTGTAAAGGTTGTAAGAGCAGTATATTGCTGGGAGTATGGCAGGTCACTTTGGTCTGATAGCTGATAATATGGGGAATCTAACTATAATAAATGGAGAGGCGTCTCAGGCATCACTTATCTCAGTGTCTCATAAGAAATGATTTTTACTTCCCGCTGGATCCCAGATTCCTCCCTTATCTGCTGTGCAAATGAAATAAACAAATACATTTACTTGATATGCATGTGTATTGTTCATGTTCAGTGCAGTTTGTCAATACTGCATACATTAATCCACAAACTAATATATAGCTACATATTAAAACCGCATGGCCATAAACAGTAGGTGGCAGTTGGATATGGGGACATTATAAGACCACCACACATTTTTTTAAAGATTAATTGCATTATTATGAACAATTAGATCATCCAAGAGATGGCTTAGATATCCTTGGCACCAGCCTCTCTTTAGGAAATAACTAAACTAAATATATAATAACTAAAAATAATTAATTTGGTCATCTAACCATTGAAATGAATGAAAATGAATGAAAACCCAAGTGTCATCTAGTATCCACAGATTATAACAATTTTCATCCAATCTATTGAGATACACTGTTGGGTACATGTGCTCTTCAAGGAATGGACTGCTAATTTATCATAGTAATAATGTAATGAGCATTGGCTTGTGGCCAAGGCAAAAAATAATCATGCAGGTTTCACAAACTAGGGCTTCATGTACACTGGGGGCTCCTAAACTTGAGTTTAGGAGCTTTGGTGTTTTTTTGCCAAATCTCCGAAACTCAGCCCCATAAAAGCCTTTGTGTCCATATACTGTACACATGGACTTTTAGGAGAGTTTAGGAGCTGCCATGTTTACGTGAGGTTAAAGCTCCCTCAGGATAGGAACATTTTGACTGCCGGCCATGGGAAAATGCAAAACGTGTCAAAAACGTATTGGGTTTTGCCATGGTCAGGGTAGGATAGTGTTCATGTAATAGTTATATTGGCCTCTACAAATTTATGCAAAGTACTATATAGTTAGTGATATTATTCATTGAACTTCACGGCCAATAAAGAATGTTACATATCTTAAATTTTCAAGTTTATAAAAGCTTGTTAAAGGTTCTTAGTAATAAAATGATGCTTTGAATATAACATTTAGATATTGTCGCTCTAATTTATGTGAACAAGTAATAAATCATCAAGTAAAAATGTCACATTCAAATGTCAATGATAGATATTACAATGGGTCTCCAGCAAAGCTGCCTTTTTGAAGATGTAGTGCATTTGACAGATCAATCACATATTATCTTCTTGTAGCATGAACATAATCTGTCTTTTCCACATGTAGAACTAAAATATCTAAAAATATATTACTGTGCCATAAGTCTGCATGGGGACAATGTAACAAGAAAATAATTCTGTTCAAAAATTGCCAGAGGTTTTGAGCTACTAAATGCAAATGATATTTTTATTCAGTATGCACAATGACTTTGAAAGGCAAAATTAATACAATGCAGGATTTTTATAGCACTCCTTCCGCACATAAAAAACATAAATATGGAGATTATGCCTAAGAACAAAATGCAGATGTATCTGTGATTCTCTAGGAACTATGTGATTGTAGTCATGCTCAAACATGAAAAAAGAAAGAAAGAAAATATGCATATAAGTGCTTATTTATTAACATGACTCAAGTGCTAATAGTAATGGTGAATGATTCAGTTTTAAAATCAGGTGAATCATTGGATTGCACATTTTTGATTTGTCTGAATTTATGAATACAGATCTGTTCAGTCTGCAGAGAATAATACTGTATTTTCCGGCATATGAGACAACCTTTTACACTTATAGCATGAACATAATCTGTCATAATTGTCCAAAAAGCGGGGGTCGTCTTATATGCCGGGTATGAAATGCCACCCGTTGAATGTCAGCCCACAGGATGCATGCTGGATGTGCGGTAAAACTGTATGTAGCTTCGGCTACATACAGTATACACTGCTGAGCCTGTCCTGGCGAGCGATGTATTCTATTAATAAATATAGAGCCTGCTCGGATTGGAGTAACAACCTCTGCCATGTAGCCTGCTCGGATTGGCTTTGAGAGTCAGAGAGGCGCGGGCTCATGATGTTACAGCCTCTGCCAATCCTAGCAGGCTTTGTATTCATTAATAGAATACATTGCTCGCTGTGATTGACTCAGCAGTGTATACTGTATTCTACAGTGTACCTGGTGCTACTGTACATGCAGTATTACCGCACATCCAGAGCCAGATCTCCCCTTCATATAGTTATGATTTTTGGTGCTTTCTGGTGCCTCAATTGTGGTATTGCATTGGAGGAGAGGATTCACTGGCCATTGTTGCTGCCTACCAATCGTGGGATCTCTGGGACTCAGTAGTTCACCAGTTTCCTTTTTGATTTCATAACAGTGGCAATACAGTGGTAATACCTGACAGATTACAGATTAGTGGGTGTAAAATGGCTGATAGACAAGACCCCATCAAGGCACCAGAAAAAAGAAGGAAACATGAAGCCAGTTTCAAGCTCAAAGTTGTAAACTTTGCCAAGGAACATAATAAGTATGCTGCTGCCAGAGACTGGAAAGCAAACGAAAATGCATTAAGAGTATGCCAAGGAGTAAGAGTGCATTAAGAAGAGGCATCCCACATTGGCCAGAACTCGAATAGCACGTAGCAGACATGGTGCATGGGCATCACCAAAATGTAGTGACATGAAACAACATACTGATTTTTTTCAATTCAGTGGGCCAAATCTAACCCTAACCCAGAAAGGCATGATCTGATCCTGAGGCAAAAGACCAAAATTGCACAAAAATTACATGCAGATCTTGACGGTAAAGTAAGTAATTTCCATCAACATTTTTTATACAACAGCACACGAAACATGGCTATGCGTTAAGTCAGATCAGAAATATGGATGAAACTACTAGCATGTACAGCTGATGCCGCCAAACTTTTGTGTCTTGCACATGATCGAATTTTCCGACGGTAAATGTTCGATATAAAAAGATGTAGCAGTGCTAGACAGTGAATTAATACCTCTGTGATGGGTATTACCAAAAGACAGATATAATCAGATCACCCAAAACATTGATCAAATATAAACCAAATTATGAAACCATATTATTGAAAAAACAGTTAATGAAAAAATGTATATAAAAAGTCTTATATTGAAAGGTATAAATTGAATTCTTCACTGAAACGACAATCCAAGTTCATAAATCAAGTGTTCAAAAAACTAAGAAATAGTGACAGATCCAGCACCTTAACCAGACTGTGGACACCATAAGAAATGCAAGCTTACCAAATAGCAAGCTAACCACGCTGGCGACCAATAAGCTGGTCAGAGCCTTTATCCCAATGGATAACCGGTATCTCCGATCGGGGCTTTAATCCTGGAAGAGAACCTGGTGCCTCTAACGGATCCAACGATCTAATGAATAGTACTGGCAACTCAGTAGGCTCTACTAATCCGGCAAGGCTACAACAAGGTGGTCATATGAAACCTAAAGAAAAAGAACTCGCCATAGCATAATTCCAATGAAACATGTTTAATCAAATATTTAAAAATACACTTACAGTGTTAAGGATAAAAAAATTGAAAAGCCAGCCGGCTGTGCATAAAACGCCCATCCACTGGACACTTGTATGCTATGACGTCAGCACGTCAACTCCTCCCGATGTACATTTGATCAAATAATGACGTTGCCTGAGTGCCACAGACGACGTCATTATTTGACAAAACGTACGTCGGGAAGAGTTGTAACTGCTTAAAATATGTTATCTGGAGTTTGGCCTTACTTTGTTAGTCAAATCTTCTAAATTTAGATCCATCCAGTGTATCTAACACTATGCTCTCCCCAGCTTGACAGTGCTGCTGTCCAAAGGTGTCTCTATTGTTTTTCCATTCAGATAGGAGACACCCTAAGACCTAAGAATTGCAATTCTGAGCCAGATGACAAGGTAAAATATTTAAAAATAAAATAAATAAAAAAATCCTTAAAAAAGAAAACAAATGCAGCAATCACATGTATGTGGCCGATAAGCTTCAATATATAAATCTGTTATCTTTTTTGGGTTTAATACCACTTTAGGCTTTCTACAATGTGCATGCATGAGTAACTGTCTGTAACTGAATCTGTGGCTCAGGCTGTGATGCTGCATTGTCTGAATTAGCCATGTGACTTTGTTTTCAGTTTTCTGGTCCCTCTCACTCTATCTTCATTCAGGGCTTCTTGCTGACTATTGATTCAGAGACATTTAAACACTAGTGGGTTGATTGCCTAAACTTGATAGGCTGTTGACTTTACAAGACAATTTTCTTAGTTTAGCGATTGAGCATTCTTGTGAACTTTCCAGTGTCAGCGAGTCTTAGATTAGGGTGTGGTGAAGGGGCGGGGCAAGGGCAGGGGCTAATTGCAGTGTGCAGACTGCACTGTGCCAATGTGAAAGCAGTGGTTTAAAAGCAATGTAGTGCCTGGTGGCTATTATGGGGCTAGCAGTGCTTTGGGTTTGATAGTGCCTCCAGGTGATTAAAACATAGTGATGATAGCTAATAGAATAAATCAAATTAAATAGGCACTGCAGTCTGCTCACATAATTTGTAATAAAAATACCTTTGCCATTCTGAAGCTTCCCTCCAACCACTTTGCATATTATATTATATATACTGTGATTCTTCTCTTGCCAAATATGCTGCAGAAATCTCCCTCCACTGAGTCTGGCTGCAACCATTTTAACTTACTGGATTTACATAGACATACAGAGGCACACCTCTAGCTCTGCAGCTCTCATTGGCCTTTTTATGACTCATCCCCCCTCCCTTCCTGGCAAACTCTCAGAAGGGTGAGAGAGAGAACTGTGCTTGATGTCATAAGCCTAGGCTTTTTACAAGACAAGAAACAAGAAGTGGGCTGTATAAGGTATTTACTATCAGAAAAAAATGTTTTACTATCCAAAGTTAAAAAAAACAAGGGCAAAGGATTTAACAGATGGAAAGATGAAAAAAATGATTGAAGGTCCACTTTAAAATGATTGTGCTGCCTAAGTGCCTGTATATCTTTTTGCATTCTCTCGTGCGTGGGCCAAGGGGAGGTGTGAATGAATTAATGAATGAATGAAATATTTGTATAGCGCACAATGCGAACTGAATCGCCTCTAGGTGTAAACTAAAGCTTACAATACTACAACAACCTAAAGTTGAGGCAGGCTTGTCCTTGCTGGATATGTATTTGTATTATACTGGTCAAGTAAAGCAGCTGTGAACCTCGGTGATACAGGAATAAACAATGGGGGTGGAGGTATATCAAAGCACTTGCGACTTTGAAGGTTAAAAATTCAGATTTTTTTCTCTGGCATGATCTGTATGGAGGGAGGTAAGAAGATAACGGGTTTCAGAGATACTCCATCAGCACCAGCTATCTGGCATAATCCTTTATTTGACCAGTTTTTGGAAGCTAAGGGGAATAGTTACATTGAAACAAGTATATAAGGGTAGGACCATGTGTTCATTTGAAAATTTAAGTACACAATATAATTTACCCTATAGGATTTTTTTATAAATTTCTACAGTTTCGCCATGTATTTCAGTCCCAATTTGGTAGTCAGAACTACAGGATATACCTGTAAAACTCCCCATTACTAGAGTATTGAGATCTCAAGGCCCAAAGGACCTAATTTATTGCAGGTTAAGATATGTGGTGCTCTATTGCAGGTTAAAGGGAAGTGGCAGTCTGCTTGCATGTTTATGACAGATGACATGTGGGGGGAGGCCTGCAAGTCACATTTAGCAGCATCACCAGCAATTCATAATAAATTGATACAGCTGTATATAAAACATTATTATTAAGCGTTTTTTTTTTGTGCTTACACGGATGCAGCCTGTATCTCCCCTGAGTAGTGAATGACTTAAAACTATCAATCAAATTGGTTAAAATGCAGGGGTAAGACCCGCTCCCTGTTTTAACACACCCACCTGGAATGGGCGGTATTTGTCTTCAAAGTAAATGGGTGCGTGTCATGTTTAAGGAACGTAAGGATGAAATCACTCAGTGGTTTTGAATTGAATCCAACATGACTATGTATTCATACATTTTTGTAACTGCTCTTGGAAGATGTGAATACAATTCCTCCATCTCTTCTAGAGTCTTTTCGCATTCACCATGTGCATAGCCAGTGACTTGTGGCACTCTTTTTAAGGTCTTATGATGCAGGAGTATGCTTTTTTAGTTTGCATTAATGTGCTCCCTTGAGGAACCAGAATGGAATGTGAAACATTAAATGTGACCTCTAATAATAGAAAATAAAAATAAAAGTATAAAATTTGTACCATCATCCAGAAATCAAATAGTGTAAGGATTGGTAGCCTGATCCCCAACCAGGTTACCAGAAATGGGGGCAGTTTGGACTATTGCGGTACAATAAGAACAATACAATGAATAATATAACAAGGTAATAATAATGAAAGATACAGATGATTTTATTGATGCCAGAAAACAAATCATCATTTACATATTAAAAACATAAGCGCAGTACATATGTATATCATCAGTGAGTAGTCACAATACAACTGTTGATCACAGATATCAGTTTCCTCGACTAGTTTCGCAGACTTATACTGCTTCATCGGGAGGTTATCTGTGATTAGATCAAAAAAGCGAAAAAATAATCAAAAAAGGGAAAAAAAAAAAAAAATATATATAATAATAATAATGAAATTTTATGCAGCATCCCAATTAAGAAAATTGATTCAAAAAGGTTAGAAACGGGGAAAGAGCGACACAGCTTACCCATGCTCCAAACAGGCGTCAAGCTCACAGTGCTACCACCTGATAAATAGTCCCCTGCGGCAACTCGGGGAAGCTATATAGTGTGATGATTAGGGTCTAGGTAATGGAATAAAATAAATAAATAAATAAAATAAATCAGTATACTGTCAGCTTATCGGGGTAAGTCAAGTGAAGTGAGTAGATAATTGGATGATGGTGCGAATAATTGTGAAACCATATAAGTGAAACAAATGGAGGAAGGAACAATTGCGCGTGTATTGGAATGTGTGAAAAAAAGAAACCCAACAAGTCAAAAAGTGGTGGTGAAACGGTGAGAATTAGTGAAATTGGTGAAGGTTAGGGAGAGCGACGTGTGGGAAAAAAGAAAAAGAAAAGGTGAAAAGGGGAAGGGAAGGGAGGGGAGGGGAGATGGGGACAGTGAGGACGTGGGTAAAGATAAAAGTGCATGAAAGAAAATGAGTAAGGCAAGTGTGGATAAAGTATGAAATAAAGTGAATAAAGAGAAGCAGGGTATACCTGAGATTGTTGTTAATAAAGGTAGAAGGATCCCGGGAGGGGCACACCCAATAGGGGAAATGATGCCGGTGTATGACCCCAGTAGGTAGTGATAAAGACCACGGGTTCAGAGTGGAGGCATAGTAAAGCCTATCCACCCATGCCTAAGTCTCCTGTAGAGGAAATAAATGGTAACACTTTTAAATTCGGTTCACAACGCCAGTAGTAATACCTGAAAATACAGGGTGTTATCTGGGGATTTAAGAGAGATATATAAGGTTGGAGAGAAACACTTACTGAGGGTTAGCTGGAGCATACCATCCCGGGAACTCAAATCTAGATCCACACATCACAGGCAGACACCTGTTCTATATAGCTCCCAACCCTGTGACGTTTCAACAGCGCCATAAGGCGCCGGTGCATGACGTCACAAAGCCAGGCCAACGCACAGTGCGTGGGCAAGATAACAGCGCGCACGCATGCGCACCAGCCCCGCAAAGCCCCGCGCACAACGCCACAAGGTCAGAGCTCCCACACAGCGCATGCGTGAAATAGTCGCGCACACGCATGCGCATCGGCCACTAAGGCCAAAGGGACATAGTCCCTGCCAGTGCCAATGCAAGGGGAGGAAACCGACCCGTAAATGGGGTGGGCTCCACCACCCGGGGGCTCACCGGGCTGCCGCAAGGGGACGCAGATGGAACAATCCGAGTGAACACCTGTCAAGGAGGGGGGTGAGGGAAAGCAGGGAGCTCATTTATAATAATACATAAAAGGGATGTATTAGCCATAAGGATTAATAGAAATATGTTTAGTACAGTAGTTAATTATATAACAAAAGGTACATATGAATAATATACATAGATAGGATGAAACATCCTATGAAGCCAATGCAAACTACAGATTCGAAAGAGGTCCAAGGTATCAAAAGGGCAAACGATTAGAGGCCATGATAGGGTATATCATGGTCAGGTGTGGCGGGTAGCCTATGGTTGGATCATAAAATATATCAAGCCCGACCTAATGGATGTCTAGAATGAATAGTTGCATGAAGGCTTACAGTAATAATAAATTAAATAGTAAGATAAGAGTAGTTAAATATAGAGAGAGGTCTTTGTAATGCTAGGAAAGGGGTTAGATAATGACGTCAAAAGTGGGGGGCAAAGGGGCGGCCCATCCCACCTAGATCATTCACCAACGAATCCAAGCCTAGCAACATGCCAGGTGTGTTATCCACCCAATAATTATGAGAAACATTAAATGTGACCTCTAATAATAGAAAATAAAAATAAAAGTATAAAATTTGTACCATCATCCAGAAATCAAATAGTGTAAGGATTGGTAGCCTGATCCCCAACCAGGTTACCAGAAATGGGGGCAGTTTGGACTATTGCGGTACAATAAGAACAATACAATGAATAATATAACAAGGTAATAATAATGAAAGATACAGATGATTTTATTGATGCCAGAAAACAAATCATCATTTACATATTAAAAACATAAGCGCAGTACATATGTATATCATCAGTGAGTAGTCACAATACAACTGTTGATCACAGATATCAGTTTCCTCGACTAGTTTCGCAGACTTATACTGCTTCATCGGGAGGTTATCTGTGATTAGATCAAAAAAGCGAAAAAATAATCAAAAAAGGGAAAAAAAAAAAAATATATAATAATAATAATGAAATTTTATGCAGCATCCCAATTAAGAAAATTGATTCAAAAAGGTTAGAAACGGGGAAAGAGCGACACAGCTTACCCATGCTCCAAACAGGCGTCAAGCTCACAGTACTACCACCTGATAAATAGTCCCCTGCGGCAACTCGGGGAAGCTATATAGTGTGATGATTAGGGTCTAGGTAATGGAATAAAATAAATAAATAAATAAAATAAATCAGTAATGTGATTTATCGATATGTGATATTTTTATTCTCTGTTCATACAAACTTATGTAATACAAAATATAAAAAAAAAATATATATAGTGATATGGTCCTCTAAACAAACAACGCTGACTTTATCTCACACGTGGCACCATAGCACTAAATTGGTAGTAAATGAAAAATGTGGAACTACACAGAGAGCATTATAAAGGTGTTGCATCAGAGTTCAGCCGCCCAGCTTCCTCTTGAGAGCATACTCTAGCTCTAAAGCCTCCCAAGGCTTCACTAAAAGCAGAGGATTTCTGTATTGGTAAAGCTTTTAAATAGACAGCCAGAGAGCATAAATGTTATATGCCTGCGCTGGTACTCTTCTCCAGCCTTGACAAGAGTTGTTCCCTTGTATTCATAGCTTTCTGTATCTCATACCAGATCATCACCCAGTTCAGTGTCCCGCTCCCTGCCATCCAAAACTGGCAAGGCTTAGAGAAACAAAATAGAGAGCTGCCATTATACAACAGCTGGTTTGCTCTGACTTCCTGAAAAGAAAAAGGAATCAATCAGCTATTGGAACTTATGCTTCCGACATTAATCTCGAAATAGAGCATGAATCAGTCAAATGGGGAATAATGGCACTATGTTCCCCTACATAATTGTTTTACTTAATTTGCTTGAAATATCTTCATCTGCACTGCCAGGTCTTTTTGCTCTTGGCACAGGGCAATGTCACTGCTGTCACTGCTCTCAATTAGCTGAAAGTGGGGCTGGAAATTATAGACCTGGAGCTAATCACTCTAAGAAGCCAAAGTCTCCAGCCAAAAGCCAGACATTTCCCAGGTATGTGAATGTGGTTAAGGTCTTCTGACTTCCTTCCTCCAATCACTTGCAAGCAAAGAATACTTGTTTCCCCCTTGTTAGTGACTGGGTATGCTTCGCAAACTAAATTTTCACCACATTCACTAAATTAAGGAAAAATTCACTTTCAAAGAGAGCAGCCGTTTTTGCCTTTAGTAAATGAATCTCAATGAGTGCGTGCCTAAGAGCTTCAGCAGGAACCATCTAAATTTCAATCCGTCTTTCGGCAGGCTGGTTGTACTGTAGTCAATCCATCGATTGGCTTCAGTTCCAACAGCCTGTCAGTTTTTTTTGTTTGATCACTGCCACGGGCTATAGCTGCTGTCAGTGATAATTATATTCTGATGTCTGGGAAACCTCCAGCTGTCAGAATACAACAGCACAGCGGGAGGGATTTCCCCAGCAACACTGACTGTGTTGATGGGGGAATGGAGCAACCCATGGTTTTAAGAAAAGAAAATTGGCCTTAGAATTTTCTTTTTATCTTTTACAAGACAAATATGTGTTTACAAATGCAAAACAAGTCTTGTATCTTTACTGTAGGTAAGGCTGTTGAATATACTGTATATTGCAGCAAATGTTGCAATGTTGGTTGGGAAGTGGAAGAGTGCACAGTCTATTAGAGTGGAAAGATAGAGCTTTCTTTTGGTGATATTTAATCACCGCTGGGCTAAAGGGCTATTGGCCCTTTATTCTGATCTGTGATCAGCTGTGTCTGAAGGACACAGCAATCACAGAGCGGCACCAAATGCACACCCCAGGGGGCACACAGAGGGTGTGATCCTGGGATGATGTACATGACCCCCCTTCCAGAATGAGAGAGCCATGCTGTAGCCATCTTTTGTTTATAGCGCAGTCATGAAGTGGTTAAAGGTAATTCCATGTTTACTTTCAATTTACCTTTTCACAATAAAGGGAAACTAGACCCCTCGAAAAACAGTGCCGGGAAAGTAACTGATACTTTGGTGGTGCTCTCTTAACCAAACTGTGAAATCATCAAATGGCTGGTGTCATAACTGATCATATGTGCAGCATCATGCCATTTGATGATCAAGCAGATACCAAGATGGCAGCTTGGTCTGGTTGAAAAGGCGGCCCAAACAGAGTATTTCCTTTACTAATTGATGCAACTGCTATCAGTGTTGTATAAACTGTATGTAGCATCAGCTAAATACTGCACAGTGCTGTGTTCAGGCAGTAGCACAGAAACTTCCAGTTTGCTGCCAGACAAAATTGAGTCAGCAATTCTTAAAAAAGGCCAAATATTGGCAGATTTATCGGCCCTGCCAATATATCAGTCAACCTCTAGTAGAGGCTAGCCTTTTAGTCAAAAATCATTGATATGTTTTAATTTGAGTTCATTGCGTTTGTAACACTGAGAGATCCCCCTCCATTTCATAGGTTATTACACCTGGAACATGTTTCTGTATTATTGATGCCGTCCATAGGAACAGTGTACCATATGTTAGATATACAGAGGGTAATTGTAAAAATCCATGGAGACCTTATTTTTCACCTTAGAAATCTGTTAACCTCTGGATTTATGTTTACCTGCAAGGGTGCAATGTGTTATAGGATAGCCTCACTGATGGAGAAGATATTGGTATTAAATTGGAATGCCACTTCAGTTGCCACCTTTATTATAATCAGCGTGTATGACAGAAGAAAAGGACTTACCCTCATATTCCTCTGTCCTGTGAGGTCATTGATCCTAATTTGCCATTTTGAGTAGAGGCTGCTTGAGGTCACTGGCTCTAAGGCCCCTTTCACACTGCACCACCCATATCATTGATGGTAAAACACCGCTATTTTTAGTGGCGTTTTACCATTGGATTTGCTGTGCTTTAACCCCTACTAGCGGCTGAGAAAGGGTTAAAACTGCCCACAATGTGCCGCAATAGCGGCGTTTTGCCGGCAGTATAGCCATGCTGCCCCATTGATTTCAATGAGAAGCAGTGGTGGAGGAGCGGTAAACACACTGCTCCTTCTCCACTGCAAAGAAGCTACTGGCAGGACTTTTCCTGACGTCCTGCCAGCGCACCGCTCCAGTGTTCAAGCCCTTTGGGCAAAATTGAGTCAGCCCTTTGGGCTTTCACACTGGAAACAATGGAGCAGCTGTTTGAGGGTGGATTGCAGGTGCTATTTTTAACGCTATAGTGCTTGCAAAATGCCCTCGGTGTGAAAGGGCTCTAAATGTATTGTTTATGTTCTAAAAAGCTTTCATCAGAAATGTGTCCATTGTGGATCATTCTGTGCTGTACGGGATATGTGCTACAGCTTTGGTTCACAAATTATGTAGTAATCTGGTAATTGTTAATAAAAGACATTAAACAAAAAAATTGTCTGTCTCTAGCCCTAACAACAATGATGTAAAAAATTTCTGATCAAACAAAGAATTGTTTTTGTTCAAATTTTACAGTCACAAGTAAATTCCCCATCCTCATTTAGAGATGCTTTAGAGAAAGCACAATGCATTTAGGGTTCAACCCTCAGAAGGTGACTTTCATTCTAGCTCAGGAATAAACATAAACACAAAACCGTGGCACCAAAATTAAATAAATTATATAAATGCAAAAATTGTGTTGATACTAAAATGTATTATTAGTTGCAACCAATTGAAGTCCATTGTATATCAGATTTAAGTGAATTCTAACTGGTTGTTATCGGTTACTGCAATTTGCGCTTGTTACCTTGTTTCCTGCACTTTTGAGGGCTAAGCCTTTTAGTGTTTTTAATGTGTCTAAAGAACAGTTTATCTGTTTTTCTGAATGAATAACACTTGCCAATGCACATTGATGTGCATGTGTTTTCAAGTGGCACTGGTGTGGAAAAGCCCTCTGTTTGAAAATCAAATCATTATACGTACTAACAGTAAATGCAGGCCTTGGTGGCACTCATCTGTAAGGAATGATATACATGGATTTAAAATGGTTCTAGGGAATTTAAAGTGTCAGTTTTTAGTATTCCTACCTAATTTACATGGACTGAATGAGCTTTATAGCACGTTGTCAGGTTGTAAAATCAATGGCATGAAAACAGGAGCGCTTGCACTGAATATCCCTCCAGCAGAACTGAAATGAATCAAGTTAAACTTGCATTATATGTAGAAAATATAACATTTTAAATTATTGGGGCTATCTGTCACCCTTTAATATAATTGTGCTTCTTGAACCGCATTCCATTTTTAAAGGAGATTTAATCTGGCCATACATGGAGCAGAAACCAACTTCCGTTCTGGCATCTATGTCCCCCATTCAGGGTGCTCCACTGAGGGTGTAGGTCAGGTTATGAGTCTGCCCTGACTCTGTGTAATCCACAGAATAAATAGAGAAAAATCTCAGCCACTGCACACCATACAAGCCTCAGCCGACATGTTTTGCTCCACCCATGGGGCTTAGTCATTGAGGTCCCCCATTGAGGTGGGTGGCCTGGATGGAGTTAGGCTGAGGCTGCTATCACTTTACACACTGGGCTTGTATTTTGTGCGGTGGCTGACATTTTTCTCTCTTCTGCGGCATACATGGAGCAAGTTTCAGCAGTGTTGCATATTTGGAGCTCCTGCCCATCCTTTATTCTCTTCTGAGGAAATTGTACAACTATATCAGCAGCTTACAAAATTCATAATAAACCCAAAATACCATTCTCTCTATGATCCTGGTCCCTTATACGCAAATTAAAGTAATTGTAAAGTATGGGTTTTTTCTATAAAAATAACAAACATTTTATACTTACCTGCTCTGTTGCAGTGGATTTGCACAGAACAGCCCAGATCCTCCTCCTCTTCCTGGGTCCATCTTCGCTGCTCCTGGCCCATCCCACCTGTCGAGTACCCCCACAGTAAGCAGCTTGCTATGGGGGCACCCGAGCCAGAGTCAATGCTCCCTGTGCCCATTCAGACATGGAGCCCAGCCCCCTCTCCTGATTGGCTGACTAACTTTGATTGACAGCAGCAGGAGCCAATGGCATGGCTGCTGTGTCTCAGCCAATCAGCAGGGAGAGCCTTGGATGGCAGAGACACTCGTGGACATCGCTGGATGGAGATGAGGCTCAGGTAGGTCTTTATGGGGGCGAGGGGGGTTTCTGCACACAGAAAGCTTTTAATCCTAATGCATAGAATGCATTAAAGGAGAAGTCCACCTCGTTTGGCTGGACTTCTGCTATGGATCAAAGCAGTGCAATTCATTTTGCACTCCTGTGACCTGTTTACAGCAGAGACTGGACTGAAGTCTGCTCTCTGCTGACGTCACAGAAATCAATCCTGACAATGGGAGTCTGAATCCACCAGATGCCTGGACTGCCACCCGTCTCAGTCACTTAACAAGCCATGGAGAGCTTGAGACGGCCGCTCCCTGCCCCTCAATACTCAGCTCTCCAGTGAGCAAGGAGTAGCAGAGCAAAGAGCTGCGGATTGACAGTCTACAGCTCTTTGCTCACAGAGCTGTGAGAACCGAGCCATCGGGGGACAGATGCAGCATCGGATTGATGCTGCATGCACTGAGGTAAGTATGAAACTGAAAAAAAATCCCTTACTTCTCTTTTAAGAGTTCTTCTTACAAAGTTCTTCTGACTTTACAACCCCTTTAAGTGGGACCTACGCCCACACTTTAACATTATTGCCAGACATTGGCACAAGACAGACCCAGAGTGTGCATGTGATAGATTTGTGTATCAAATGGAACAGATACATTCTAGAGACAGAGACACAGTGTATACTTCTATTGTGCCTACTTGGACAAAGCTTCCTTTAATTGGCTGAGACAGAGAGGCGAACTGATGACGTCACTATCTTTGACTCTTCTATTCTTTGTATTCTTAGAATACAAAGTTCCCTGTGAAATGCTGTTTAGTTTGGGGAATGGGAGAGGAAGGTATTGTCCCACTGCTGGATCACAATGCTGTATACTATATGTAGCTGAGGC
This sequence comes from Lithobates pipiens, assembly GCF_037356315.1. Lineage (NCBI taxonomy): Eukaryota > Metazoa > Chordata > Amphibia > Anura > Ranidae > Lithobates > Lithobates pipiens. The sequence goes on along the minus strand of NW_027507718.1, from coordinate 361,009,537 downwards.
TACATACAGTTTATACAGCGCTCAGAGCCCTGCATCTCTAAGTGTGGTAAATAGTTCATTTGTACCAGCTTGGTTCAAACAAATACTTTAAATTTCACTAAAACCTAGAGATCAACTTTAAGTGTTTGAGGTTTATAATGCCCTTATGGCCTATCCACTGTCAATTTTGTTCTCTGAACAAGGAGGAATCTTGTATGATGCCAATTCCATTCCATTATGCCATGCAATCCCCTTTATAACTTGGTATAACAAACTAGGGCTGAAACAACTAATCGATTAATCGACAACAAATCAAATATAGAATTAATCGATTACTATTTTCATAATCGATTAATCGGACAGTAACATAATAGGGTTTTAAAAAAATAAAATGAGCCCTTTATAGCACAAAAAGAGCAAATAATCGCTACTGTAAATATTACTTTCACTGTTCTACAGTAAAAAAAATGAACCCCTTACAATAGTGATTATCTGCTTTTTTTCTGCTATAAATGGCTAATTTTCTTTTTTTTAACCCCATTATGTTACTAAACGTCTTAGACCTGGTTCACATCTATGTGTTTATTGGTGCTTTTTGCAGAAATGCACTACAGTTCATTTACATGGTTTCCTATAGGAAACGTTCACATCTGAAAGGGTCAGGGCCTTTAACGCAAAATGGTGATTTATTGGTTCATTATACTTCAATGGAGAAGCTGCAGAAAAGCATGCAATGCATTTTTGAAGCAATTTGTGTTTTTTAATCTGCCCAAAGAAAAGGAAAAAATGCAAATTGTAGTAAAATCACGTGCACAAAAATCAAAACGCACAGCAAAAAGCACTGCAGAAACATATCAAAAGCAAACTGCATAGGTGTGCACCGAGCCTTATGCTGGCCACATGGATCAGTTTTCAGATGAGAATATTCAGACGAAAAATCTTTGTACATTCGCTGAATGAAAGAATTTTGTTTGAAATTTTCACTTGTTTTTAACATTATGTTTTCAAAATGAATGTAATTTCTAAACGAAAACCACATACACCGTCTGCAAATTCCTTTGATTAAGAAGTTTTCTCACTGTGTTTGAAAATGAACGTCAATTTGACCCACTTTTTTTTTTAAAGGTTATTAACAGATTAATTGAAACAATAATCGGTCAACTAATCGATTATGAAAATAATCGTTTGTTGCAGCCCTATAACAAACCCTCATCTGATATACTCTCCAAAGTTTTTTTTTTGTGCATTTTTAGAATGGATATATGACTCAGGGGGTCGTGTTTGTTGGTTTATTAGATTGTGTACAGTATGCTTGTCAACAGCTGCTAATATGCTAGTTTTGTTTGTAAACCTTAGTGCAAGTTGTTTAAGGTTTGTACTTTTCATACATATTTTTCACTCCATAAGACGCACCTGACCATAAGATGCACCTAAGTTTTAGAGGAGGAAAATAAGAAAAAAATATTCTGAACCAAACAGTGTACTAAAATATTTATCAGTGCCCATGAAATGCAGCCTGACCAGTGCCAATTCAATGCAGCCTTACCAGTGCCATTTAAATGCAGCCTTACTAGTGGCAATTAAATGCAGCCCTACCTGAGCCAGTGAAATGCAGCCTTACCTGTGCCATGAAATGCAGCCTGACCTATACCATGACATGCAGCCTGATCTGTGCCATGAAATGCAGCCTTACCTGTGCCACCTCCACCTCGCACAGACTGACATTCCTTATGTATCCGAAGCCATTCTCCATTTGGTTACTCGGGCTGCACTGTTTTTGGTCTTCTGTGAGCGACAGGCCCAGTGGGAGATTTTGGGGGAAAAAGTGCATCTTATGGAGCAAAAAATACGGTACTTTCTGAATATTAATAAAATTAGATTAAACATAAATATTTTTTTAAAATAAATGTTTTGAGAAAACCAACAATCATATTCCATTGATATTTAAAGCTGAACTCCATACCGGTACAATAGAAACAAAAATAATGCAATTTTGTATTATTTAATACATTATTAAATGTATTTTTTATGCAAAAAGTGTCAGTAACTGATTTTGATTTGACATCAGCTTCTTGCAATCCACTGTAGACAGCTTAGGCAGGGAGAGGGGAAACAAGCTAGTCAGTTATGCTGAATTGCTCTAATACTAACTGGGAACATGCTGGGAGATGAGCATGCGAGCAAATCAGTCTACTGCTTTTACTTGTATCATCCAATAACAGGATGGGGTGGAAACAAGACCTGTACGTGTTAGATACCGTAACTACAGTAGAGAAAAATCAGGTCTTCTGCCCTGTCGGACAGAACTGTGCTATGTGTCTAAACTGTGATAATCTCAAATGAATGGAAACAAATTCTTTTGCAGGTAAAAGTGCTTCTAAAATATATATATACGTGTATATATATATATATATACTATATCTATCCATCTATATATATATATATATATATATATATATATATATATATATATCTATCTATATTAGGATACGTCAGAGTTTCTTATCTCAATGGTAGTGCCTAAACAGTGAATACTGTATACTCCGCGCCAGATATAGTTTTTCTTCAAATGGATAACTGGAGCGCTGCGCTGCTATGTGGAGATTTGCAAGCTAATGACAAACAAAAATAGTTATTGACAGTGAAGAGTGAAGTGCTTATAAATAAATAATAGTGATTACCATGTATGATTCAGTAGCAATAATAAGAAATAAAACAAGTGAATATGCAAAAGTAACTAGTCACTTGACTTTCAGGGGACGAAATGTGTTGGGTCAGAGTTTTGTAATGTCATCACGCACCTATAGGAAGTACACTGTATCTCCCAGAGGCGAGTAACTGTGAACATCAAAATGACTTTTAAGGGAGCCATGTACCCCCAATGCATATAGCGATTTATTCGAGTGCGTTGGGCACCTACAAATGTGAGTGTGATTCTTAATTTTTTTAATAAAGGATTGATTTTATACAGTTCAGCACTACGTCAGTTTCTCTAATTTTATGAACACAACATGTATGAGAAAAAACGCACAAGCGAAGCAAGTGTCCCAGGAACAACAGAAAAGTCGGGAGCCATTGGACCTATACCCCTAAGGGGAAGGCTTATATGGACTTTTATAAGGTTTCCCTATGAGGTGAGAGCATAGTGTGACCGGTGGAGGGCACATGTTTTTCGTGTTTGAAGAACACAGTATTCACAGAAGCTTGATATCTTTTAAGGATTGCTATCATTGATTGTTTGGCACGTTCACTTTTTGGACTTGGTTCACATCCAGTTCACATAAACTTTATGCCATTTGTGTAATTGCCAGGAGAGGCCATGTCATGACTCTTACTTTTGCATATTAATTTGTTTTATTTCTTATTATTGCCTGTTATTGCCACTGAATCATACATGGTAATCACTTGTGTTGTTTGTTTATAAAATTGGGAGTCACCACAATTATTGCAAGTTTTGATAGTAGCAGTAACTAGAATATACACAGTTTGCTCAGAATTTTAATATTTGTTTAATTTGACGGATAGGTTTCGTTTCACTCTTCACTGTTAAAAAACAGCAGGCATTCAGCCTGCTGCCAGATTTACTGCTCCGATCAGTACCCCTTGGTCCTCCTGACCCTTTGTACCTTTTGGGTCCTCCTGAACATCAAACATGTCCCAGTGTTCATGCACAGAGGCTGTACCTCAGCTCTACATGTTTCCTTCCTCCCTAGCTGCTCTGTCCCTCATGGACTCTCAGGCTCGGGCCTTGGTCTGTCCTGACCTGGACACCCCATGGTGCACACCAGCACCTCTCACAGCTCCCTTCACACACTGACTATATATATATATATATATATATATATATATATATATATATATATATATTATACCCAAAGAAGCTAAAATACATATAGCATATTAAAAATGTCATTGCACGCTTTAACAACTGAGTTTTATTTCCAGAGTGCATGGAATCATGCACTACTAGCTTAAACAACAATATAGACATTTGTGTTGTGTAGTGACCATTCAGTTAATACATAGGTTTGATGTGATTTAAAGTTATCCATGCCATTCCCCTTGTTGTTCCATTCAACAATACTTATACATACATACTTATGCTTACAGCTGTTGTAAGCTCATTTTTAATTTCACAGCTCTTTAACAATCTCCAGATAATAGTTGTAAAATTGTAGACTGAAAATCAGGCTTTGCAAAGCCATTCAGAATACGGAAATATCATCCATCCTTTTCTGATTGCTTAGAACTATAAATACATTTAGCAAATAAGGAAAGGAGAAATGAGGCCAAAGTATGATATAGACTAAAGTAAAATTAAGTAAAATGGATTGTTACATTGTTTTTTTATAGCTGGTAACTAAGGATCACAAGAGAACTATGACATGAGAGCAGGGGCAATAAAGATTACAGTGGATTTTATGCAAGAATACTGCTAGATAGCAAGAAGTATGGGATGAGTCGTTTTAAATATCAGGAAATATCATACCCATTTATTAAATACTATATTCTAAAAAATGGGTATATACAATCCTCCAGCTAATTTGTAATGCATCAAGGTAAATGCTTACATTATTATACCATGATAGTTTAAAATTTTGGAATGTTAGAATTGCACATCATTGTGTAGCCACAGATAATAGGAATGCACAATACCACTAAACATTATTTAGAGTGGTACTTAATTTTCACTTTCTTAAATCTGATAAAAGGTCTTCAAATGTTTGCCTTATGTCTGAGAGTGATAAATGCGCCTTATTGGTTAATCCATTTTCCGCCGATTGTCTTACTTTGCAATGTTTGATTTATATTTGAAGAATACATTTTTACATATGTTCTAACTGACTCTGCCTTTGCTTGTGAATATTGTCAAAGATTTACCCTACCCTTACCTTGTTTCTCTTCAACTCTCCAGTACCTTAGTTATGTCTTGCAAAGAAAAAAAAAATAGGTAATGAGTTCCATTTTATTTCCACCAGTCACAATACTGACCAAATTGGCTTCATAAAATGTTACTTTTTTATTCTTCGAAATACATATGCATGAGGATTTGTCCAAGCTAACAAAAATATTACAACTCTTGACATTATTCAAAATTAGAATAAATAGAATTCCTGGAAATATAAATCAAAAAATTATGAATGTCCTGATTTAGTCACTCTCACTTATACACTACAGTATATGCCCCTACCAGTAAAAAATTCCATAATATTTTACATAACGGAAGTGGTCAAAATATCCAGTGAAATTGAATTGCAGGTCCTGGTCTGATCGAGTGATTGACTACTTCATAGTTTGAAGGGCGCCACAAAAATGTGATCTTTTTGTATGTATTTTTTTAAGACTGTGATGTGGAGGCCTGAGCAGTTTTTTTTGCTCACCTTATTGAGGAACACATACTGCTTGGTAGCCTTTGAAGTGCACTAGAAGCGGTAAACAAAGTTATATGAAAGCTGTGTTTCTTATTTTATCTCATGCTTTTATATTGCCTACTTTTTAACTTTTTGTTTTAAATATTCTGTTGCAGGAAGGGCACATTTTGTAAAATATATTTAATGTATCCCCATAAATTTCCTTTTGATTAGGGTTTCTGGTCATAAAAATACTAGAAACATATTATAGGACCATTCAGTAAATGAAAATAAGACAAAATAGCATTTATTGGGTTTTAGATTAAAAGAAAACAAATCACAAATATGCAATTGTAATGATCCAAATCAGCTTTCATTCTCCTGTCATAGCTTAATGCTTAAATGCAGATACTAATAAAATTGTGATGTAACATTTACTGGCCAGTATTACATTAATGAGAACTAAAGGGTTGTAGGTTGTTAGTTTTACCCTTCTTCGGCAGCCCAAACAGTTTGTTTTCATCACTAATCTGAGATAGACAGCATCCATATAGGCTTAATCCCCACATGAGCAAACTGCAAACTCTGCTAGTCTGAAAAGGAAGGAATACAAACTAATATTATTTTTGACTACATTTCTATAACAATTTAGGTGTTTATATTGAGATTTTTGCAAATGTCCATTTTCTTTTACCCAAAACTCAGGCAGATATTAAAAAAAAAACTATTTATTACAGTTGTATATTTCTTACAAATAACTATACATATATTTACATACAGCTACCTTAAAGTGGATGTAAACCCTCACATATAAGCAGTGAAGTGTATAACCTCAGCTGCTACACAGAGATTAAACAAATCTTCCTACATAAGTTTTACAGGTATATCTGCTGTCTTCCCCTTTCTACACCCTTTCAAAAGTGCAGATCATGCTAAAAATCTTTTTTCATCTTTCAGCAGTACATAGAGAAGGGTGGAGAGTCTGCACTTACATTGTGTGAGAGCTGATTGGAGGAAAGGGACACACCTACCTCTCCACATAGTCAGAAGAGCAAAGGAACATGCAGAGCTGTAGTCTAGACAAGCTTAGTGCTTATCTCCCTTTAAGTTCCCTCCTTAAGACCAAATTTTAGCTCATGTTATCTCATATGTCGGGGGAACTTCTCATGCTGGGAATGAAGCACCAAGAGAAACAACACATAGAGCTTTGGAGAGAGAGACAAGTAAACGCAACAGATATGTTTGCTTAGTACACATTTCATGAGTGGGATTTACAACTACTTTATGTACCTGAATCTTTCTTTATTTCATCTACCTTTGTCCATTAACTAATCATTAGATGTGATGGCTAAATGTGTTTTCTTTTCATCTGTTTTTCTTCTTGGTGATCTGGGCAGTAACCCACCTCCTGTATTATGGTGCCTCCACTCTGGATGAAGAAGCACAGGAGGCCATTTTGGACAGCAGCATAGTCAGTTTGCAAGAGGGGAGTTTTAGGTGTTCTAGCAAATTTAGATACGCTAACAAATTAAAGCTGAACTCCAGCTAATACTTTATAAGCAGTTACAGCAAACAGTCTTTTTTCCTTTTAGAAGAAAGTTTTTGCATAAATAAATTAAAGCTGAGCATTGTAAGTACCCTTGTCAGTGGTACGTGATTTGTCTCCCTGCAACTGATACACCTGGAAGAGAGCTTGTTCTTTTGAAAAACAATAGACTTACTGGCTGGATTATCAGCTAAAAATAGAATGATGAATCCTAAAAAGAAAGCTAATGCAGATAATATGTCTAAGAAAGAATTGCAATATAATAAATGCATGCTTTGTGGAATACTGCTTTAAAAAAACAAGTTCATGTTAAAAAAAATCCTACAGCCTCCTCTCCCTAGCCCCCTATCCCAATGTATGCCCCAACAACCCCTGTCCAGGACCACACACACACACACTTTTATTTATTATTTTTTGCAGGTATTTATATAGCTCCAACAATTTACGCAGAGCTTTACATATACATTGTACATTCACATCAGTCCCTGCTCTCGAAGCGGTTACAATCTAAGGCCCCTGAAGCAAATTCATACATTCACATGCTAGGGCCAATTTAGGCAGAAGCCAATTTACCTACCAGCATGTCTTTGGAGTGTGGGAGGAAACCAGAGTACTCAGAGGAAACCCATGCAGGCACAGGGAGAGCATACACACTCCATGCAGGTAGTGCCGTGGTTGGGATTCCAACTGACGAACCTAGTGCTGCTACGTGGAAGTTCTAACCACTTACGCCTATTTAATTCCTCCTGACAACAGTAGCCTCCTTCAGTGTTTCAACCTTATTCCTGAAATCTCATTCATGGTTGTGCAGAAACTTCCCATAGACTTGAATGGGACCATACTACAGCAGTATGGGTTTGGTCCATTCAGGTCTATAAGGAATTACTAGACAGACAGTGCTGGACAAGATTACAGGAAGAAGGCTGTAAACCCTGAGGTGGATGCCACCATCATGAAGATGTAGATAAACGTAGAGCTATCAATTACATAGGGGCTAAAAGTACAGAGAAGTAAGTTTGGTTTGTGTGAAAATTTTACTGACAGAAATAGTAAATATTTTAGAAACAAATCATAACCAATGTGTTCATGGTTATGTGCTGTGTTTTGTCAAAGGTTTGTTTTTAGAAAAAGTTTGATTGTCATTTAAGAAGTAATTCCTGCATTAACTACAACATACTGCAGTTTCATGCTTAAGGTACAGTCTCCACCAGTCACAATACATTAACAAAAAAGGTGTGTCATGAGTAAGCACTGAGACAGCGCAAAACGCGTAGACAAGTTTATCCCCATGGTGTCTTTTTTGCCATATCATGTGTTTTGATGTACAATAAATGGATTTCTTGCAGAGTGCAACTGTATGGCTATTTTGAGGTTTTTAAGCAACAAAGTGTGGGTTTTGATGGAAAGCGGTGGCACAATTTTGCCTATACTGGAGCTGTACCGCGGTGACCACAAAAATGAAGCATTGAAAGAAATGTCATTAATACATCAAAATTTGTAGTAACCATGAGTAGTGTCTAGGTAAAAAGACCATCTTTCAAACATAAGGCAGCCAATGTTCAGAGATTACTAACTCCATCAGGCGCCAGTATTCTATATGTAATTTCTAAAATCTAACTAATCAAACTACTGGTAACCAATCTGGATGCCCAAATCTTTATCTTCTAACTGAACCAACTAACCTATGAGTTGCTAAGTGTCCTAAATTGCTATTTCTGTATTACTAGAAAGCCTGTATTGAAACACAAATTTGTGTCCAGCTGCTATATAAGGGATAATAATGAAGTTATATAAATGGGGCAGCTTCTAATTTTCGTGTTCAAATATTTTATTAAAGATAAAGAAAAAATACATACATAAAAAAGACAAATGAAAGTTATCCCCAAAAGAAAGCGGACAACATTGGGTTTACAATGGTGCAGTACAATGACAAGCTTCTAATTTTATTGTTTTATCATGTAGTTCCTCTACTAACACTTTGAGCCCTAGATCTTTGGTTTTTACAATGAATACAGGAGAATTTTGATAGCTAAAAATACTAAAAACAGAAATACATAACAGAACAGGATTTTGCTGATGGACATAGTCCCATAATACTGTATTTACCAGTGCCAGCATTTGGATCAACATAGATAAAGGGATACTTAACTAAGTATGGAACATGAAAAGATATTACAAATATAAAATCGGCAGACAACAATATACAAAGTGCAGTAATAACATCTGCCGTATTTACAATTTTAATTTGCAACTTTAATTGTATGCAGTTTAGAAAGAAAAAAATGGCATATTTCCTATTTACTTATATATATTTTTTATTAAGGCCATAATTTGTTACAGATGCGGTATATAGATAGTACAACAAACATTCTCTCAAAAAATATAGGGTCTTCACACTAAACAAAATTGAAATTTAAGGGATTGTCATAGTCAATTAAACTGTATTTACAATTTTCAATATAGTGTTGTATTATATGACTACACAATTTTACTGCAGTGCTGCAGGAATAAGTCTTATGGAAATGAGCATCTTTTAAATATTTAATTGCTTTATTTAGAATGCTAGCTGGTATTACTGTGATAAGACATAACAGAAGTACAGGAGTGTTTTGCTTCTATGTGTGACCTGAGGCAGCACTTTAAGTGTTCTACAAACTCTCAAAATAGATTTTATACCTGGAAGTAAGCCAGCCAACTAACCAATGCAAAATGTCCTACCTGTGTAGATGGTAGGAAAGCAGTGCAATACAGATCCTGAATCAGTTGTGTTTCCGGGACCAGGTGGAAGCTGGTAAGACAAAAGGAAATATTAGTCTCTTGTTTCCTATCGGGTATTAGCTGCCATTGTTTAAGCCCGGGGGTTCCATTTATCCCATGCAAGAAATGTATGTACAATTAAATTTAGCTCTGATGTAAAATAAAAGTGCACCTATAAATGACTATATTAGGCTGTACAGAACCAAAACTTGTATATATGCTCCAGCAGTTTTTACAGATAGTTAATATCCATTCTAGCATTTCACAAAGCAACTTAAGGAGGAGGTCCAGCCTCCCTATGAAAAATGAAAAGTTTGCAGCTACAAATCCTGCAGCTGATGACTTTTAATATATGGACACTTACATAACCAGGGAGCCCGCAATGTTGGCACCACAGCCGATCTTTTTATTGGCTGATGGGTGCAGGCTCCACCATTCCTAAAGAGGGAACCCAGCAGTGAAGCCTTTTGGCTTCACACCTGGTTCCCTACTGCGCATGTGCGAAGTGCGCCACACTTTCTAATTAGTCTGGCGGTGGAGGACAGAGGAGGGGGCCGAACTTCCTGTCAAAAACAAGTCCCTGTAACACCCTAACCCCTGAATGGTGCGAGATGTGACATCGGAGGGGGGAGGAGATGGATAAGTGGACGTTCCTCTTTTTGAGTGGAACTCCACATTAATATTTGCATTGAAATATCCTAAAAAAAATGGTGACGCTATTGAAAAGTTACTTCCTACTTCCCCCCCCCCCCCCTTTCTCTTTCTTACAAAAACGGAGCATTCGTTTTAAAAGAAAAATGGTAAGTGGTGTCGGAGTCAAGATAAAATAGATATTTAACCACTTCAGCCTCGGACCAATAAATACCTTAAGGACCAGAGGTCTTTTTGCAATTTCGCACTGCGCTGCTTTAACTGGTAATTGCGCGGTCATGCAATATTGCACCCAAACGAAATTTGCGTCCTTTTCTTCCCACAAATAGAGCTTTCTTTTGATGGTATTTGATTGCCTCTGCGATTTTTTTTTTTGCGATATAAATGGAAAAAGAGCGAAAATTTTGAAAAAAAAAGATATTTTCTTCTTTTTGTTATAAGAAAAATCGAATAAACTAAATTTTAGTCATACATTGAGGGCAAAATTTATTCAGCCACATGTCTTTAGTAAAAAAAATGTCAATAAGCGAATATTTTTTGGTTTGCGCAAAAGTTATAGCGTCTACAAACTAGAGTACATTTTCTGGAATTTACACAGCTTTTAATTTATGACTGCCGATCTCATTTCTTGAGGTGCTAAAATGGCAGGGCAGTACAAATCCCCCCCAAATGACCCCATTTTGGAAAGTAGACACCCCAAGGAAATTGCTGATGGGTATGTTGAGCCCATTGAATATTTTTTTTTTTTGTCCTAAGGGATTGAATAATGACAAAAAAAAAAAAAAAAAATTTTTTTTACAAAAAGTTGTCACTAAATGATATATTGCTCACACATGCCATGGTTATATGTGGAATTGCACCCCAAAATACATTCTGCTGCTTCTCCCGAGTACGGGGATACCACATGTGTGGGACTTTTTGGGAGTCTAGTCGCGCACGGCACCCCGAAAACCAATCACCACCTTCAGGATTTCTAAGGGTGCAAATTTTTGATTTAACTCCTCACTACCTATCACAGTTTCGAAGGCCATAAAATGCCAAAATAGCACAAAACCCCCCCAAATGACCCCATTTTGGAAAGTAGACACCCCAAGCTATTTACTGAGAGGCATGTTGAGTCCATGGAATATTTTATATTTTGCCAAAAGTTGCGGGAATATTACAAACTTTTTTTTTTTTGCACAAAGTTGTCACTAAATGATATATTGCTCACACATGCTATGGGCAGAAGTCAAATTACACCCCAAAATAAATTCTGCTGCTTCTCCCGAGTACGGGGATACCACATGTGGGGGACTTTTTGGGAGCCTAGCCACGTACGGGACCCCGAAAACCAAGCACTGCCTTCCGGATTTGAATATAAAATGCTATAAAAAACAAACTAACCAGAGTCACCCGTAACACTTATACGGTGATCAGTGGTGAAAGGGTTAACTAGGGGCAATCAGGGGGTTCAAATTTTTATTAGGTAGTATATGGGGGTCCCTGGCGCTATATAAAAACCTGACGGGGAACCTAAATAACTAACTGGCTAACCAGCGTCACCAGTGACACTTATACTGTGATCGCTGGTGAAAGGGGGTGAAAGGGTTAACTAGCAGCAATCAGGGGGTTAAAACCATTATTGGGTAGTATATCGGGGTACCTAGCGCTATAAAAACCTGGCGGTGAACCTAAAAAAATAACTAGCTACCTAGCGACACTGATGCAGCGTTCAGAAAAATTATCGCTTAGTGACACTGGCAAAAGGGGGTGAAAGGGTTAACTAGCGGAAATCAGGGGGTTAAAACCATTATTGGGTAGTATATCGGGGTACCTAGCGCTATAAAAACCTGGCGGTGAACCTAAAAAAATAACTAGCTACCTAGCGACTGTAGCGACACTAATGCAGCGATCAGAAAAACGATCGCTTAGTGACACTGGCAAAAGGGGGTGAAAGGGTTAACTAGCGGCAATCAGGGGGTTAAAAACATTATTGGGTAGTATATCGGGGTACCTAGCGATATAAAAACCTGGCGGTGAACCTAAAAAAATAACTAGCTACCTAGCGACACATGCAGCGATCAGAAAAATGATCGCTTAGTGACACTGGCAAAAGGGGGTGAAAGGGTTAACTAGCGGCAATCAGGGGGTTAAAAACATTATTGGGTAGTATATCGGGGTACCTAGCGCTATAAAAACCTGGCGGTGAACCTAAAAAAATAACTAGCTACCTAGCGACTGTAGCGACACTAATGCAGCGATCAGAAAAACGATCGCTTAGTGACACTGGCAAAAGGGGGTGAAAGGGTTAACTAGCGGCAATCAGGGGGTTAAAAACATTATTGGGTAGTATATCGGGGTACCTAGCGATATAAAAACCTGGCGGTGAACCTAAAAAAATAACTAGCTACCTAGCGACACATGCAGCGATCAGAAAAATGATCGCTTAGTGACACTGGCAAAAGGGGGTGAAAGGGTTAACTCTAGGGGCCATCAGGGGGTTAAATCTTTATTGGGGGGTGATAGGGGGCTACCCTGGACCTAACACTAACTGTCCTGACAGTTTTTACTGTCACAACTGACACTGAATGCATTGATCAGTAAAGAAATGATCAATGCAATCAGTGACACTGTGACTGGGGGGGGAGGGGGGGCGGGGGGGGATCGGGGGGCGATCGGGGGGGGATCGGGGGGGGGTTTGTGTGCCTGTGTGTACCTACATGTCAGTGTAGTGTTGGTGCACACTTACTTTTACTGTTCTCCTCGTAGTCCGGTCAAAAAGACCGCCCCGAGGAGAATGACATCACTTCCTCCTTCCTGTGTAAACAATACACAGGGGAGGAAGCTTCTCATTGGCCAGGAGCGATCCAGAGGGGGTGGCCGAAAACCAACGGCCATCCCCTCATCACGGAGCGCTCCTGGACCGAATCGGACCGCCGTAACCAGCGGGAGGGGGTCCGATCGGACCCCCCACCCGCTGGAAGGCAATCACGTAGATGTACGTGATTGTGCCTGCCTGTGCCATTGTGCTGACGTACAATGGCAATACGGCGGTCCTCAAGTGGTTAAAGTGGTTCAAAAGCCAAACATTTTTTACCCTCATGCATTCCTTGCAATAACGTAGAAAATGTTTCGGTAAAAGTATTGCCCCATCACCTCCCCCTAATACCTGAGTCCTCACTCGATCCAGTACTATGCCCATCTGCAGTGGGGCCGAGCCTGGCTGTCTGTGTCTATGGACAGCACAGTTTGGGTTCAAGCTCGCAGGTGGAGAAGCAGCTTCTTATGTTGGCACAAGATAAGAGAAGGAGCCAGGAGCGCAGGGGAAAGGCGGTTCTGGGCTTCTCCGTACAACTTCATTGCACAGAGCGGGTAAGTATAAACCTGTTTGTTATATATATAAAAAAATAGCATTTACAATCACTTTAATTCCCCCCTGGCTTCCATGGTGCAGGGGGTGACATCTTCCTTCTGTTGAGGAAATCCCAGGATGAGAACTCCAAATCTCATGAGATGACACTGCAGTACAGTGGTGGGAGAGTCAGATTCCGAGTACTCTAGGCTCCCAAGATCTTGCTGGAAGTAGGATGGTTTCACTCTCACCTAAACACCATGGCTGAAAGCAGGAGAAAGGTAACTAAACTATCTCACCACCCTCCACCACATATTTTTCTTTTATTTTTATGAAATAAAAAAATTGGTGGGGGGCCACCATAAAAGCAGGCCTTGCCTTTTAACAGCAAGATCTGCTTTAACAGCCACTGCCTCATAATAAACATCATTATCAGCCAGCCTTGTGACAGCCTGATAGGTAACCAGTGGTCAACTAAAGGAAGCACAACTTAATAAAGGATTTTTTTTAAAACTGCAATAATTTCAAGAACCTTCTTTTGCATACATAATATAAAATAATTTATTAAAAAATACACTCCCTGACAACACCAATATTTTTCCACTATTTATAATGCATAAGATTACTTTCTTTAAGCCTGATAGTCATGTATAGTGTCTCTTTTGCCAATGTATCTATTGGCTTATCAAGACAACAGCTGTGATCTGACAGAAGGATAAATGTGTAGGCAATGACTCAATTTCTGGCAATACAAAGAGTGTAAAAGTGAGTATTATTTATCTCTTGTTCATAAAACCCACACGCTCCTGTCGCTTTTATTGTAAATATGTTAAAGGTCTTCTACCATATGAATAGGTCCTTGTGACATATGAAAAAAAAAAAATGTAATATACATATCTTTGTTTGGGATTTTTGTTTTCTTTTATCACAGATTTTCCTCTAAATCATCAAATCACATAGGTTATAGTAATAGACTGGTTATAGTAATATCTGGAAAATTACATAAATGCAAATTTGAGTTTTATGTTATTTAAAAAATATATTTTTTCCTAAAAAATATTTCAGGATAAACTTACCGGGGGGGTTTATTTAAAAAAAAATGCATAACCATGTGTGCAGTAAAACTGCATATATATTAGTTTTGTGCAATCTAACCTGAAGCTGGGACAATTGTAACAGAACTGTAACAATTCCAGAGATTACTGGAGGGAATTAGTAAATTACAGGGATCCCTTAGTTGCAATGGTACATTATTTTGCCTAATTCTTTCCCTTACATTTTCACTACATACTTTATTTTAGATCCAGTGATTAAGAATCTTTTGAGGGGTGTACAGGACGCCGTGGCTGGGTCCTGGAAGGACGCTATATTTCCCCTCTATTTGGTTTGTGGTCTCTTTAAGGGAATAAAATTGATTAACCCACCTGTTAGAGGAAGTGTCTTTAAAAACAAGACAGGAAGTGGTAGATGGGTGTGGAGGAGTGGAGAAGACATGGTGGATGGTGTTTGTTTTGGGTTGCAGCAACTGAAGTGGACAGCAGTGTCCTGTTTGGAAGGCTCCTGGCAGGGGAAGCTACCTGCCATCAAGATCAAGCACTGTTTTGATAGAGACAGCTATTCTGGACTTTGCAAGTCGGTGAGACTACAAACCTTTTCCTTTTGTTTTTGGCTGCTGTAAAGCTGTTTAAGTTTAATAAACCCTTTGTTGTGTGAAAAGCCTGTGTCCTGCGATCTACCTGGTCCCCCGAACATTACAGGGGCTAGTAGAGTGTTCCTGCCTTAAAGTATAACTTAAGGAAATACTTTTTTTTTTAGTTTTGGATAGAGTGAGGAGGTGTTAGAATACCTGTCCAATAATATTTTCTTGGGATTAAAATGTTTAAAACTCAGCTATAAGAATGTTTTCAAATTCTAAAATATATAAGGCCATTTATTATCATTCCCACGAGAATATCTTGAAATTCTTCTTTGCTTTGTATCATCCGTACTTCAATATGTTATTTCTGGTATCACATAATTTGTCTTATATTCTGTACATGTAATTTATTTTAACATAAAATAAAAACTTTTGACCGAGAGAATACCTGTCCAATAGTCATTGATGTCTGTTCCCCCGTTATGAAGAGTCACTATCCCAAATAGTCATGTTACAGTTATCGAAAAAGCGAAGATAAAAGAGAACCCCAAATTTTAAGTTGTCCTCATAACAGGAATGAAAGGAAAGGAAAGGATGGTTGGATGTCAGTGAAGGAGTTGGCAACCTTTGGCACTTTGCATTTGCAAATTTCCTTTGCTGGTGTGTCTGTGAAGGTTCTTTTTTGTCCAGATCATGGCACAGCTAGTAATAGTTCATCACATTTATCTGGACTTGTGCTAATGGTAATGATGTTTTGCTGATTATCCAAGCCACTTCATCAGTTCTACTGAGCGTCAGGAATATGCTCCAGCATTTATAGCCTTTGTGGCTATAAATAATTGTTATGTTCCGAAAACTCATTAGAACTGAAGAAGCTGCTTGGATAAGCAGCAAAACATCCTCAGCATTACAGATTGTATCAAGGTGAATGTGAATAGCTACTATAAACTTTTATGCTGATGCCCCCACACCAAAAGTAAGAATTCCAATATGTATTGTCATCCTACCTTGAATACAGGGACATGATGTTCATGGTTAACTAATAATGGTACACATTGGTTAGGTAAAAAGGGTGAGCATTGCAAATGTCAAAGATTAAGGTGCCAACAAACTAATACACATTTGTATACAAATACTGGACATTCCAATGACAGACTATAATAATGTACCGGTATGTTTTACTTTTTTACATTTTTTTTAATTCTGTGTCTTATAGAAAATAATCACTTTCATACTTTCAATTTGAATAAGTATAAGTTATTGTTACCTTGGGATATAAAAGAAAACAACACTGGATATTAATCTGTAGCCTCCATTTTTCTCCAACTAACATGTCATGATGTGTTTTATACCAAAATTCCATTTAAAAACTTAATTTGCAGCACAGAGATAATTTCATTTCACCAAGAAAGTTGAAATTACTAATGCTCTGTTGTCCTTGTGTCATATGAAACAGATATCAGCAGGAGACAGATTTTACACTTGTGTTGAAATGTAATTATAATGCTCAAAACCGCAAAGATGTATTTCAAAGTTAAATAAATAGCTCAGCCAACTTAAAGGTACCTTAGCATAAAGTAAATTGCCTGAGTTTCCTAAGAGAACTTGGTAAGGTCATTCAAACAACACAGAAAATTCAAAATTATTCATTGAAGCTTTCCTCCTATTTACACTACCCAAGGGAATGCTTTTCATGTGTTAGCACCCAGCCTTGCCCATAGCTCACAAATTCTTGTTTAGCATAAGGAATAGAGATATGCAGGTCACATGTACACATTCCTCTAGCTATTTTAAAGGTATGCAGTAAGCGACAGAGAAGAGGCTTTTTAATCTATGCACTGCTATTGTCCCTAGTCACTACATTCCTTAAATTTTGGATTGAAAGCATTTGGTTACATCTGTTTGTAAGTTCATCTTACTAGAAATTCTGTCTACTGATAATTTCCTGTGCTCTCGGTTGTGCTGGAGTCTTATCAATTACATTGGGACTACAGAACCTTGCCCATTTATTTTATAGTGTTGTTCAGATACAGTAGGGTAAGTGAACTGTGTCACCCTAGAACAGGAAGTGGGATACTGGTAAAATCACCTGGTGAATCATTCCTGGAAAAAAAACAATGCAGCCAAAACATCTAAGGGCAGGTAAGTTGCAATATATTATTTTTTGGTTTGGGTTTGGTTTACATACTCAAACATAGGCAAAATCCTAAGGAACCAATAGGAATAAAGTCACTGTACTGTAGTGCATCAACTAATTATGGTACCAAATAACTGTAATACAGGTATTCATAATGTAATCTATTTAATATGATGTGGATCCTTCTGGATGGCAGGAGACTAGATGGATGCAACATCTGTGTTAAACATCTGACAAATAATACTCCTAAGGCAGCATACACATGAGCGGAATGTCCAACAGAAAAAGTCAGACGGGAGCTTTTCATTGTATATTCCGATCGTGTGTATGACCCATCAGACTTTTTACGCCGGAAATTCTGACAGACCTAGAAATAGAACATGTTCTAAATATTTCTGACTAAACCAATTCCTATCGGGAAATCCACTCGTCTGTATGCTGTTCTAACGGACCAAAAACGGTGCATGCTCTGAAGCAAGTACGAGACGGAAGCGTTCGGTGTGGTAAAACCAGCGTTCGTAATGGATCTTTTGATGCAGCGCATTCTTTGGTTTTTTATAATGCTAGAATAATGAAGTTGTTTTCCTGCTCATATTCACACAGAGTTCTCTTCACTTATTTCTTGATTATTCCTGATCTCATGAATAATATTCTATTTTTTAAAAGCCTGATTTCCATAATAATGTTTACTATTATTTTTTATAGTCATCTTTTATTTTTTTTTTATTTCATCAAGATCTCCTTTTTTTGCATTATTGAAAAAAAAATTCTAGTGATCTCCATATATAATTTTTTTTTGTGTGTCAAGTTACCACAATAAAATTATTATCTTGTACTTTTTTATTAACCTCAAGGAGGTTGGTTTCTTTTGTTAATTTGACATTGTCTTTTAGAAATGTACCTGCCTACTCACAAACAAACTGTCCTATATGAATTAAAACACATAGGCAAGTATTTTCAGAAAATAAAATCTCCATTTATTCAGGGTAACAAAATAAAGAGGAAGGCAACACTGGAGAAACTTTTGGAATTTGAAAAGCCTTTCGGCCCCCAGGGCACACATCAAGTCTGTGGAAAAGAAAATTGGTAGCTTGAGGAGTCCATATAATTTGGAGCAAAAACTGGGCAAGGAATCCCAGAGATTAGGACTAGCAGCAGATGACATATCTGTTCCCAGGCTGTGGTACTACACCAGCCTGCGCCTTCTGTCAGACCAGACTTAACCCAGGTCATCACTTTCTTCTCTTTGCTGCAGCCTTCCCTCCACGCTTCCCTGCAGCCTTCCATGCACCCTTCCCTGCAGCCTTCCTTGGAGGCTGTGCCTCTGGTAGTGAACTTGTGGCAGGAGGAGGAAGATGGGCTTGCTCATATACATGGCTGTTCTCAGTCAGCTGGCCCCTCAACCCCTTCTGAAGGGCCTCAGCCATAATTCTCTCACAGAGGAGGCGTTGACCCTCTTGTGTTTACAGTGACAATGGGGCTTATTTACTAAAGGAAAATCCACTTGGCACTACAAGTGCACTAGGAGACAACACAAGCAATAAAAAAAAATCAAGATTTTATCAGATATTTTTTTTTATTAAAACATTTTTTAGATATTGTCTGGCATAGCAATGGCCCCACTACCCATAAAATAATTTACATATTTCTGCCAAATTTCACGGGCACTTTGGGGTGCCAAGCCAGTACGGCCAGTATCCAGGCCCGTCAAGGGATTAACAGGAAGTCCTGAGGCAATATAATTTTGGGCATTTTTCCTTTAAAAAATTGTGAATATGCAGCAGGATAGGACGATATGGTTGATTTTGTAGTCCCCCATATGGATTGCTGTCAGAAACATGCAGAACCGGCTGGTCATTGTCCCAAAGGTATTGTCAAGGACTCTTCTCACTCTGGCCAGCCGGTAGTTAAAAACCCTACTTTCCGGGGTGAGGGTCCTTTGGGGGAATGGCCTCATCAGGTGCTCACCCAGACCAAATACTTCATCAGCAAGAAAGACAAACGGGAGTCCTTCCACGTTGTCCACATCAGGTGGCAATGCCAGGCCACCAGTCTGGAGACGTTGGTAAAATTCCATCTGGGCAAAGACTCCTCCATTTGACATCCGGCCATTCTTCCCCACATCCACATAGAGGAACTCATATTGTGCTGACACCACCGTCATTAACACTATACTATTAAACCCCTTATAGTTATAATAGTAAGACCCCGGTCGTCAAAATGGGAGGCCACAGTCTGCCATCCCTGTGGCGTTGAAGCGAACTGTGGAGTCAAACCAGAAAAAAAAAAGTACTTTTGCACAAACACTGCAAGCAGATTAACCAAAAACATTCTTGGCCGACATCAGTATAACATTTTTTTAAGGAGTATTTCCAGACAAAAATCTAAGGTCCACTCATATTCCCCCCCCCCCCAATGGCCCATTGTAAAAATGTTAGGGGGGGGGGGTTGAGGTGACTTTAGGAGCCAAAAAAAAACCTGCAGTACTCTGCCTGAATTTAAGGACACACATAACATTTGTACAATTTTAGGGGGTGTTTTGGGTAATGCACTACAATGGAGCTGACAAAATACATTGTTAAGTGACTAGGCAGTAACTGAACAGCAGTAAAACGATCTGAAAAAGCAGGAGTTGAAAAGCGTGAATCGTCTCTAACCAAACTTCTACTAACACAAGATTAGCAGAAGGAGCCCAAAGGGTGGCACACTGGGTATTGAACTTCCTTTTTCTAGTCCCGTCGTACGTGTTGTACATCACTGCGTTCTTGACGGTCAGACTTTGGTGTGATCGTGTGTATGCAAGACAGTTTCAGCAGAATTCCGTCCGAACTCTGTCGGAAAAAAACCTTCAGAGTTTATTCCGACATAAAATCCGGTCGTGTGTACAGGGCATTAGTCTTCAGATATATAGCAACAAAAGTGAAGATCTTTGGTACTCCGTGGCCATATATTAAAACTGTGAATCCACAATAGGGATAAGGAAGTCACACCTTTGCTTGTTGGTAATACCCCTCAGATACATATTACTGAAGGTGAACAGACTGTGGCCTGTACACTAAAGGAGATAATCCCTCATGCATCTTGGATGGCAAGCATGTATTCACTGTAGAAGGGAGCAGGCTGTTTTTGAGATCTTGGATGACTGTGGAGGATTATATCTTTTTCTGTCGGTAGAACAAAATGAAATTGACTTTCTAAATGTAATTTATACTGAATGGACGTATGCTGTTCTGAAAATATACTGTATACTTTAGTCAAGACACATCAGAGTGTTGGAAGGCATATGTGGTGACCGGTTGCACTCTTTTATTTAAAAAGCAATTTCCAGTTCTGTGGAATAAACTGGTTTTGGAGATAACTAGCATATAACCAATATCATCTTTTCCGCAGTGGCTGTTGTTCTGATATCAGTGTGATTTGCACTTACAGATTACTGACAATATTACATTTAAGTTATTATATATACACTGCCTGTGTTTGAAAACCTTTTTGAAAAAGAAAACAGATATTGGCTAATGTCACTTCACCCACTAAGTATAACCTTAAATACTGGTATGACCGAAAATCTATGGACTGGTTTCTCCTTGTGGCAGATTCTTTGAATAATACTATCATTTTGAATTAGCCCCTTAGTGGAACAAGGAGTGCCACCTATAGGAGTCATTCACATGTGTGTTGATTATGAAGAATGAAGCAATGTTTAGTAACACTACTATGGCATGTATGATGTGTTTATGACATGTTTTCGTTGTGTTTATGAATCTTTGAAAACACCTCAAGAATGCTTGATAAAGGCCCATGGAAGTGTTGCTTTTTTAGTGGGACGTACTTAAAGAGGAAATGATGTAGAGGAAATTATCTACTTTGAGGCATGGTTAGGTTGTGGTGTGATAGCAGACATTTTTGTGAATTTCTGCAAGACAAATTTGTATACTTTGAGCTCTTTGACACTTGGCTTTGTCCAGCTCAGCTTTACTGGCACAAAAAGCTTTGCCACTGGTAATAATGCTCAATGCCTCTGCTCCCGTCTGGCACTGTCAGTATTGCTGGCTGGCTTGAAGCTTTTACCTGCACACAGAAGCAAATTATGTTACCACATGGAACTGCTCTATACTAGTTCTCTATTATTCCCATTTACGTACTGGGATACTGGAGCCACCTCTGTCTGTCCTCCAATGCTCAGCTAACACTTCATAATTTATTCACAAACACACAAAAAAAATATCCTAGGTGCCGTTAAGGTGCGGTTACAGAGCATTAACCTTTGAAATCAATGGAAGCGGTTGACAAGCGTCGCTGTCTGATGAAAGCGACACAACACAACGCAACCACTCCAGCGCACTGTGTGGTTCCATTGTAATATTCATGGTATGCATTGACAGGTGGTCATGAGGCTTTAAAAATGCAGAATAAATGCTACATAAACACATGGCATTGACACGTGTATACAAGCCCATAGTTCCACTAATGTAATGTTTACTTATGTTTATGCCTACTTATGCTTAGAGCTTTAAGCACATGGGACTGTCTTTTTCAATAAGGAGCTCAACAAGGTTATTTTTTGAGCATGCAATAAATAAATAACTATAAATAGTTGTTATTTTTCCATATAAAACTGTAATATATAAAAAAGATTAGATCCAGTAGTCTACTATGTTTTAACTTGCCATGGTGGTTTTTATTAATAAACAACAATTTTTTATTAGGACACATATAGTCAACATCAAATGTCAAAAAACATTTTGTGTATTGGTCTATAGTAGTCCATAAAGCAAGCTTTTGATTCTAGTGGATAATTGTTAGTTTTACTAAGGGCTAAATTATTTTTGTTTAACAGAAATAACAGTCCAAAGCACTTATACTGCTAGCCAGATGATTAGAGAGAATCCAGTTCTAAGACAGAGAAATACAGTCAAGCCAAATGTGGAGGATATCAGGTGCAAACTCTTAGTGATTCCATTTAGAGACAGTTTAACAAATTGTTCTCACTCTGTTGCCTGGCAGCCTTTACCCATTATATGTGTGCTCATTCTTCTGGTGTTACATTTTTAAAATATCATAATTTGCTGTTTATGCTTTTATATATTGTTGCTTATTTGTCACAGTGAAAATACCATTATTTCAGACTTGTAGCACTGGCTTCTCTGTAATTCTCTGGATTTTAACAAGACGAAAAAAGTAAAAACTCAAAACTATAAGTCAAATGCTATTTCTTCCCAAATGCAATATATATAGCATGTTTATTGTCACATGAAGATATATAGTAAATACAATCTATGTACGGTAAGCACAGAACCAGCTACATTTTGCAGCAAACATTAATTCTGAAAAATGTGTATATACATTTTTTAACAGACGCTGTTTTTCCATCAGTTTACAGCTATAATGAAACATGTCAGATTTATGTCAAAATAATGGCCTTAAAGTAAATGATTTAGCTCTCACTAAAATGGCACTTTCAATTTACAGTAATGTTACCAAGATTTGCAAGATATATACGATACTCATTTATGAGAAGTGACAGTGATATGGAAGCAGTTATGTTGTGTTTTCATGCAGGCACAATTGGCAATTATGGATGTGCCAATCTGCCTGAGTTTGGTTTGTGTTTTTTTTTTAAACCCATTTGATATTTGGAAAACCAAACCTAATGGTGAATCCCTTGGAAATCTATGAGTCAAATCTTGATAAATAATTCATGCAATTTTTAATGGGTCAAGCTGTTGTCAAAAATAAGGCAGGAGGAACTGGGTACTGTCATGTGGGCATTTATAAAAAAGCAAATAATATTTGTTTTAAATACTGTTCAGTGGGGAGAAAGCCCTTTTAATGTGATTTTAAGGGCAGCATGGAAAAAAACACCAATCATTTAAATTACGTGGTTGGGAAATGCCTTTATGTGGTATTATGGAACAGTATGATTTTCACATAAAGCAACACAGCCAGAAAACTGACCATGTTGAGATGGATGTGCTCTCATGCTTAGTGTGGTACGTTTGAAATGGGGAAGCAGAGGGACTTGCAGGATAACCAGGTATTTCACACAAAGAAAGCAATGCAAAGAGAACAGGATACTTTTTTTTTTTTTTTTAAAGTATTTTTTATTGAAATTTTCAAGAATAAGTACAAAAATAGTAGTTGAATAGCAAAATAGTATAGAAAGAAAAGTAGACATTTCAGTCGCTTCACGCGAGTGTATAACTCAAACAATGGAATCATACATCTACTATTGATTACATACGTATGTTCTACAATGAAACAGAACATTTACATAAGATCCATTACGTCAGTCATAAATCAAGGTAAGCATTAGCAAAGCCAAAAACTCTATCAATCTCAGTTAATTTAAACATTTTCAGAAACGTCAATCTGAAACAAATGGGAATACTCTCTTTACAGACTAAGGCCTGAGCGCTACTGATGCATTTAACTTAGGTAATTTTACCATATCTATCCCAAAGGGCCCACTGGTCAAGGGCCTTCCTGTAGTTGCCCTCCCTCCATGCCATTGTTTTTTCGTATGCGCAACAGGATACTTTTTAATACAGTTACGTGATGCAACAGAAACGTATCAGGAATATGAAATGTTGGGGTAACATATTCTTTAGTTTTTAACTTTACAATTAGCTTAGCTTAAATACAGTACTCCATTTTGGTTCATTTTAACTTGGCAAGGGGCTTTTTAGGTAGTTTTGGCTGCTATACCTGATTTTTGTATCAAGTGGTAATAGGGCTGAATTGGCCATTGAATGCATAAGCCATAACAGATCTAAAAGCTATAGTAAAAATTACTATTAAAAAATAAGGCTAAAGCCCTGAACTTTGTACAAACTAGGCTGTGGAAAAACAGTTTGATAGTATAGTTTGTGAGATTTGTACCACATTGATTTGTCTTAAAAGTTAAAATGTCAAAACAGAGTGCACACAAACACATTAAAGCGGGAGTCCACCGGGACTCTGCGTTTTTTTTTTTTTTTTTTAAGCCAGCAGCTACAAATACTGCAGCTGCTGACTTTTAAAATAGTGACACTTACCTGTCCAGTGCGCCCGCGATGTCGGCACCCGAAGCCGATCGCTAGGTCGTCTGTCGGGTCCTGCCGCCGCCATGTTGGGTATGGGAATCAGGAAATGGAGCCTTTCGGCTTCATTTCCCGGTTCCCTACTGCGCATGCGCGAATTGCGCTGCGCAATAAGGACGCTCCCCGCTGCCTCTGGGAGCTGTGTGTTTCCCAGCAGGCAGCGGGGCACTTGCGGGAAGGGGCGGGCACTTGCGGAAAGGGGCGTAAGTTACGCCCCTTTCCGCAGAGAGCTGTCCCGGAAGTGGGTGCAGTTACCTGGATTATCCAGGTAACTGCACCCCCCTCCCCCTGAAAGGTGCCGATTGTGGCACCGGAGGGGGGGAGGGTTCCGATGAGCGGAAGGTCCACTTTAGGGTGGACCTCCGCTTTAACCCACATTTTCTGAACCCCCTCCCATCCTTACAATTCTAAATATTCCTAAGAAAAGGAAAATATAGACTTCAGGTGTGTGTTTGTTAAACATTTGCTAGCTTTAGAACAGTACACAAGTATGTGAATATGCAGCAAATAGAAAGAAGCAGGGTAGGTCTCATTATGAAAAATCCTGCAAAATTAAAGGGTATATATACATTAGCCATTTTATAATTCTTATAGGATTTATTAGAGGTGCACATTTTCACTGGTCTCATGATTCGATTTGATTACTATTATCTGGTCAACAATTCAATTTGATTCCACGATGCATCATGATTACCCATGAGCTCCCACTCCCACTTCCGCTTGGGCTGCCTAGGTGGCCCCTCCCTCCCTGCAATCTTCTGGGACACATCACAGGTCCCAAAAGATTGCCCGGCTATGCAGGACAGCCCAGTGAGACATGCGCACCCGGCTGTGAAGAGGCAAGCTGTGACAGCCGGATGTACACAGTAGTATTGCCAGCGCCGTGGACAGGCAGGGGAGAGAAGGGAGGGTTTGGGTGGCCACGTCGCTGGATTGTAGGACAGGTGAGTGTCTTTTTATTAAAAGTCAGAAGATACACTTTTTTTATAGCTGCTGACTTTTAATAAATGAAAAATTGACTGGAACTCTACTTTGAATTAAAAATAAGCTCACTCCCTTAAAAAGTGCACTAATCCAGTGCACTAGAGTGTACAAACATTCACAGAGATTGCTGCTATCGGGAGGGATAGAATCCACAACTGACAAACAGCCCTGTGATGTTCCCTGTACTGTCTCTGTGCTGACAGTTCCCTGGATTCCCCATTTGCACCTTCCAGCACACTAGGAGTTAACACAATGGAATGTGCAAATGGGGAAGCCGGGGAACTGTCAGCACAAACCATGTACCTATTTACTTTCTTCCTCTCTCCAGCAGCTCTCTGCCCCTGCTCCTTCTAACAGGAGTGACGCTGCAGTCATTTCTGTCAGTGAGGAGAAGGACAGGCAACCAAAATTGTCTAGTGCATCCCTCCCTCAATACAGGCCATGGGAAATGCGCCCCTTTTGCCTCCCTCTTGTCCCAGCTCTGCTTAGCATACAAGACTATGAAAATGTATTACAATGCGCTACTACATTGTCATGATTGGGTACTATGGAAAACAAAGTGTATTTTACTTATGCATTTAATGCTTTTAAGAATGCAGTAACATGCATGGCAACACATTTGATACGAGGAAGGCCTTAGCCACACCAAAATAACAAAGGAATAAGGATCATTATTTTAGTTATGTGACTCTTATTCTCAAATAGCTTTAGTCTCTCTCATTTTTTTAAAAAGGTGTGCTTGGTTTGTGAAAAATGTGATTTATCCATAGGATTGTGCATGGCTATCCTAACAAATGAAACATATTCATTAAAATACATTAAAAATACATAAATAAAGATGTTCACTTTTTTTGCGTAGGTGTTTCAAGATGCTACATGCATTTTGGTTGGCGTCATTCCGCAAGTCTATTAAGGGTTAATAACTAAATCCCACCAGGTTCTTCCAAACTGAAAGAAATCAAACTGTATCTAGATAAATATATATATATAATATGCAAACACAACACTTGGCCTTTGACCCTATCCATAAACACAGGCAAATGGCAGCCACATATACAGACACGGCATAGCACAATATACAATGGAGTCCTCCTCCTCCGCATATATTCTGCTTCAAATATCTCACTTTATCCGACAAACCGGCCAGCTCCTTTCTTACACTAGTTCTCCTGTCCATATGGTTAATTAAAGGATTGTGTGTAAATGCCAGGGTGTTATGCTATGTCAAGATATGGCCCGTCAGCGGGGAATTCTCAGCCCCGCCCACTTCTCTTCTGATTTGAAAGCTAAAGTCTGCGGGCGGGGCTGAGAATTCTCCACTGATGTCAGGAGAGATGTGAGACGTGAGAGCAGAGGGTTGGGCCGGGCAGTCACATGAGCAGCATATATTGTACAGAGTGATCTCCCGGGAGGGACAGGGCAAGTTAACGCCATCCAACAATCTATTTCTATGGTCGCATGCATCAATACCACATAGGGGACACCCAAATCGCGATGCATCGATGCAACGATTAATTTCAGCACCCCTAGGATTTATATAGCACCAACAGTTTTTGCAGTGCTTTATAATATAAAGGGGGACAGTACAATTACAATACAGTTTACAGAAGTAATAGGAGGGTCCTGCTTATGGAGCTTACAATCTAATGGGAGGGCGAGGTGATATAAAAGGTAATAGCTGAAGGGAATGGTCTAATGGAGGTGATGCAAGTACAGTTCTTAGGTAGAGGTGGAGTAGACTTCAAACATGGGAGGAGGTAACAAGGGAGCTGGAGAGCAGGAGGTCTTAGGAGGATGATTTGGGCGATATCTGCAGATAAGGTTGATGATGTATCTGGGGCGATGTTGTGGATGGCCTTGTTGTGATTCGTATTTTGAATTTTATATGATGGGGTAGAATAAGCCAGTGAAGAGATTGACAGAGAGGGGCAACAGTCACTAATCGGTTAGTAAGGTGTATTAGTCTAGCAGCAGCATTAATAATAGACTGAAGGGGGATAGCCTATGTAAAGGTAGGCCAGTGAAGAGGGAGCTGCAGTAGTCGAGGGGGAAAATAACCAAGGAGCAAATAAGTTGTTTTGTTGTGTCGTTAGTCAGGAAGGGGCGAATTCTGTAAATGTTGCAGAGGTTTAGGTGGCAAGATTTAGCCAATGATTGGATGTGGGGGCGGAAGGAGAGGTCAGAGTCTAGGATTACACCTAACACACTGGTAAATGTGGAGAGATCAATGGTTGTGCCATTGATATCAATAGTAAAGTTATGGGGATGGGATTGGGGAGGAGGAAATATTACAAGCTTTAGAAAGATTGAGTTTGAAGAAGTGGCGCGACAACCCATTTGAGAGATAAATCTGTGTGTCGTCAGCATAGAGTTGGTATTGGAACCATGGGAGGTTATCGACTGGCCCAGAGAAGAGATATAGAGAGAGAATAGGAGGGGCCCAGGGATGTATCGTTGGGGTACTCCAACAGAGAGAGGAAGAGAAGTGGAGGAGATGGTGCTCTATGTGACAGTAAAAGTGTCAAAGGCAGCAGAAAGGTCTAAGAGTATAAGTATGTAGTACTGGCTGTTGGTTTTAACAGTTAGTAGGTCATTGGTGAATTTTAGTAGGGCAGTTTCAGTGGGATGTTGTAGGTAGAAGCCGGACTGTAGGTGATCGAGAATATTGTTTTCAGTGAGGTAGCAACTCATACGGTTGTGGACAATGCATTTAAGAAGCTTGGAGGCTAATGGGAGCAGGGAGATGGGACCTATGTTATTCAAACAGGTGGGGTCCAGTGAGGGTTTTTTAAGTATGGGGTAACCAACGCATGTTTGAGTGGGGAGGGAAATGGGCCGGAGAGCAAGAGGTTGAAGATGTGAGTTAAAGAGTTTAGGATAGAGCAGGAAGGTCGTCACAGTAATTGTGAGGAGACTGGTGGTGAGGTGGGCCACGGAAAGGAGTTTGCCAACTTCCTCAGTGGTAGCATGGTTGAAGGAGGAAAGTATTGAGTGCGGTGTTGGACCCGGTGCTTTGGTTGGGGGAGGAAGCTGGTTACTGGATATCTCATCACAATTGTGTCAATATTGTTTTTAAAATAGTTGGTAATTTCCTGCGCAGTAAGCAAGTTGGTGGGTGAAGGCAGTGGGGGTGAAGTTAGGAATTTAGGGTAGAAAAGAGTTGACAGGGTTTGGATGCAAGATTTTTTTATAAGAGTGGTGTAGTATGTTTAGCAGTGTGGAGGTAGGAGTTGTATTTGAGAAGGGCAGATTTGTAGAGGGTGAAATATTAGTTTTACGTCATGCTTGTTCAAGAGCACGGCTGTGTCTCTTCAGACTTCTGGTATTGTCTATTTGCTAGGGTTGTAGCAGTTGAGACCTGGTTCTACATGTAGAGAGAGGAGCGAGTGTGTCCAGGGAGGATGACAGTATGTTGCTGTAGACAGAAGTGGTCTGGTCTGGGCAGGAGAGAAATGCAATTTTATCACGAAGGCAGTTAGTAGCAGAATGAAGAAGGGAAGGGCTGAAGTGGTCAAGGTTCCTGTGGGTAACTGTTTGTTACCCACAACCGGCCATCTTTATGTAGAGCAACAATTAATTTTTTTCAGATTCTCAGAGAGTTCTTTGCCACGAGGTACCATATTGAACTTCCAGTGACCAGTATGAGAGAATGAGAGCAATAAAAGCAAAGTTAACACACCTGCTCCCCATTCACACCTGAGAACTTGTAACACTAACGAGTCACATGGAGGAAAAATGGCTAATTTTACCCAATTTGGACATTTTTACTTTGCATTTTAGACATTAACCACTTTCCGACCGCCGCAACCGATGCACCTCGGCAGACAGGCAAGGGCGTGCAAAAGGGCGTACCCGTCCATCCCTTCATAATCCCGGGAGTGTGATGTCCGCCGGTGGCCTGTGATTGCGACAAGGAGAGGCAGAACGGGTATATGTAAACAAGGCATTTCCATTTTCTGCCTAGTGACATGACGGGAATCTACTGCTCCCTGTCATCAGTAGCAGTGATCTCTGCCATGTCCTAGGTAGCCCACTCCCCCTACAGTTAGAACATGCTGAGAGAACACATTTAACCCCTTGATCACCCTTGGTATTTAACCCCTTTCCTGGCAGTGACATTTACAAAGTAATCCGTGGCTATTTTTAGCTCTGATCACTGTATAAATGTCAATGGTCTCAAAATAGTGTCAAAAGTGTCTGGTCTGTTGCAGTCCCGATAAAAATGGCATATCACCACCATTACTAATAAAACAAATTATAATAAAAATGCCATAAATCTCAGAAATAACTCAGACCTGTCCACATAGGGACATATCTGACAGTGTCCACACAAGAACATGCGCCTGCTTCTAGGGAAATCTGAGAGCCATGTGGTTCCTTCATCTTTTCTAAACTCTGATTTGATCAATAAATCACCCAAATTCTTGGCTCTTCTAGCAACCATGTTGGAGGAGGGGCCCACCAGTTTTGCCTGGGAGTGCTTGTAAGTATACCCTAATGTTTATGGTGTATACCTCAAACCACCTCCCATTGTGCACCAAACTGGGCAATCACCCTTATCGGGCCCTGAATTTCATGACCCGATTTCTGTGCCTTCATGCCTCCAGTTGGAATCACCAAATGGTCATCCCTACTCCACATTGCTACTTTATTTTTTGCTCTCCTAAGTTGGTTATGTGCAAAACCACGTTCCCTGATTTTTTTTTATAAAGGTCTCTGCCTTTTCTACTATATTCCGTAGATTCAGTTCAGTTACACTTAATGCGCAGAAATTGTCCAACCAGTATGCTGTTCTTAAGCCATCCAGAGTGATGACTATCTGCTTGTAGGAGGGTATTAGCGGAAGTATCCTTCCTAAATGTACATGTAGAAATAGTATGATCAGAAACAGATCCAAGAATGACATTTTGGTCAAAAGTGTAAGTCAAGTGGATGTTGAAGTCATTGACATTAAGTTGTGCCATGATGCAATTGATGTAATTTGGGGAGGGTACCACTCCATATCAATATAACATCATCAATGTATCTTAATCAGGTATGCACATGGTCAAGATACATCTGCATGGTAAAGACCCTTTCCTCCTCCCATAGCCCCAAATGGAGACAAGCATAGGCCAGAGCACAGGATGCTCCCATTGAGGTCCCCTTGATCTGTTGATAGAATTTTGACAAGAATTGAAAACAATCGTTTTCAAGTGCAAACTCTAGGAGTTCCAAGATAAATTCCTTTTGATGTGAACATTCCGGGTAATGTCCGTGTAGAAATTCCTCCACCACTCTCAAACCACATTGATGTGGTATTGAGGTGTAAAGGGATTCTACATCCACCCCTACAAGCCACACATCTTTAGGGATTCACAAATCCTTAATTTTGGCCAAGACACCTCTAGTGTCCTGTACATATGATTTCAATTCAGTGTAAGTGCCTATAAGATCTTCCATGGATGGCAGAGGTGTGTGACAGGTGCGTCACCAGAGTTGGACTGGATAGTTGAAGCATGGGGTGGCAACAGGGACAGCAGACCCCAGGCTGGGTAGAAAGCAGGTGGTAGCAGATGAAGGCACACAGCAGATGGAGGACCAGCGTCATCAGGCACTATGCAGAGCAGGACAGACGGATGACTGAATGCAGGGTCAGACAAGCCAGGTCAGGCAGAGAATAGTCAAGATGCAGGCAGAGGTTGACAATAGAGTAACAGGTAGATTTGAAGAGATAAACAAAGTCTTAAGGAAAGCCAAGGTCAGGACAGGTAGAGAACAAGCATGGTCACCTTAAGCCAGGTCAAACACAGGAATCAAACACAGGTCACATGAACTGGAACACGGGTAAAGCTGCAGATCAGGCAGCAATGGACTAGTGCAGCTGCTGCCCTTATATAGGCCATTTGGCACCAGCGTTAATGGCTAATACACATGCACATGTGCATATTCATTTGCCTGTGCCTGGCAAGACGGACACCTGCTGGGCTGCACATGCATATCTGCCTTTGCCTTGGAACTTCGGCTGCACTATAGCCAGCACATCCCTAACAGCTGCAGTTTACAGCCCATTATAAAAGGCAGAGAAATAGCAGATTGTATCTTGAAACAAACATTTGATTGTATGTGAGAGACAACAGCCACAATTATTTTTAAGTGCCAGAGCACTATAAGCTACAATTATCATGGTACAGTACAAGATTTTTCCAACAGCAAAAGCACTGGTACAGGCTGCGCATTTGAGACAAAGCAAGGTTTACTCAACAGCTACAGGAACATTATGTAACACCTTTTCAGAGCTGGAGAACTGGCGTAAACTTCAATGTATAATACAGGATTTACCCTGGAGTAAACATTAGGTATTTGGCAGCTGAATCCAAATGCGCAAACATTGTGGGGCATCTTTACAGTGCCAGAGCACCAAAATGGGCTGTAAAC
Source organism: Lithobates pipiens (assembly GCF_037356315.1). Lineage (NCBI taxonomy): Eukaryota > Metazoa > Chordata > Amphibia > Anura > Ranidae > Lithobates > Lithobates pipiens. The sequence continues at coordinate 360,977,666 of NW_027507718.1, read as the reverse complement.
TGCAGCGAGCATTTGAAATTTGGGGGCTAAGGTACAGCTGCAAAACATTGCTTGGTGCCTTTACAGTGCCTGAGCACCAGAATAGTTCAAGAGAGGTGGCGGGAACTCGTAACGGTGGCAGATATTATTTTTTTGGGGGGGGAATTTAGTCTGGGAGGGTATAGCCTAGCAATGAAGGAAAAATGTCACAAGATAGCAGAGCTCCATATTAGCAGGTGTAAAACCCATTCAAATAAACATCCACACCATCTATTGCTCTAGACCAGGAGATGATGAATAGGAAGTCTGTTCAGTATGCAATAGACCCCAGACATTCAAGGTTTATTCACCTCTCGGCATACATAATAAGAATCATCTGCTATGACACTGACACATGCAGCTCCTGACATGCCAAACACCAAATCCAGCCCGGTGGCAGCAGATTATAAAGATCCTCCACAACATAATGTCAGGGCATCCCATCTGGATCCATGATACGCTCACCATCTCCCTAACTTCTCAGCTCACGATCAACCATGTGCTTCACAGAAGACAGTTCACCAAAGCAGGCTCAGGCCAATGTCCCTACAGGGACTGAGATGGAGAAGCGTGTCATTCTCTGGAGGGTGTCCAAACCTCCACAGAAGACAGAAGACTTTGGCCCTAGAGAATCTGCCTACCGTCTGCAGCAATACAGAGAACTCAATCCACTGAAAACAGACTGAGGTTTTGAGGAATTTCTCAGGCTACAGGGGGTCTGAGATCGCAGTGACACCATTACAGCTATTCTTAGTAGCATTATTGTAAACCACCTATGGAACCTTTGTAATTTGACTGGGTTCACCATCAGCAAGGTGAAATTACAATTGTGTGGTAACAGAAGTCTTGTTATTTAATTTTTTTACCTTCCCGTGCACAAAAATCGTTATTCTATAAAAAAAAATTTAATAACTTAATTTTTATTAAAATGGATGTAAACCCACTCTCATCCTTTCTAATATACTGCAATATTGGTTATCTAGAAGGATATACATGCCTCTTGCATGTATACTTATCTGTCAAATGTCTCCCCTCTGTCTGTTATGAGACCCGAAAAACTGCAGATTTTGTGGGTGGGTCTTTTCTAGGGCTCAGTGGGTGGAGTCGTGATGTCAGTAGACTCCCTGCCCACCTCTACACTCCCCTTATCAACATGCATTTTCTCCTGTGTATTTCTTACACTGAACTTCTGCTATGATCACTAACATCCAGTCAAAACCCAGAAAAGTCCCCACATGACTTCAGCATGCCAAATCATGCCAAGGTGTGGAACAGCCAATCCTTGCAGAGCAGCAGAAAAAAGAAGTGGGAGGGAATTAAAAAATAATGCATGTCTCTTAGGCTAGTGCACAAGATATGTAAATCACCTGTCACTCACAGCAAGGGGGGGGGATTTGACAAAGTTTTTCTCTGTCAAGATTTATCTCACTGAACAATAAAAGAGGAGTGTGCAGAGCTGGATTAACTCTTTGTGGCAAGGAAATCTTATACTTTTTTTTTTAAATGTAGCCATTTAAAATAAATATCATTTATCAGATGTATTTTTCTCTGCACATATAGTTAAATCAATTTTATACATCTACACTTCTGTCTAATAATATGCTGAATAAATGCATTGCAAAACATTTTTGTCATGCATGCATGTCATCATAGACTGAACACTGGAACACCTTTTTACAGTTTGCAAGGAAGCCTGGCTTTTGTAAGTGGTAGACATCCAGCATGAGAAATGAAACCATCCACATGTTCCTTTTTATCTCTAAATAAATGCAGCTGGTATATAGGGAACTAACATACAAGAAAGATTCAGCTTGTGTTCTTAAAAAAAACCCATCAACTTTCAAATTGCAGAGGGAGGAAGTTAGTCTTTTATCGCTCATCCTAGTCATTCTGATATGTCCATGGATGCAAGAATAAAGTGACCAAGGAAAGAAATAATAGTAGTGTAAGGGACATTTTTTTTTTTTGCAACATCTCTAATAATATAGAATTATCTATATATGGATGTTGTTTTAAAATAGACTAACTTGCAAGAAAAAAAACATTATATACATGTTTTGAGTCTGAGTTCATCTTAACGATAATAGCTGTGATGTAAAAGGTGTAAGTGATATAATAAACCTATAGCACTAATACACTATTTGTCTTCTTGATAAGAAAACATGAAGCATCTATGAAGCAGTCTTTTCGATATTTTCATCTGCAGTAGAATCAATTTGAGTGGCAGTACTATAACGAAAGCAGAAGCTGTAGGGAGTTAACGTGTGACAGATCTGTGAGTCACTATGATGCATTTCTTTGCTGTCACAATAAGCCAACAGTGCCTCCACTAGATTTCTTGAAGGCTGTACTAGAAATGTATTGATTATGACAGGAGGATGAATTTATTGCTCACATTCCTGCGGTTTTTGTGTGACTTTTGATTTAGTAATATTGCTGTGGAGACATTTAAAATAAAGACTTATTTTTAGGCTGTGCTTTCTTTTGTGATTTTGTACATTATTACCAAGCTTTGTGTGAGGAAGATCAATAAATACCCTTGAAAAAGTGGAAATGAAGCTAGTTAAAGAAAACTTTTCAATTTTTGCTCAAAAAAATTGGAAATTGGGACAGATGAGACACATGGTGGTCCTGAATCTAATACTAGGTGTGCATAATCATCTGTTGGTATACTACATCTCTCAGCTATGTATTTATATAGTTCCTCATCAGCCAGATGACAGCAGGTCACCCGATCCTGCCACAACTGCAACAGCATTCACTGTTAGGTGTGTTCTTGTTATAGGACATCAGATCGTATCACTAACATCCAAAACAGAGCATTTACTACACTCATGAGAAGTGCTTTGCATCCTATACAGTGGAACATTAGTTAATGAGTAACACGATTAACCACTTGCTGACCAGCGCACGACGATGTACGTCGACAGAATGGCACGGGCAGGCAAATGGGCGTACATGTATGTCCCTTTAAATTTGCCGCCCTGCCATCGGGAGCGCGCCGGCGGCGGCGCGCTCCCGCGCTGGTCGGGACCTCCGTGAGTCCGGTCGCGGGACCCGCGGACTCGATCGCTGCGGGCATCCCCGCGATCGTCTCACGGAGCGGCCGAATGAAGAAATGCCGTTGTAAAAAACATTTCTCCATTCTGCCTAGCAACTAGTGACGCTGATCTCTGCTCCATGTGATTGGGGCAGAGATCAGTGTTCACTAAATGAAAGCCCAACCCCCCCACAGTTAGTAACACACCCCTAGGAACACTTAACCCCTTCACTGCCAGTGTCATTTACACAGGAATCACTGCATTTATATAGCAGTGATTATTGTATAAATGACAATGGTCCCAAAAATGTGTCAAAAATGTCCGATGGGTCCCCCACAATGTCGCAGTCACAATAAAAATCGCTGATCGCTGCCATTACTAGTAAAAAAAAATAATAAAAAATTATTAATAAAAATGGTATAAAACTATCCCTATTTTGTAAACGCTATAACTTTTGCGCAAACCAATCAATAATCGCTTATTGCGATTTTTTTTACCAAAAATATGTAAAAGAATACGCATCGGCCTAAACTGAGGGAAAAAAATGTTTTTTTATATATTTTTGGGGGATATTTATTATAACAAAAAGTAAAAAATAATGCGTTTTTTTCAAAATTGTCGCTCTATTTTTGTTTATAGCGCAAAAAATAAAAACCGCAGGGGTGATTAAATACCACCAAAAGAAAGCTCTATTTGTGGGAAAAAAAGGACGTCAATTTTGTTTGGGAGCCACGTCGCACAACCGCGCAATTGTCAGTTAAAGCGACGCAGTGCCGAATCGCAAAAAGTGGTCTGGTCTTTGACCAGCAAATTGGTCCGGTCTGAAAGTGGTTAATGAGCGTTTTGAAAGACAAGCAACTTTTTTTTTTGATTCGGACTCAGTTTGCAAGTGTTGTCTCACAAAACTAGCTGAATTCAAGCTAATGTGATGTGCAGTACCGCATCTGGCCAGAACAGTTCGGAGCCATTCTGAAATACTCTTAATCAGTCGGAAATACTCCATTACCAAGTGTTTCTGAGCCTTTCTGTGGGTTTCCGAGTTCACCTGTGCTGTCCCCGAGTATTTCCGAGGCTCTCTGGTGCCCCCTCCACCTCTGGCCACATGCAGTATTGCATGCAATATAAGTCAGTCAATGCGTAACAAATTATCTTAGTTTCCATTGACCTCTATGGGGAAACTCGCTTTGATATGCGAGTGCTTTGGATCACAAGCATTTTCCTAGAATGGATTATGCTCGTAATCCAAGGTTTCACTGTATAGCACAGTTTTAGTAAGTAACTTGCTTTGATGCTTGTCTGACAACATACAGGTAACAGATGTTACAGAAAGGAAATGCCACACTTTGTAGCAGTGAGAGTAATCTTTACCCTTGTTCATTTCCAACTAGCTACATAGTTATATAAAATAAACATCACTTTAGCTGGTAATAACACTTGTCTGTGAGCAACAAATCAGAAATCAAATGTACTATGGTCATCAGTCATCAGCAACTGCATTAAAGAGGAGCATCAGTATCCCCCCAAAAGATTAAAAGAAAAATACTGTAGCCACTCACTTTTACTTTAAGTGCACTCACCTGTCCAAGGACCCAGCAATGTCCTCACCTGAGTCAATTCATCAATCGGCTTCCAGTGCAGGCACCAGCATCTTAAGTAAGGGTAACCAACAGTGAAGCCTTCACAGTTGGTTTCCTACTGCGCATAAGCGAGCCATGCTGCTCTTTATGAATGGTCCTGCGGTCTTCTGTGATCTGTGATGTGTTGGGATATGCCCCAGAAAACTTCTGCGGCGATCTGACTGGAAGTGGGAGTGGGTACCTGTCAAAACCAGGTACCTGCTTTCCCCCAAAAAAGTGGCAAATGTAGCAGTGTGGGGGGGGGGGGGGTGTAGGCCTCCCTTTGTGGGTGAAGTTCTGCTTTAAAAAATCTCTGTCATGATATGGTAACAATGCTGCACTGCTCAAAAATTAAGAGCAGAGTAGCCACTCTCATGTAGGCCATGTACAGGGGCGAATCCAGCGTCTAATCTTGGAATGGACACTGCCAAAATATTTGCAGGCAATTTGTCGGGGCAGTGGCTGGTGTTGGTTCGTCAATCATCCCAGCACCATGTTTGATATGGTGTCAGGATGATTGAAGCGCATTATTTCTATTATTACCTTGTAATATAAAATTAAATTGTTCAACTCACCATAATGCAGAATCAGTAGGAGCCCTGAGCGTGTCACTTGTCACCGTCGCCTGCCACCTGATGCAGCGTGTCACTTGCCACTGTCGCCTGCCACCAGATGCAGCGTGTCACTTGGCACCATCGCCTACCACCAGATGCGGATTGTCATTTGCTACGTCACCTGTTATCAGATGCAGCTTGTCACTTGCCACTGTCGTCTGCCACCAGATGCCACGTGTCATTTGCCACAGTCCCCTGTCAGCAGATGCAGCTTGTCACTTGCCATCATTGCCTGCCACCAGATGCGGATTGTCACTTGCCACCATTGCCTGCCACCAGATGCAGCATGTCACTTGCCACAATCGCCTGCCACCAGATGCAGCGTGTCACTTGGCACCATCGCCTGCCACCAGATGCGGATTGTCACTTGCCAGTGTCCAGTGACAGTGTCCCTGTTGTCCCAGAGTCCCTGCTGCCCATGCCTGCACAGTAATGGCAGCATTCTTTTAGATGCAGAATTGCGGTGATGCTGGGGGGTGAGAGAACATGTCATCTCTCTGCTCGTCCGCCCACTCAGCAGCCTTCCAGCTTGCTCCCTCACCTGCCAGTCCACTGAGTCACCAGCCAGCCTGCTCGCTGACCCACCTTACAGCCTTCTCACTCACCCGTGGTGCCAGCCCGCTCAGCAGCCTGCCTGTCTTCTCACTCACCCGCCAGCCTGCTCACTGACCTGCCCGCCAGCCTGCTAACTCACACGAGGTGCCAACCAGCTCAGCGGCCTGCCCACCCCCAGGGGGAATTGCCCCGTTGCCCCCCTAGATCCGCCCCTGGCCATGTAGGCTGTGTTGCTGGCATTACAGCTGCTGCCTTATGAGGAGTTTATGTTTAATCTCCATTAGCAACTGTAAATATTTTTATATATATTTTTAAATAAGTAACAATTATTAGTGGTATGAAATATTGTTTTTTTTAATGTGTTAATATAATTATATATACATATCTTTGGGAACAAGATTGTCAGGCTTTAGTTTGAGAAACTGACTTACCAGTTTCTTTTGAAGTACAGGAATGTTAAGGTGGGCTGAACATGTGTGTGTGCCACAGGGAATGTTCTGTTATTTACCAGTCGTAAATCTATATGCGAGAAAGGACAACACCTAAATTAAATGCCGTATCGCAGAATATACAGGGCCAAAGTAATTATCTAGACCAGGTCTTTTGAACCTCCTTCATTAACACTACATAAACTTCAAGGGACACTCTCTTTTGATATGCAGAAATATGGCCAGCTGGACAGTTTGCTCAGGATATGACCTTGCATAACTAATGCCCCATTGAAGAGAAGGTTATAACCTAGTATAATTAATTTTCTCTGTGAGAGAGGAGGTGCTAGTGAGGGGCTGAGTTATGCTAAATCTAGGGAATAGAAAAATTGTCCAATCCTGGATGAGATATGCCTGGATGTAGGAGAGAGGTAAGATAGTTCCACCAACGGGTATGGCCCTATGCAAGTCCATGAGAGATAGGTCTATATTAGTTTAAGTCAGAGGTCAGCGACCTCTTTCCACTTAAGAGCCAGATTCAATCTGTGAATGCATGGAAGGCTGCATTAACTTGCCAATAAATGAAGATAATAATCCTGACCCCTTTACATTACACAGCCCCTGTACTGCTTGACCACTTTACATTACACAGCCGTCGTACCTCTGGACCCTTTTACATTACACAGCCCCCCTTGCATATTACACAGCCCCCCCTGCATATTACACAACCCCCCACATGTTATGCTTTAAAATTACACACACTCGTGGAATAGTGACAAACTACGGTACTTAAAAATCTTCATAGGGGATGCTTTTAAAAAAAAATTAACATGTTTATTGCTGTCAGAAGGAATGTAAACATCCCTTGAGTCAGTAAAAGGCAGTGACAGGTTCCTTTTTTAGAGGGATATGGGGTCTATAAGACCCCAAATCTGTCCTTTGCACTTAAAAGCACTCAAAATGCCAAGTTTGGCTGTTTTGAATGCTGTCATTGTTTAAAATTTGGCAGCTTTAAGTCTTCTGTAAACTGGAAGTGATGACATCACTTCCATGTTACTAGATCTGAGACCCGATCAAAGCCCATCATGGTCGCTCGGGCCTCTCAGTGGGACAGAAGAGCTCGGATGAGTTGCGGGAGGCGGTGGGAAGGGGGACATCCCCTCCCCCTACTTGGAATAACAGCTGAATGGCTTCTTAGCCGCATCGGTTGTTATCCCAAGAAGGCCAACCAGGGTTAAAATGTCTGTATATGTGAATTTACGATGTGCACTAGCGGGCCAGACATTTAGCGGTGGCAGGCTAAGTGTGGCCCGCGGTCCGTATGTTGCCGACCCATGGTTTAAGTCTTAAACGGAGATGGGGAAGAAGAACCAACCCCTAGAGGGGGCCCTCATACTAAACCACTGGTAAATGTCAGGACATTTCCTAGCACTTATATGTATACATGCTTGTCCTACAGCATGTGTTGTCTGTCTTGCTGTTTGCATATTAATATTTTGAGTATTGTACTCTGTATTTCTTCATTAAACCTATGGTTTTCTCCCTTTTTCTGTACAATAGATAGATTGCTGTGTATTAGTGTACACCTTCTTGCTACTTACCAATACATTTTTGTTATTGTGTTAAAGCTTTCACTCATGGTCAAAGAAAGCTCATTAACCCAAATCATATCTGAGTATCTGAGCGATATTAAATTTCAAAATACAACTTTCGTGTAACACAGCAGTATAAAAAAATCTTGCTGGGGGAGAGTCTATCACCATTGTTACTGCTGATTTGCAAGCCTGTATCTTGCCAATCAGCATGTGGCCATACCTAGTCCTGCACTACATTTTGGAATAACAGCAACGGCACTGTCTTGGAGGAGATGTGGCTCAGTTGTTGAAGGTAATGGAACATTTTGTTTACTTGGTGAGCCTTGTCCATCACATAGTAAATGAATATGGCACAGTAGGCTTTTGTTATACTCTAATAACATAGATACTGTAGCTGCCTACACAGGTGATTTTGTAGCTAGGTCCAAATGCTCCAAAAAGTCAATCACCCAGCAACTCAGTTATAAATTGTAGGAATAACAGCGACACAGTCTTTTCATTGACTGTGGTTCAATTTTTCCTAGCAACTGAAATGCTAATGTGAGTTATTATGTAGCTGCTGCAAATCGTTGCTACACAATTGCTTGTGTGAAAAATCACATTAAATGCTACCTGTTTAATTCCGTAAGATGCAATGCTAAAAGCACCTTGTGACATCAACTTCAAGTTATGAATGGTGATGGGTGACCTGCTATATAAAGTTGGATGTACTTTACTTCACAGTGTGATTTTTACATCTAGTCACACTTTTGTTGTTCAATTATTACATTTTAGTTTCATACAGCTTAAGTTTCATACAGCATTATACTGCTACATTTACATAACAAATGTAAGAATTGCTTACTAAAGGAGTAAAGATTTTAATTTAGCTCACTGAAATTGTGTTCATTTTTAACATTCAGTAGCGTGAATGAGAAGTTCCTATTTTTATAAATGCATATGAAAAATCACTTTCCCCATAACATGAGCTGGCTATTGTTTATTCAAGAGCAGAACACATGCAAAGGTACAATATAAATGCAGATGATACCTCCACCTTTACTGGTGGAACGGTTTATTGAAACCCAAAGCTTACAGAGAAAGACTCAGGTTTGAAAGCACTGGGATTCATTGGCTTTGCAAGTAATTGTTTAAACCCAAAGTACTAAATGACAAATTAAAGTTATACATTTGAGTTTACTGGTCTGTTTATACACTTTTCCTGCTCTCCCAATTTGAACTACAAACAAATGGAGGGGATGTGCAGTTTAACCACTTAAGCCCCGGACCATTTTGCTGGCTTAAGACCAGAGCACTTTTTGCGATTCGGCATTGCAACGCTTTAACTGACAATTGTGTGGTCGTGCGCCGTGGCTACCAAACAAAATTGACGTCCTTTTTTTCCCACAAATAGAGCTTTATTTTGGTGATATTTGATTACCTCTGCGGTTTTTATTTTTTGTGCTATAAACAAAAAAAGAGCAACAATTTTGAAAAAAAATGCATTATTTTTTACTTTTTGCTATGATAAATATCCCCAAAAAATACATAAAAAAATTTTTTTTCCTCAGTTTAGGCTGATTCGTATTCTTCTACATATTTTTTGTAAAAAAAAATCGCAATAAGCGATTATTGATTGGTTGGCGCAAAGGTTATAGCGTTTACAAATAGGGGATAGTTTTATGGCATTTTTATAAAAAAAATTAAATATTTATTAGTAATGGTGGCGATCAGTAATTTTTATTGTGAATGTGACATTATGGTGGACACATCGGACATTTTTTACACATTTTTGGGACCATTGTCATTTATACAGCAATCGGTGCTATACATATGCACTGATTCCTGTGTAAATGACACTGGCAGTGTAGGGGTTAAGTGTGTCCTAGGGGCATGTTTATAACTGTGGGGGGCGTGGCTGTGATTTACAGAACACTGATCTCTGCTCCAATCATAGGGTGCAGAGATCAGTGTCACTTGTTTCTAGGCAGAATGGGGAGATCCTGTTTACATCGGCATCTCCCCGTTCTCCCTCCCCGTGAGACAATCGCGGGTATCCCCATGGCGATTGAGTGCACAGGACCCGTGGTCAGACTCACGGGGGTCCCGACCGACACACGCATGGGATAGCACGGGGCAATTTTAAATGGACGTACCTGTACACCAATTTGCCTGCCCGTGCCATTCTGCCAACGCACATCGTCGTGCGCCAGTCGGGAAGCGGTTAAAGAAAATATCTTAGACGGTAGATACCATGGTTTGTGATTTCAGTTTAACTCAATGCATGTTACAAGGGCACTGCATTTCTTTCTATTTGGAGACCCATGGTAAGACCATTCCTTCTGCAATCTATTTTGTACAAGGCTTTAGGCGTGGTTCACATATATGCAAATTGGATGCGTTTTTTCTGCATAACATGTTAATCGGACCAGCATTCAATGCCGCCGGTTCACACATGTCAGGGGCCATTTCTGAAAAGGGTCCTGTGAGATTTTGGGTCTGGTTTACGTATGAATTCAAGTAAAAATTCACACCTGAATCGCTCCTGAACTGTTGAACAAAATCACACTTCCAGACTGCAAACCGCAGCTGGACAATGTGTGAACCTAGCCTTAATTTTATATCTGTTATTATGATTTTTGATTTTATAAAAAGGAGTACAACCAAAAGGTTCTAGTCAAAGACTCCAAATAAAAAAAAGGTTTGTGCTTAGTGCATTGGAGAACTTTCTAGGTTTGGAGTGCTTAAGGGAAAGAAACACATGTAACACATTTATAATTAGCTAGTTAATTTATAATGGGTGTGTTTATGGTGTCCCTCCCCCTCTATTAGTATTGCTGTGGCTTTCTGAGAATTATATTAGGATTAATCAATTCTAACCATATCTGAGTTATTCTGTGTCAGTGTGAAGAGTTCCAGTCAACTTACATTGAAGGTAATAGAGGGAAAACACATGAGCAAAATAGGGAGATAAACATAGAGCATATCATTCTATAATAGGACTTTTCTGAACAAGCAACTTCATGGCAGGATCATCATGTGTTATGTTTACAAAAGCTTGAAATTTAAGTTTAGTCATAATAAAAATAATAAAACTAAAATCAGCACAAGGGACATCACCTACTCTTTTACTGATTTTTTATTAATTTTTTGACTAAACGTAGGTTTAAAAGATATAACTATTGGAGACTATGGACCACTAGGTTTAAACCTTGTTAAACGGTATTATCTTCCTGATGTAACATTCTTGACTTAATGCATTGTCTATGTCGTATGTACTGCATGTTCTTACATTTTCAGTTATCTTGTTTACTGTGTCCAGTAACCCAACCCACCTTTCTTTATTTCCTTGTATTTTGTTTTGTTTATCTATGACAATTTCAATAAAAATCTATTGACACAAAAAAAAAAGATATAAGTATTTAAAAGGATTAAAAAAAAAAACATGAAATGTTAGCGCTTAAATGAGATTTTAGTGATTGGGTTTATAGGTAACTTAAATGACTGGTGAATCTCTGCAATGTAGGATTTATTAAAAGTCTATCTTTCAAGATGCATTTTTATGAAGATCTCCTTTAAGTCCTCAATAGGAACATGAGTATTATAGTTCTCTATTTTGATATTTTTTATACTGTACACTGAACTGAATTGTTTGAGATAATTGCCGCCATGTCTCACAATCTAAATTCCAAAGCATCTTTTATAACTTAGAAGATATTTACATTTCGTACACACTATTAAGAAAAGGAATTACAAAAAGATGCCAAAAAAAAACCACAGAAAAGCTCCCTGTAGTCTGCGACTGTAATGGCAGTGTCTGTGCTTTGTTCAGTAATGATACCCTGAAACAGCTCTGTCAAATGTGCACAAAACGATGCTTGCTTAGACAATCACAGGGAAAATATGCTGTACAAGATATAAAAAAGATCAAAAATAAGTAAATCTGGCAAGTTACGGAGGCACACCTGTGCCGCTGTTTAATTAGTATAAAAGTGCATATGTTCCAGAAAACTGGATTGGAATTTAATTTTATTATTGGAACTGCAATATCCTGTTGTAAAGGATTTTAGTGATTGAACTTTAGAATGTAATCACTTTAGTTTGTTTGAATAATGGGAAATTTTGGTAGAGCCTTGTGTTTCCAGTTCAGCAGTATCCAACATGTATAATTAAATATCTATGGATCTAATAAACATATCTAAACTGCAAGTTTGACTTTGAAATATACTATTACGAATTTCTATTTAATTAAAAAGCCTAACATTATTCACAGTACAGCTATAGGTAATTTGTTTTTGACTAATTCAGACTACCATTGGGCAGTTTTCCTTACCAAATAATTATTTTACACTTCTAAAATGTAAAGTTGTTTGTATCAAAACTTTCTCTGGACCATTCAGCATTAGTATATGTAAACCCTTTCAAACATTCAGTGTTAGTATAATAAACCCCTTGTGGTATATTAAATAGTGTATACCATTGGAAGTGTTTTTTTTTATACAGTATATATTAAATAACTGTAAAAAATAACCGTTGATCATGTCAAAATTCTTCTGATGACTTCCTGCTCCTGAATAATTTCCAGGATAACCTCCTGGATGCAGAATGTGGTGATTGTTTTTGGCTAGCATTGTTCTCAGTTCTCCCTGGGAATTAGAGACGAGGTAATGTAGTCCAAGGAGTGTCTAGTGTGAAAATACAGCTCCTTAATTAAGGGAGTATTGTCACCTTGGGAAAAGAAGTGTGTTACTGGATAGAGTGTGTAAGGGTCAGAACTTTTGGAAGATTTTTATTGATCACTGTGTCTATAATGGGAAGAGTTAACCTCTCTATTTTTCCTGGTGACAATTGTTAACCTGACAAAAGGTGTCAGGTAACAGTGAAAGAGAAAAAAAATTCTAGTCCTGAACAATTGAAAGCTCGAGCACAGCTTAGGTTCAGATGCCAACATTAGATCTCTCAGTACAGTCTTAAAAAAAGAAAAGAAACAGCTTCAGCTGCTATACTTACCCAATATTACCCAATAATCAGCACTTTCCCCTTTACACTCTGTGCTAGCTCCCAGCTGCTGTTCTTTTCCTGACTACAAGGATATCAAGAGTCCATCCCTCATGCTGGATATATACGAAAAATGCTTCAAAGAGCCACAACATTACATGGCACCATTTTCTGCAGCATTTAGGATCCATCACTGCTGGTGGAAAAAAAAAAAAGACTAAATGGACCCATGATATCATTGAACCAAGCATAGTTGGAAAAAGGGCAATGTAGAGCTTTTTAATGAATGTTGTCGGGGTGCTCCAAAAAGGAGAAAACAAACAAGAGATGGAGAGTCCAGGGTCAGGCTTTAGGCTTGTACATCTACAGGTTACATAGAGTAAAAAAAATGCAGAAATGACTACTAGTATCAGATGACCTTCAACTAACTTTGTATAAGAATAGTAGTGGTTGTGTCATTAGAAGCAGCATATTCCAAAGTTAAATAATACAATTTAGTAGCTAAGTTTTGTTCCAACAATGCAAGCCTTGAAGGTAGCTCAGGGTTATCTTTAGGCAGAATACTACAAGAACTAAGAAATAGAAGTTTGCCTTCCTTATCACACAATGCAGCTTTTAGCACAGGTTTAAAACAGAAAGGTCTAAGCAACAGTATATGTTTGAAATATGAGCACCTCCTACAATGCTCTATTACTAATTATGATTAATAAAGTATTTTTAAAGAAAACCTGTCAAGAGCAAAAGACTGGGGCTTCATTGTTTAGCTTGCAAAAATGTTAGCCGCAAAGCTATTATGCAGACTGAGGCCGCGTACACACGGGCAGACTGTCTGCCCAACTAAGTCCGTCAGACAATCCGACAGACAGTCCGTCCTACTTTCGAATGAACGGACTTGACCACACACGATGAACAGACAGTCCGCCGAAAGCTTGCGCGATGACGTGTACAGCACGTACGACGGGACTAGAAATACGACGTCCAATACACTGCAATGCAACCTTTCACCGTGTAAATCCTTTCTGAGCATGCGCCATACTTAGTCCGTCGAACTAGCCTACTCACGAGCGGACTGTCCGCTGAAACCAAGTTTGGACGGACAATATTACGGAAATTCCGAAAGACTTAGTCTGCCAGACTGTCCGCCGAAAAAGTCAGCTGAAGCCCACACACGAGCGGATTGTCCGCTGAAACACGTTTCAGCGGACCAAGTCCGTCAGACAGTCCGCCCGTGTGTACGCGGCCTTAATGGCTTGGACCATTTTTACAGAAAGTAAATTAAGAGCTAGTCAGAGATCCCATTCTCAAACTATAAGCATTATTATGGTGTTGCCCTATCCAACGCCCCCTCTGCCCTTTTTTGCAATTATAGCAATCTCTATTCCTCCAAGATTTCTACAAGATGTTGGAGTCTATGGTAACATTTGTGAGTTCAGGTATTGCTGTTGCTTGACAAAGTCTGGCTCATCACTGGCATTCCAGTTCATTCTAGAGATTTTTAATAGAGTAATTTAATTAAGTATCTCCATGCCAGACTCATACAACCATTGAAATATGTCTAGAGAAACCTGAACTCAATAATTTGGAGGGATGCCTGTCTATTTTTGGTGATATGTTAAGTGATGTAGTTCCATCAGTTTCTGATCTCTCCTCAGAGAGACTGTTACATTTACCAATGTATTTACTGTATAGCCTGTAAATTAATATACCGTATATAATGTATATCAATCCTATTTTATAATAATAATGCAAATATTATTAATAATATAATTATAATAATATGTTTTCTGTAAATTTTTAACTTTATTAATGAATATAAGTGGACTAAACCATGAGTTGTGAAACAGTCCGTCCATATTCTTATATTCTCTGTATGTGTGAGATGTCAGGCCCCTATCTTGACAAAATGAATCGGGAAGGAAATAAGCCCATTAAGATAAAAAAAATAGATCTAAAACAGTATGTAGAGAACATATTGCCTACATTACCAACACGTGTAGTTAATTTAGTTTAATAATCAGTGTCCTTTAAAATAATGATTTCCAATACATTATTCCTAAGCTTTTGATTCATAGAATGTGCATTGATTTATACAAGCTGTGTTGCTGGCACATAGTAGAGTTATGCAGTGATAATAAGGAATGAAACAATAGCAACCTCAAGGACCCACACTGCACTTCATCATATTGTTTCCATTGTAGCTTGCCCTGTACACATCTATCCCTGACCTGTTTTCTATTATTCATTTCTATGCTGTGCTTTCTATTTTCAGTTCTTTTTTTTTTTTCAAAATGCTTACAATGTCCCATTATATTCTTTTCTCATAAACTTTTTATTTTCATTTTTGCTATTTCTCATTTAAAAATATTTTTCAACCTTTTTCTATCTTTTCTTATGATCCATAGTTATAGATATACATATATCGTTAAAAGGTCATTAAACCCACATCATTAAAAACTCTCAGTACATTCTGTATTGCATGCTGTTCATACTCATTCAGCCACTATGGGATTTATTTTCTGTATGCTGCAAACAACCTGGTTGATCCTGCTGTTCACTGTTCCTCCCTCCTTGTTTGTGTCCCTGCTGCAGCCTAAGACTGTGTAGACCAACCATTGCTAAATCTACTAAGCATGGTCCAGTTTCAGTTCCCTTCTAAGCTGTTAATTTCCTCTTTTTTCTTATCTGTTCAGCTCACATGACTATAGAGTCACACATGTGGATGTATACACTCTGGTTAAATGACAGCACATTCCCGTCCTCCTGTTCCATGCCCACTAAAGAGCTCTACACTATGAAGGACGGGATGTTAATTGATGGCGGCATCACCTCCCTGTAAGTCGAAGTACATACAAACAATATACAGACTGGAAGGGTGTGAAACAGGCTGTGATTGGCATATGATCCTTAGATAGCTCACATCAAGTTGTGGTACAAAAATAATGATATTTGAGTCAAATACATGTTTGTATGATGATGAAAACACTTATTTCATATCAGTTATGTATTTGTCCTCTATATTCTGAAGGTTGTTTTTTTTTTTCAACATGTGACTGACAGCAGAGGACTAGAACCCAGATATCAAGCAATTGTGATGCACGTTTGAAAATGGCTTAGCTAAGCTATTGCTAGACTTGCCAGGCTTCACAAGTTTGCAGCAAGTCTGCATTGCATGACTCCAGATCAACTTTCTTTGCATACAAAAAAAGGGGGTTTTATGGCTATTTTGGGTGGTACCACCTTTTTTTTTTCTTTGCACAACTTTCTTTGCAAACATTCTGCAAGTCTGCTACAAGTTTTGGTTCAGTTATTTTGTGAAAAAGTCATCCCACCACAGGGGTCACTGTGGCTGAATTTCCATGCTGTAGACTCACCACAGCAGTTTTGCTCTTGCTAGAGATTTGTTACAAATTGGAAACATGTCAACTAAAACATGTGCTTCAAGTTCTCTGCAAGTGTACAACTTACCAGGGAAGATGTGCAGCAAGTTTACAGAATTACAATTCAACAAAGCCACAAATTTGTGGCAAGTTATCCTTGCTATCTGGGAAACTCCTCCCGCTGATATTTCCCTGCAGGCAAATAGGGAAAGAGCTGGGTCACATGACAGCTGCATATTAAGAAAAAATGTACTAGTGCCATCATGGATATACATAAAGAGAAGGGATAATTGTAAAATAAACAGTTTATGTGTTTTTAATATGAATTTGAGTTATATTTACCTGTATGTATATACAGGGGATCTTCAAAAAGTTTCCATACTTTTATATTTTTTTGGAAATGGTGAGGGCGAGAGGAGTAGTAATAAAAGGTTGTGTCTGAGAGTGTCATGTGATTAGTCTATCTGGCAAGCCGGCTGACCTTGCAGTTTAGCAGCTGTGCAGTTAGTCTTTACATTAGCCTGGATGCTATGATTTTAATCATATTTTTTCAATAAAGTTGAATACTTTTTAGTGCGGCTATCCAGCTACATTTTTTCACTTCAATGACCTTGTAGTTTAGTATAAGAGTTGTCACTCTGCGGTGAAGATGGCTGCGAAACTTATAAAAAAAGTGCAGAAACTTTCTGAAGAATCCTTGTGTGTGTGTGTGTGTATGTATATATATATATATATATATATATATATATATATATATATATATATATATATATATATATATATATATATATTAGGGCTGTTACTGATTAAAATTTTCATGATCGATTAATCGACTAATTTCGATTAATTATAATGCACATACAGATCCAACTACTTTTAGCTGATTTAGCACCGTTGTTATGGCAATGGCTGAATTCGAACATAGCAGGGCATGGCTAGGACACCACACGTCATAAACTCAGCCTCACCGTGCCCATAATCTCAGCCTTACCGTGCCCATAATTGCAGCCTCACCGTTCTCATAATGCAGTCTCACTGTGCCCATAATCGCAGTCTCCCTGTGCCCATAATCGCAGCCTCACCGTGCCCATAATGCAGTCTCACCGTGCCCATAATCACAGCCTCGCCGTGCCTATAATCGTAGCCTCACCATGCCCATAATGTTTTTCTCACCGTGCCCAGAAACCGATCAAAAGAATTTTGATCAATCAAAAAAATGACCAATTAATCAAGGAATAAATCGTTAATTTCCGCAGCCCTAATATATATAGCACAAATCCCCAGCACACTCTTAAAAAGTTTTAACATTTTCAGTTAAATCAGGAGTTTTTCTTTCATACTTTTGCAAGTAAATGTGTAGCCACACTGATGTGTGAAGTCACCTCTCTAAAGTTTGGTCCTAAAGTGTGGTCCTTAAATCTAAACTGAGTTCCCAAAATTGGGCATACAGTATATATAGCATAGAAAAAAATAAGAACAAGCATGTTTTTGAGTTAGCCCTGTACTCCTTAAAGGCTCATTAAATAGCAAAGCAAGAGCCCAAACTTGTGTAAGGTAGCTGAAAACTTCTTGCATATGTGGTATAGTTATGTGCTGAGCAGATACATGATTGGCCTTAATGAACTTAAAGCAAAGGTCCGCCCCCCACTGCAAAAATTAAAAGACAGCAACTGCACATACTCCTCCGCTCCTCTCTCCTACTGGCCGGGGAAGGAGGAGGGAAGAGGAACAAGCCCGGGTGGGGACATCAATAGCGGCGGCTGAGGCTCCCCCCCCCGAAAGGTGCCAAACGTGGTACTGGAGGGGGGAGGAGTACAATGAGCGGAAGTTACACTTTTGGGTGGAATTCCTCTTTAAATGATGGAAGACTGGATGAAATTATACAATTTACTTTAAGAAAAGGATTAGTGTTGCATGATTGGCTAGAGAAACATTTTTTATTAGCAAAGTGTAAATGATGCTGGTAGTAAAGTAGTAATGCATATTAACAAGAGGCTACAATATAAACTATTAAGGGTTCTGTGAACTAAATAATCATTCATGTCATCGCTTAACTTTTTTAGGAGCGCTTCCAAACCACCTCAAAAGATGCTGCTTGCAGGACTTTTTGTAACGTCCCGCAAGCGCATTGCCCCAGTGTGAAAGCACTCAGGCTTCATACACACTGTATTCTGTTGATACGTTTTTCACCTACAGGAGTTTAGCAGCAGCAAAAATGCGGTAAAAAGCAGCATTTTTACATGCATGGTTTTGTGCGTTTATGCACATTCCCACATCTGGCATTAATATATTCTATTGGCTAGAATTCTGGCAATTAAAATGCTGGGAAATGCTTAAGAGCCCCTAAACTCCTACTGTATGTGTGCATGGACACATGCGAAATGGAGGGGGCGTTTAGAGACAAAAAAAAGCTCAAACATTTGTAAAATCAGCGTTTTTTTTAATTCAAATGTGCATGAGGCCTCAGTTTATTATTTAAGGGATTCTACAGTGCTCAGCATAAATGAGCAAACCCATTTTGAAAAAGTAAGATTTTAATCAATATCTCAATGAACACAAGAACTTTTTCTTTTTGACAAAACTGAGTTTTATAGAACATTTGTTTAGCTCATTACATGAAAGTAAGGTTACTAATATAACTTAGATAACAAAATTCTCAGTTTTGCTCAAATTAGTTGATGCAAAAATGAACACACCCCACTCTGTCAGTGGGAGACGAGGAGGGCCGATTACTGGCATCTCCATGTTTACATGTGTTGGCACTTTTGATCACTGTGTATGTGTTATGCAGTGCTTTTTGCCATTGCTCTGTGGTATAAGACACCCTATGTCCATCTCCCATGTCTTAATGGCTATAGATTTCATAAATTTGTTCTTTTCTTAATAATAAGATACCTTTAATTTTGGTGAGAGGATTAGTGAGGTACAGGACCACTCTCCATGATCGATAAGTAGTGGTATGTGGCTTTGTACAGA
Source organism: Lithobates pipiens (assembly GCF_037356315.1). NCBI lineage: Eukaryota > Metazoa > Chordata > Amphibia > Anura > Ranidae > Lithobates > Lithobates pipiens. The sequence continues at coordinate 360,958,469 of NW_027507718.1, read as the reverse complement.
GGAAATGGGTGACTTGTAGGTATATATAGTGTTCGTGATCTTCAATACCTTACTCTAGTTGCATGATCCTGAATGTTTTAATTGTGGGGCCTATCTTTAGGTCCTCTAACGTGGTTAGGTCCAGTATGAGCATAGGTATGCTAGTTATATTAAGTGGAATGGGTTTAGTTACTGTATTTCCTGTTGGTGTATCTAAGAGGGTTTTCCATGCTTGTAGCGTGGCTAGTTTTGTGGGTGAACGGCCGGAGTACTTACAGGTATGAAATCTACTGGACAAAAGTAGGTCATATAACTCATGACCTTGTATCTGTGATTTCTACAATCCCAGCCATCTAGCAACAGATGACCCCGAATGGGGGAACCAAGCCCTTGTGCCAGTATCGCTGCTGTATAGTAGTCTGTTAATAATGCATGTCCTACACCCCCTGCTTTCCTTGTTCTTACCAGGTTTTTCAATGCACATCTCCCTCTTCTACCCTGCCACAGAAACGGATTCATTAGCGATTGGGTGGTGGAGAAGAAAGAGTTAGGGACCGTTATTGGTAAGGTCCTAAACAGATATAGCTGTGGTAAGATTACCATTTTAAATGCCGCTAGTCGGCCAGACCATGATAATTCCACCTTTGCTATATCTTGAAGTTTTTTACTCAGGGCATTAAGGAATGGAGTGTAGTTAGCTTTTACTAGGTGGTCAGTGGAAGCTGTCAGAGTGATACCCAGGTATTTTATCCCATCATCCTTCCAGGTATATGGAAATTGTGCTCTGAATTTTCTCTGTAAATTTGGATTGATACCCAGCCCTAATATGTATGATTTGCTCTCATTGACCTTATAGTACAAAACTCGGTTAAACAATTCTAGTGCAGAATGTACCAAAGCCAGGGAAGTCTCCACCTCTTTGAGTGCCATGATAATGTCATCCACAAAGCTAGTTATAGTGTGGTTGGTGTTACGTATTGGGAACCCCTTGATATCAGGGTGGTTGTGGATATATGTGGCTAAGGGTTTCAATAGCAAGTTAAATATCAAGGGGGAGAGTGGGCACCCTTGCCTGGTACCATTGGAAATACAAAAGGGTTTGGACAGCACTCCCGATGTATACACCTGGGCAGATGGGTTTGAGTACAATGCCAGGATCGGCGACAAAATAGTGCTGGAGAACCCAAATCCCCTCAGCACTTGAGTGAGGTATTGCCAGTGGATCCGGTCAAAGACCCTCTCTGTGTCCAATGCTAACAGCAGAGAAGGCCTCTGATGGAGCCCCGCCAGGTGTATAATGTTCATCAACCTGCGTGTGGCATCAGAAGTCTGTCTGCCCTTTGTGAAGCCTGTGTGATCAGGATGAATCAGAAGGGGGATTATATCAAGCAATCATGTAGCAATAAGTTTAGCATATAATTTCACATCTATTTTGAGTAGGGAGATGGGTCTAAAATTTGGAGGTGAGGTATGTTCTTTCCCTGGCTTCGGTAGGGTCAGTATAAGAGCAGTTTACATTTCTGGTGGGAAGGCGGAAGAGGCAGCAGCAGCCTTGAATATACATTCCAGATAGGGAGTGAGTAGAGTTTTAAAGGACTTATAGTATTGACTATTGAATCCATCTGGACCTGGAGATTAATTCGCTGGGAGTGATTAAATGACCTTGTATATATCGGTAGTATTAAAGAGTAGGTCTAAGCCCTTGTACACACGGTCGGAGAATCTGTCTGAATGAGTCTTATCGGACCGCGTCGTCAGATAATCCGACTGTGTGTGGTATGCATCGGACTGATTCCGTCCGAATCTCCGTCCGATCCAAATTTCCAACATGTTGGAAATATTTCCCGACCAACTGGGCCGGACGGACCTAATCCGATCATGTGTAGAGCATTTTGATCGGACCAAGTGCCACGCTTGCTCGGATCAAATTCCTACATCAAAGCTATTGGCTACTAGCCTGAATGTAGTCCCATCGTAATGAAATTACGTCATCACGTTCTGAAAGATCGGATTTTTTGCCAACTTGGCCCGACCGTGTGTATGCAACAGTTTCGGACACAATCCGTTGGACTTAATCCGACGGATTTGGTTGGCAAAATCTCCGACCGTGTGTACGTGGGCTAAGAAATCTAATTGTGTTTGGGATAATTTAGGGAGTGAGATCTGTTGTAGAAAGTGGTTTGGTAAGTCTCAGTGTCATCCTTTAAATTATATAACATGCTGTAATACTGGCTAAATGCATCTGCAATATCTTGGGGATGCTATAATTTGTCTTCGTTGTTTGGGTGGATTATGTAAGGAATTTTGGTTTTATATTGATGGCCTTTGAACTTTTGTGTCCCCTTCACCTGCATGCAAGCATCTCCATGCATCAAATGGGTCTTGTTGATCTATGGACGTTAGTAGAGAGGGGATTGTGCTTCTCCTTCCAGAAGAACAGTCAATAGAAGGATCTGGGGTTGTATTAAAAGCCCTGCAAATAAATAATAGTCCTTTTTGGTAACAGCGTATCTTTTTCATTAATTTACGGAAGAAGTTGATGTGTGCTAGTTGAGTATACATTAACAATTGTATAAGTGGTCGAGTTGAGGTCACATTTCAAGATCAAAAAGTGACCTAGAGGGTCCTTAATTTCCTCATGTAAAGTGAACGCCACAGAGTCCCTTATGGCCATTATAACACCTGTTTTTCTAGCTGCATTGGTGGTGAATATGTGTGAAAATCTCTTGTGTGAGCAGGGGGGTGGAGAAAGACTGCAGAAATGCGTTTCCTGCACGCACAGAATGTCACTATTGTGGGTGAGTGCTTCTTTCCACAGGGTCTTCCTTTTCACTGGATGATTGAGGCCTTTAGTGCTTATAGAGAGGAACGTAATTCCCATATTGGAGGAAAATGTATGCTTATATTGTGTGTTTGGAGTAAATACATTACTAGAAGATGGGTTCCCTCTTGTGGCCAAGGTGGAGAAGGCAGGTTTATGTAATTTGCAAAGCTTGAGAATGCAGAACATACTCACTGTCATCATGGAAGTGTATACCTATGATAAATGGAGTTCCTTCTAGAAGGGACTGCTGAGAGAAGGTTGCCGATCTTTGTAGAGTCCCTGTAACTAGTGACTGTGATCTCGAGGGGAAGAAAGAAATACAAAACATAGAAATATAGAGAGAAAGGATTACAATAACCATATAACTGGTGATATAACATTATTAGTAAGGGTTAACCTCCTAACTTGGTAGGTAAAAAAAGAGAAAAAGATACCCGTATGCAGCACTGCACTGCTCAAATCTTAATGAGGGTTAAGTTCAAGCCCATAGACTCTCCTGGGTAACACCTCAGGGATTAATGTGGACAGTGTGTTCCCTCTGGGTTTAGGAATGTGATTTTGTTTTTTTTGTTAGTGATTTTTTTCCATTCTGGATCTACCTGCTTTGCATGTCTTGCTGGGGATCTGTCTTCTGTTTGTTCTGGGATGATTTTCCATCTTTCCAGTAGAGAAAGGCCTTTCTCTAGGGATTCCACAATGTATGTGTTGCCCTCCATCACGATGGTGAGCTTAGTGGGTTAACCCCATCTATAAGCAATTTTGTGGTTTCTGAGTGTCTTTGTGATGGTATTAAGGTTTTTCCTCTTTTGTAGCGTGTATTGGGACAGGTTGGCGTAAAATTGGAGATTTTGGTATTGTGCAGGGATTTGATCTCCATCATCAGTTGCTCTTTAGCATGATAAAAGTGGCGACAGAGAATTACGTCTCTGGGCACTTGATCAGGTAGATATTCAGGTTTGGATAAACGGTGAATCTTGTCTATGGTAACATCCATGTCATTAAGTTCAGGGATGAGGGATTGAAATAATGAGGATGCAAAAGTGCGTAAGTCAGATTGTTGGACAGATTCGGGGATCCCCCTTATTTTCATGTTATTTCTTCTGGACCTGTCCTCGATATCTGCTATCTTAGCCTTCATCCACTCAGTGTCCCCCTCCTCCTCTTCCGTGTAGTCCACCAGGTCATTAATGGTATAAGCATGCTCTCCCATTTTAAGTTCTATATGCTCCACTCCGGATTCCACAGCTTGGATATCGGTGTTAAATTTGTGCATGCATTTCTTCATATCTGCTTGTAAGGAGCTTTTGAGGGAAAGGAGCATGTCTTTGAGAACAGTGTCTATCACAGGTTGATGTGTGGTAGGGAATGATTCAGTAGAATCTGGCTGTGTCATCCCCTGAATCCATGATAGGGCTAGGTGCCGGGCTGCATCCAGCTCCATCCAGCCTGAATTTTGCTTTGGCTGATCTACAGTATGCTGGGGATGGAGGGTAGGACTTGGTGCTGTCTGGGGAGCCACTTTTATGTGAGGATGTCCCTGCATTTGCGTTGGATTGGGCTTGGGCCACTGGTGTGGATGCTGGGCCACCACCATGCTGTCTCTGAATAAATAAGTCCATCAGGCACTGCGGCTTCCTCTGCTCCTTTCTTTTCCTGGTCCTCTTCCCCGGGTGTCCTGGGACCAGATCTCCTGGAGAAGCAGTGGATCTGTGTCCTGGAGGGACGCTATGTGCATCCGTATCCCTGTGGTTGCAGGAGCTCCCAGATCAGGCTGCCATCCAGCTCTGTAGCAGGGAATTTTTAAGCTGAATAACAATCTAGGCCTTTTATAAATGTATTTTTTCTATTTATTTGGGTATTGCTATATATTGTGAGCTGTGAACTAACAGGGTGGATTTGATTTAAATGAAGTAGATTTAAATCATATTTTTTTACCATCTGACATCCGCGCTATGGCCGAATGGCGTGCTCTGTGATCAACGAGTCACTGAGACTCGGGTGATCACCGATCTGAGTAAGGGGCCGGTCCCAGCCCCTTACCATGTGATCAGCTGTCAGCCAATGACAGCTGATCACATGATCAAAACAAAAGTTCAGTGATCGTTTTTTTCTCTCCTCACGCTAACAGCGGAGGAGAAAAAAAGAAGCTGATCACCGGCTCAGCTTAAAGAGGAAGTAAACCCTGATGAGTTTACTTCCTCTTTCATTCCCTGCAAAGGTAAACCATAATGGACTACTATGCATCACATTATGTGTCACTTACCTGACACAGGAGCCAACGATGTCACCGCTGTCCCCTGTAGTCCGGCGCATCCATCTTCTCGGTGGGTCTCGCTGCTCCGCCACTGTCATTCGGCGAAGCCGCGATGACGTCACCCCCCGCATGCGCACGGGAGCCACCACGCACGCCATATTCGCCGTTGACGGTACCGCGCTCAGTGCGCCTGAGCGCCGGTGTCTACGGCGCATGCGCCGTAGACAGCGGTGCCTGTCTTTCGCCCAAATATCTCCTAAACCTTGTAGGTTTAGGAGATATTTCTTGGACCTACAGGTAAGCCTTAATTTAGGCTTACCTGTAGATCAAAGTGTGTTGTAAGGGTTTACAACCACTTTAAAGGGGCATCGGTCCTGAAACGAAGAGGCAATTATGCCTCATAAATTTAACCTGAAAGTGCCCATAAGTGCCACCTATCTATGCTCACAAATGCCACCTATCAATGCCCACCAGTGCCACGTAAAATTGCTGCCGTTCACTGTAACCGATCAGTGTCCATCACTTCCACCCATCAGTGCCCATCACTGACACCCATCAGTGCCCATCACTGACACCTATCAGTGCCCATCACTGCCGCCTCAATAGCGTACATCAATGATGGACAAAAATTACCCGTTTTAAAATTTTATAACAACATTTTAAAAAAAAAATTTTTTTTTAAAAATTGGTCTTTTTACATTTTTTTAACAAAAAATTAAAAATCGCAGAGGTGATCAAATACCACCAAAGAAAGCTCTATTTAGGGGAAAAAATTATAAAAATTTTGTTTGGGTACAGTGTTGTATGACCACGTAATTGTCATTCAAAGTGCGACAGCGCTGAAAGCTGGAAATTGGTCTGGATAAGAGGGGGGTTTAAGTGCCCAGTAAGCAAGTGGTTAAAGAGCAACTGTCATCTCTGTCCCGCAGCAGCTCCTCTGAACTGCTGTTGACTCACCGACAGTCCCATTCACTTTAATGGGACAGTTGGTGATGCGGCATTGACACAGCAAGGTCAGGGACGGGGCGGCACCAGGTGAGTGGATGCCCGCTAACAGGCATTGCCATAATAGATCTGAAATGACAGGTGCTCTTTAAATGTAAGGACTTATTCTTGATGGTAGTTAGAATCTTTAATATTTGCAAACAAAATTAAGGTTTCCTATTTAGAATAATAAGCTGTCAGGATATTAAAACATCAATATCAGAACCGATTCATGATCTTGTACATAGATTTGCAAAACAATGGGATAAATGAATATTCCTGAACTTTGTTTTTTTCTCATGGTTATTGTGAAATTGTGTGAATGTATCAATCTCGGCTTGCAGAACTTGGATTCATTGGATGAGTTTACTAAAAATGTAAATATTGCAGAATATACAGTCCTCATGCAACATAACTAAGCTCCATTTCTTGCTGAAAAGCTAAATTATTAATGTATCTTAAATAGAAACCTATCTTTATATTTTTACTCCAAATGCATTTTATTAAAATAAATGTAATAACAATTTAAAAAATCTGATTTAACCACTTCCCTACCCACCCATAATCATATGATGTCCGCAAGGGGGATCTCTCCTCTTGGGCGGGTGTCATATGACGTCCTTGGCTTCTCGGAGGTATAGGGGGACACGTGCACGCCACTGCATCACTCTGGAGCCGATGTGGAAGAATACACAATCGGCCTAAACTGAGGAAAAAATTTGTTTTAAAAAAAATGTGGGATATTATTATAGCAAAAAGTAAAAAATATTGTGTTTTTTTTTTTTAAATTGTATTTGTTTATAGCGCAAAGAAAATACAAACCACAGAGGTGATCAAATACCACCAAAAGGAAGCTCTATTTGTGGGGTCGGGGGGAGGGAGTTTTTTGGGTACAGTGTTGCATGACTGCACAATTGTCATTCAAAATGTTACAGCGCTGAAAGCTTAAAATTGGCTTGGGCAGGAAGGGGGTGAAAATACCATGCACTGAAGTGGTTGAAAAAAAAAAAAATTGAATCATTGATTTTTATCCACCCTGTGAACTAATAAGTAAATTGATCAGTTTATCAGTGCATGTACCATTGTTAATACAGGACAGGGGCACCTAGTAATGTATGTCTAATGTACTGCATATAACAATTGATAATAGCACTTATTTTTATTAGCAGGTAGAGGCAGATGTTTACTGCATTATTTGCATTAATAAAGCACAAAATACTGGCCTCTGTGAATCAAACCATAATTTAGTATTAGAAGATTTTCTGTTATAGTGGAAATCAAGAGACAAATGTATCGCAGTAGAGTGCTGTATATAGGTCATGATCAATTTTGCTTAGTCAGGAAATGCTGCATTTTCATAGGTGCCGTAGCTTTGATTTGTTCACCATTCTTAATTAAATATTCATGGAAATGTTCACAGTACTCCAGATAGCTTTCCTTAGGGAATGAGAAGAAATTAATGTTACATCTGCTCTGATTTCTATGTACTATAATTACTAAAACATATCTCAAACCAGGCTTTAGAAAGAATGTGATTGAATGCTTTTATTTTAGTCTGTAGAACACACTAAGAAATGCATTATTTTGTGTAAGTTTACTTAGATGGATTTATTGAAAGCACAGCTGTCATGGTTTGCCGAATTTATAAATTAACTGTAGTGCTTAGGCACTCAATAGACATCACAACTTACCCGACTTAGAAACTCCTCCTCAATGAGAGTACCTGAATGGCCAATAATAGCCAATAGCGAGTGGGTGGCAGAAAATGTACAGTTTCATATTCATTGAAACGTTTGATTATTATTCTATGTGACAATGTCAGGTTCACCAAAGTACATAAACATTACTGGTAAAATGCTGATGCCTATTATTACTATTAGGTATCTTTTATTTGTCTGTAGCTAATTTGTGCCTAGGGAGCACGAGCAGTATACAGAGCCCTCAAGTGGTTGTAAACCCTTATATATACAGTGGGGCAAAAAAGCATTTAGTCAGCCCCAAATTTTGCAAGTTCTCCCACTTAAAAAGATGAGAGAGGCCTGTAATTGTCATCATAGGTATACCTCAACTATGAGAGACAAAATGTGGAAACAAATCCAGACAATCACATTGTCTGATTTTTTCAATAATTTATTTGCAAATTATGGTGGAAAATAAGTATTTGGTCACCTACAATCATGCAAGCTCTCACAGACCTGTATCTTCTTTAACCTCCCTAGCGGTGATCCCCAGTCTGGCTCGGGTTGGGATTTTAGTTCCACAAGCGGTAACCCAAGCCAGACTCGGGATCGCATCGCTGGATACAGGGAGGACACAGGGAGAGTTACTTACCTTGTTCCCTGGATCCAGCGATGTCCTCTGCGCTGTGTGATCGAGCCGTCCTCCGCTCGATTCACACAGTGCCCGAATGCCGCCGAGCTCCGTTCCCTGCGACGTTACGGCGCACGGGATTGGAGATCGGCGCCAAATTCAAAAAAGTAAAAACACACAAAACAAACACAGTACTGTAATCTTACAGATTACAGTACTGTATAAAAAAATTGCACACCCCCGTTGTCCCTAGTGGTGTGTCCAGTGCCCTGCATGCACTTTTATATTATAAATACATTTTTTTCTGCCTGAAATTTGGAGATTGTCCATAGCAACCAGAAAGTGTCCCTTTTTCAGTGTTTTAAGATTTGATTACATTATTGAATAATTTTTATTATTATTTATTACATTATAAACTTTGTCATACCCGGGATGTCTGCTAGACTCTGGTTTGAACAGATTTAAGAGAGTTATTCCTAAGAATTACAGGACTACAATATAAAATGACAAATTTCCATGCAAAATAATTGTACCTCTTTCAGCACCTAAAACCAGAACTAATCATACCGCCAGGGAGGTTAAGAGGCTTTTCTGTCCTCCACTCATTAGATAAAATCAAAAAAACACTGTGTTGTCAAAATATTAAGAAGCAGCTAACACAACAAAATGGATATCTTGTTTAAAACAGTGGAAGAATTACGTAAAGTGTAGCGCTAAAAGAGAAATATTGTGCATAGATCTATAGATAAATATCACATGTACGTGCAAAACTGCATGAACTCACGTAATTCATATAACATGTATAACATTAATTAGCAACAAAAAATGTCATACCACTTCCGTATAACCGTATACTTATATGTGTCCAAATATATATAAATAAAAAATAATGAATGTGAAAAATTATAAATGTGAAAAGTCCTTTTAAAAGGAAAATTAAAGTCCCACATGTGCAGTTGAATGTCAGATGAACCATCCAATCCTAGAGATACAACATGCAGCCACCCGTGTACCGATACCACCACCTTAGTAGATGCGGGCTTACCAGATGATTCTGACCCAAAAGAATATATATTCCAAGGGTCATACACACTTTTATGGTACCAGCAGATAAGTAGAACTCCCAAGTACTGGATTCCCAAACTCAAGGGGAAAAATTCTTCCAAACACAAATGGATATTAACAGGTTCTCTCCAATTACAAGGCAAACTCCAAACTTATTCACACACCGGGAAGCACGCATGATTTGACACAATTTGTCCTCCACTCATTACCTGTATTAATGGCACCTGTTTGAACTTGTTATCAGTATAAAAGACACCTGTCCACAACCTCAAACAGTCACACTCCAAACTCCACTATGGTGAAGACCAAAGAGCTGTCGAAGGACACCAGAAACAAAATTGTAGACATGCACCAGGCTGGGAAGAATTTGCAATAGGCAAGCAGCTTGGTGTGAAGAAATCAATTGTGGGAGCAATAATTAGAAAATGGAAGACAAACAAGACCAATGATAATCTCCCTCGATCTGGGGCCCCACTCATGGTGTCAGGAAAATGTATCAGAAGTAAATCAGGCTGATAGCAGAGGAATAAAACAGCAGACAGAAATTACACTTAGAGCTCTTAATTGAGACAAGTACACATTATAGAACAGTATGCATTGTTTATATTTAATGTCTGACGTTTACAACCACTTTTTCATGTAAGCAATAGCTTGCACCATGCTTCCCATTTTCATCTGTTAAATGCCAGAAGCTCAGTGGCTAGAAGGATATCTTATATTTGATAATTAACCCTTTCAGGCCTACGCCTATTTCTGACATTTGGTGTTTACAAGTTAAAATACATATTTTATGCTAGAAAATTACTTAGAAAATTACTTAGAACCCCGAAACAATATCTCTCTCTCTCTCTCTCTATATATATATATATATATATATATATATATATATATATATATATTTTTTTTTTAGAGGCCCTAGAGAATAAAATGGAAATTGTTGCAATATTTTATGTCACACAGTATTTGTGCAGGGGTGTTTTAAACGCAACTTTTTGGGAAAAGGGACACTTTCATGAATTAAAAAAAACAGTAAAGTTAGCCCAGTTTTTTTGTATAATGTGAAAGATGATGTTACGCTGAGTAAATAGATACCATGTCACGCTTTATAATTGCACGCACTCGTGGAATGGCGACAAACTAAGGTACGGTAATCTCCATAGGCGACACTTTAATATTTTTTTACGGTTACCAGGTTAGAGTTACAGAGGAGTTCCAATGCTAGAATTAATCTTGCTTTGACGATCACGCCAATACCTCACATGTGTGATTTGAACACCGTTTACATATGCGGGCATGACTTCCGTATGCGTTTTCTTTGCTGCGCGAGCTTGCGGGGATGGGGGCGCTTTAAAAATTATTATATTTTTTCTTATTTATTTTTATATTATTAAATTGTGTTAAAAAAAATTATCATTATCATTCCGGCTTCGTGCCAACCTGTCCCTAGCCGCTGGAAGTGGCGGATCGTGGATTGGGTCTCCCGGTGGGACAGGAGGCCCGGTCAGAGCGGTGGGAGGGGGGATGTCCCCTCCCGCTCCTCTGGGATAACAATCAAGGGGCTTTTAGCCGCATTGGTTGTTATTCCTAGATAGCCGATCGTCTGCTCTAAAAAAAAGCAGGCGATCGGCTATCCAGGCATCATCTGCTGCAGGCATCATCCAGGTATAACCTCTGAACGCCGAGGCCGCATATCTGCGTATGCTCGGTGGCAAGGGGTCTCAATCTTAAAAAGATTGGTTTAATCCAGCCTGCGGGCATAACAAAATAAATCATATAAACACAAAAGGTGCAGCACTAAAAAAGAGGTGTTTTAAAGGAGAATATAAAGTATAACGTTCATAATGATAAAAGTCCAGATATTGTGATTCCGATTGGTAAACAAGAAATCTTGTGTGGAATCCTCCACCAGCGGGTATGCACACACTGCCTCTTACCATAAAGTGTGGACCACCCTATAAAGTGGTCACTGTCACTCTTTACAAATCAGATCACTCCAGATCACTCGGATATCAAACGGCAAAAGAATTCCTTCAACATCAAATAGACTCCATATGACAGAAACTCCACCAGATATATAATGTCAACAAAGCAGATAGACATCTCATGGTGTAGTATGTTTAAAAAGGGGAGGTTTATTTTCCACTTCAGCCCTGGAAGATTTGGCTGCTCAATGATCATGCCATTTTTTGCAATATGGCGCAGTCGTGCAACGCTGTACCCAAACAAAATTGACGTCCATTTTTCCCATAAATAGAGCTTTGTTGGTGGTATTTGATCAGCTCTGCAGTTTTTATTTTTTGCTCTATAAACAGAAGAAGAATGGCAATTTTGAAATAATACAATATCTTTTACTTTTTGCTAGAATAAATATCCCAAACTTTAAAAAAAAAATAAAAAATTTTCCTCAGTTTAGATTGATATTGTGTGTATTGTATTCTGTATGTATTCTGATACATATTTTTGGTAAAATAATCGCAATAAGCATATATTGATATTGGTTTGCGCAAAAGTTATGGCAGTGATCTGTGATTTTTATCGGGACTGCGATATTGCAGCAGACAAATTGAACATAAAAATGCACTGTATAAATGTCACTGGCAAGGAATGGGTTAACACTAGGGGTGATCAAGGGGTTAACTGTTCCCTTTTCTCGCTCTGTCACGAGTGATCGTGGGTGCCCGGTGGTCATCGCGCCCACCGGGCACTTGCATTGGCTCTGGGAACAACCTCCAGTGGAGCACACGTGCCTCCTACAGCATCTTAAAGGGCCGACATACAGCTACGACAACTTCCAAAATACACACTTACCATACAGTAGAAAAAACTTGCATGTTAATCAATATAAAAACAGATGTTTCCAACCAACAAGATGGCCAACCTCGGTAGGCGGCAACGTCATGTGATTCCATCTTCACCCAATGGGTAATCGATATAAAAAAAGTCATGTAACCTTTTGCTGCCAGTATATTGTGTAAGCTGCTTGTTATCCATAATCGCAGATTTATTGTTATTTTTGTTTATAAAATAAATAATAAAACTGCGGCTCAGGAAAGGAAAACGTTTGAACTAAGAATGATAACTCTGACACAAAAGATAATTGACTAAATGTGGACCTCGTTTTCTAAATCCCTATCCAATACTTTCCTTTCCTTCCTCAGATTGTCGTACTTAACATCCTGATAAAAAGTTTTTGTATAAGCACTGCTTCGGTTTTAAAATGGAGATGGGAGTAAAAAAAGTATCACAGACAATGCTCAAAATATCTATCTTTAACCACTTCCCACCATCCATCGATCTGGGTGGATGTCATAAGATGTCCTCCCAGATCGCACCGCACGCACGCCCACAGGGCCCCTCTGCAGCGGTGACGGATCACTGCACCGGCTCACTGCCAGTACCATGCGACCGCTGTAAGCAATCACAGCAGGTCACATGAAAGTTGTAAACAGTGTATGGCTTCTTTCATTGTGTTGCTAGCTGTGATTGGTCACAGTGATCACATAGTACAGACTGGGCCAATCACAGCCTATCTGTGCCATGTGATCAGCTGTGGCCAATCACAGCTAATCACAACAAAACAAACTGAATGAATCAATTTTATTTAGTAAAATACTTGCTTATAGCAATGAATCTTAGTGCTAAAGGCAAACATAATGTGTAAAAGGAAAAAAAAATACTGATCACTTCCCATACTATAGTAACATTATATTGCTCTGGTCAAAATGTGTTAAAAAAATTGTTGTAAAAAAAGAAAATAATATATGAGTTTAAGTTTAAAGACAAACTGAAACAAACTGAAAAAAAATAAAAAATAAATATATATATATATATATATATATATATATATATATATATATATATATATATATTTATTTATTTATTTTTTATTTATTTTTTCCGTACGGTCACCAGTCAGTGTCCCTGATCATCACCCCACTAGTTATATGAGGACACTGTACTGCACTGTTGACAATATGTAAAAAAGAACAAAAAGTATTTCTTAATTTTTCAAACAATTATGACAAAAAATTGCAACTTGAAAAACCTTACCATGCCTCTTACTAAATACCTTAGACTGTCTAATTTCTAAAAAGGGATCATTTGGGTGATATCTGTACTATCCTGTCATTTTTGGGCCTTAAGAAATGAGATAGAGGGGGTTATTTACTAAAGGAAAATCCACTTTGCACTGAAAGTGCACTTGGAAGTAAAGTCGCTGTAGATCCGAGGGAGACATGCAAGGAAAATAAAAAGCAGCATTTTAGCTTGTACATGATTGGATGATAAAATCAGCAGAGCTTCCACTCATTTCATATTTACCCCTTAGCTTTACAGTGACTGCACTTTCAAGTGCACTTGCAGTGCAAAGTGGATTTGCCTTTTATAAATAACCCCCCGAGTGTCAGTACTGATCAATTTTCAGATATATACCTAAGTTTGTGGACTGTTTAACTTTCCTACTGACTAAATAATAAATAATGATTTCGGTTATTTCCACCAAAGAAATGTAGCTGACTACATTTTGGCCTACATTTTATGAAGAGAGCTTTTTTATTTTCAGTGAAGAAAAATGTTTTTATTTTTATTTTTTCAAACTAGTCTTTTTTTGTTACTTTACCAAAAAATAAAAAATACCATCAAAAGAAAGCTCTAGTTGGGTGAAAAAAACTGTAAAAATGTAGTTTGGGTACAATGTTGCATGACCGCACAATTATCATTCAAAGTGTGACAGTGCTGAAAGCTGAAAACTGGTCTGGGCAGGAAGGGGGTAAGAGTGTCTGGTATTGAATTGGTTAATACAGAGAGAAAAAAATATCATAATGGATTACATACCCTGCATGTATGTGTTATAAAACTGATCAAGTCAGTGCTTAGCTGATTGCCTTATTGAATTTGTACATGTGCATTAACTTTAAAACTGTGGATCTACAGCTGTTTAATTGTTAATGTATTAATGTATTAATTGTTATACCAGATGGTAATATTTACATGGAATGTGTAAAGCAAACTAATTTGTATGTTGTGGTTGAAACATCTTTTTGAAATAGAACCCAAAGCTTTCATGGCTGTGGTTACATCAACATGAGATTAAAAAAAGCACTATTGGGACTTTCAAGCCTTGGGCAAAAAATGTAAAAATTTGGAAAATGATGTTGTAGAGTGTGAAAAATCATAGCAATGCATTAAAATAAAGTAGTCATTATGTAATGTGTCTAATACAGTGATGGCGAACCTTGGCACCCCAGATGTTTTGGAACTACATTTCCCATGATGCTCCACTACACTGCAGAGTGCATGAGCATCATGGGAAATGTAGTTCCAAAACATCTGGGGTGCCAAGGTTCGCCATCACTGGTCTAATATGTGTAGTGTTTGTGATATTTTCTTAGATAAAACTTGTCTCAGAATTCAACTCAACTTTTTGCATTCCATCTATTACATGTTCATCCATCTATTCAGAAGAGAGACTCAAAGTTATGCATGCAATGTGTGTATAGTGGGTCAAAATTATATTAGATAATGGGACCAAAATTACTGGGTCAACCCTGTGAAAGATTCAAAATGTATAGCAATGACACTTGGTAAGCATACGTAAAAATACTTCCTTTTATCCCAGTGCACATAGTAACATACATTTTATAAATACAGTTTGCACTTTGGGTTTCACTTAGGAAAAACTGTTAACTATAACATTTCTTGTAAAATATAGCAAACAATTAGTGTTTAGCTTTGATTTTTGTAGTGCAAGTTAAAAATTAAACAGTGTTTCTGCTTGGTCCAAAAAAATCTTGTCATCACACTTACAAAAGTCTTTTATCCGAGAGGACCTGTATTTATAACAAACAGCTAATATGGTACAATAATAAAATAAGATATGATACTTTGAGCAAATGTAGGCCTGGGCTAGGTATACGTGTGAGAAGGAACTGGGCTAAGTGTAAGAAGGAACGTCTTAATAAATCATTCTTTGTAATAAAGGTGGGATTCTGCCATCTAAAATCAAACCACAGTTTATTGGATGACACATAATAATGTAAATATGTGCACTGACTTCACTATGAATTGCTTTGATGCTCTATTGTGAATTATATTTTTTACAAGCAACTGTTCATTTGTATTTTAGAATGTAATGTTTGTTTTAGAAGTGTTACCTACTTTGGTTTTTGGAACCCGGTTCTCTGTGGATCGGTGGGGTTGATTTACTAAAGGCACTTAGCAAAGTACAGTTGCACTCTGCAAGAGCAGTTGTTCCAGAGCTTAGTAAATGAGCAGAAGCCCTGCTGACTTTCATCATCCAATCATGTGCAAGCAAAATGCATTTTTTTTTCTTTGCTCGTGATTGGGTAATCTTTGAAAAATTGAAGCAGTACCTCATTTACTAAGCTCTGGAACAACTTCACTTGCAGAGTCCACAGTCTATTTGCCTATATTAAATCAACCCCTATGTATAGTACTGCAAATGAAGGGGAGGGTAGGAGTGTGAGGACAGTTGCTGAGGCTGATTAAACATGCACTCTAATGCCCTGTACACACGGTCGGACTTTCCAACGGAAAATGTGCGATTGGAACTTGATCGTGTGTGGGCTCCATCGGACTTTTTTCGTCTGAATTTCCAACACACAAATTTTGAGAGCTGGACCTAAATTTTCCGACAACAAAATCTGATCGTTTAAATTCCAATTGTGTGTAGACAATTCCAACGGACAAAGTGGCACTCATGCTCAGAATAAATTACGAGACGAAAGCTATTGGCTACTGCCCTCTTTATAGTCCCGTCATACGTGTTGTACGTCACCGTGTTCTGAACGATCGGATTTTCTGACAACTTTGTGCGACCGTGTGTATGCAAGATAAGTTTGGGCCAAAATCCGTCAGAAAAAAATCTGACAGATTTTGTATTCATAATGTCCAACCGTGTGTATGGTGTATAACTCAAAAAAAGTTTTGGTGGACTATCTTGGAACTGATACACGTTAATAAGTTTAGGGTAAAATTAAATTGTTTATTACATATAAAAACAAACATAGATCTCAATAAAAATTAAAAAACAGTATACAGATACTCAAAGGTTTCCCCAAGAAGTTTCTGATGATGGAATTTTTCATAAATTAACCAGTCCTCTACTAGTTTCATGGTACACAGACCACTTCATCAGGAGAAATAATCTATAAAACAAACAATGTAATAAGGTACAAGGCAAAAGACAAGACATACAAAAAAGCATATTAGTCCATAAAACTCAGCAGTATCACTGTGAAGTTGCTTACCTAACAGGCCCAACACCAGGTACAGGACCAAGCTACTCAAAGGTTTTCTCCCTGCGGCAGACATGGGGGATTGTGCGGATAATAAATCTAGATAGGAGTAGGAATATATATACACAATGGTTGGTGGAATGATAACCATAAAAATTAATGAGGGGGTGAGGAAAGGGAGGGGAAAAAGACAGATGGGGAAAAAGGGGGGAAGGAAACGTGGTAGGGGGAGAGGAGGGGGTGGGAAAAGGGGGGAGGGGAAAGAGGAAAGGGGAGGGGAAAAAGCAGGAAGGAAGAAAGAGTGGGGGGAGGGGAGAGGAACGAGGGGGTGGGAATAGGGAAAAGAATGAGGGGACTGGGACTACGTAGGCAAGGGGGGCTGAGAGGGAAAATTGGGGAAGAGGAGGGGAAAAAAGGGGGGGTGAAGGAGAAAAAGGGGGAGGAAGGGTGGGAAGGGAAAAGGAATGGAACGGGGGAACTGGGAAGTTCAGATATACATTATAGTTAAAAAGATTAGGAGGGAAACCTTTGAGTAGCTGGGTCCTGTACCTGCTGTTGGGCCTGTTGAATAAACAAATTCACAGTGATACTGCTGTGTTTTATGTACTAATATGCGTTTGTATGTTTTTGTCTTTTGCCTTGTACCTTATTCAATTTTTTTTTCTTTCAAAAGGTTTTTATTTTCTTGAAATAAAGAAAAGCTCTTATACAGAGAAGAGAAGAACGTCAATGGTATAATCATGGTATGCGGAATACAAGTCATGGAGAAACCAAACATAAAAAAGAGATGGAAATATATGCGAAAATCCAAAACACACCTTTTGAGTTACCAGTCTCCAAAGATTTGTATTAGACTTGTAGATTGCCCGATTCCCAGTGAAACTGTTGCTACAGGTTAGAGGCTCTTAAAGTTAGAGGAGAAGGCCCCCTCCGGGAGTGAGGACGGAGCGAAGTGGCACCTCCCCCATGGCACCAATAATGGGAACATACTGTGCTGGGTGTTGGGTTACCTACTTCCCTCGTCCCCCTCCAGGGCAGGGGAAGGACGTCTCCTAGACTTGCTGGTGGAACTTGTGGGAAGATTTTGCCACACACACACGGGTCTCCAGACTCCAGAGTCGTTTCTCCTCACTTGTCCATCTGCCTGTGAGCAGTTTCTGTCTGGACATCTGGACCACAGCAGAGCTGGTGTATGTGTCCAGGGGACTTAGTACCCCCTTATTTTTCATGCCCACCACCCCCCTTCTTTCCTTGATAGCTAAGTAAACCAGCATCTAGTGGATGGGACCTGGGGGAGACTGCCACAATGTTCTTTTCTCTTTTTAATATTGATGGATACTCAAATGTATTGGCCAAGTGTCTATGATATACTGTACTCCCTGTGAAATTCCCTGATAAAGGACATTTCATCTCTGAAACCTCGTTGGGTTTAGGGAGTTGTATCATTTCTCTTTGCCATTTCTTTGTACATTGTATTGCATCCTTGGCCATGTGTTATATATGTACTTTTTACTATGTCTTTTTCAAATAAATGTATATATTTTTTCTATAACTTGATGTGGTAGTGCCTTGAAAGTCCCACCCCTAGGGGGTTCCACCATTTTCACCCCCCCCCCATCCCGGGGAGGGTCTCCCCACAAAACCTGGTTGCTAGGGATGAGCCCTAGTAAGATCCCAGTAGATGTTGCTGAGGATCCCTGAGTGGGAAAGAGGATAGCAAGCTGAAGAAGGAGAGATAGAGAAGAGTGAGAAGGGGCAGGGGAATGGAGGGAGATTCATTTACCAGGGTGTTGGTCTGGGCCCTGGGTGTATGAATACCTGGGGTAATGGAAATTCCCATGAATAGAGCCCAAGGTTTCCAGATAATTTCAAATTTATGAACTGAGTCTGTGAGGATACTAGCCAGTTTTTCTTGGGCCATAATCCAAGAAACTTTTTTTTTGACTGTCCTTATTTAAACTGAAGGTTGCTTCCAGGGCTTAGCCGGGGTTATTTTGGCTCCTAACAGTATGAAGTGTATCAATTTACTATTGTATTCGGAATTTTTGGGATATGTGAATTCAGTATTGCAACCTCTGGAGACCTGGGGATCTTGCAGCTCGTGACCCCTCTAATGACGTTAAAGATCCTTCTTCAAAAGGACCTGATTCTGTGGCATTTCCACCACACATGGGCTATCATGCCCAATAATTGGCATGCCCTAAGGGATCAACTGAGGGATAAATCAAAGCTAGTCTGGCGGGGGTCATGTACCACCTAGACATGACCTTTATGTTTGCTTCCATTAGGGAAATGTTGATAATGCCCTTAAATGCAGTGGATAGAGCAGATTGCCAGATCCCCAGGCTCCATTGGAATTGGAGGTCTTCCTCCCAGGCTAACATATACAGGGATTTACCCATTGGTTGGGAAAGTGACACATAGATGACTGAGATGCCGCCCCTTTGCTCCATGGATTCATCACACCAAAGCTTGTAGGTTGTGCATTTGGGAGGTTCGGGTTTATCTTTCCACATGCTGTGGAGAAAGTGTGAGATTTGGTTGTACTGGAAATGTTCTGATTGTGGGAGGTCTAGTTTGTTGACACAATGGGTTAGGGTGAGGGGGCCCCTTGATGTATAATAATCTAGGAAGTAGGTCATTTTGAAGGCATTTTTTCTCCCTATCCATGCAAGGTTTTGTTTAGACCAAGACTTTAAGTCTTGTTCCAGTTAATTAAACATGGGAGGGTAATTTCCGGCATATAGTGTGTCAAATTTAGAGGTAAAGAAGTTGAGAGTACTGAACAGGTTGGGGAGAGAGATTAAAGGAGAGGTAACGAATAAAATTAGGTCATTGGCAAAAAGACCTAATTTGTGTATCTGCGGACCGCAAGCAACACCTTTGATGTCGGGATTTTCTCATATTGCTATTGATAGAGTCTCTATCGCCATGGCGAATATCAGAGGTGATAAGGGGCAGCGCTGTCTTGTACCTCTAGCAATGTGGATTGGGGGAAGTAATAGCCTTGCAGGTGTATTAGTGCTGTGGGGGAAAAGTAGAGGGCTTTCATAATTCCTAGGAAGCGGTTTCCAAAACCCCAATGCTCCAACAGTATTAGGACATATGGCCAGGACACTGAATCAAACGCTTTCTGTATGCCTAGCATAAGCAGCATTTTCTGTTGTTTAGTTCCCCCTGGCCAGTTAGATTGTAGGATTGATACTATATCTATGGCCCACCTGATCCTTATAAATATAGGAACTTATAAAGGAGTTTAGTCGGTTAGCTAGGATTTTTTTGGTGAGAATTTTCAGGTCGTTGTTTATTAGTGATATTGGTCTGTAATTTCCTACCTCCGGGTTTTTATCGGGTTTCGGGATGACAGTAAAGAAAGCTGTGTTTAGGTTAGCACTGAGGGGGTCATCTGACACTTTGGCGTTGAAGAATTTAGCTATATGGGGGGCAAGGGTATCAGCGAAAGTTTTGTAGTATGGAACTGATAGCCCATCAAGGCTGGGAGTGGAGCCCCTCATTAGGTTTTTAATGATCTCCAAAATTTACTCTACCATGATGGATTTTTCCATAATGGTATTATGCTTATCGGAGAGTGTGGCAATAGGGAGGGATTTGAGGAATTGACATATGGTACTTTGGTTGCCCTGCGAAGTGGATCTATATAGTTTGTCGTAGAAGCCCCTGAAGGCTACTAGGATTTTGGTGGGATCAGATGTTGTGTATTGACCATGAGTTTGGATCTTAGGGAGAAAATGGATCCTCACCATGGGGGATAATTTGTTGGCCAGCATCAGGCCAGATTTATCCTTCCAAGTATAAAATTTGGTGCCACTCGATCTAATCTGCTTCTCAGCTCGCACTGTGAGCCAGGTTCAGTTCCAGTCTAGCTGCATCTAATTGGGATATAAAAATTCCTGAGGGATCCCTTTTATGTTATGCCCTTAGGGACGAATATGTTTGTTCCAGTCTAACTATCCGCCTTCCTTTCATAGATGATCTTTCCCCGTATGATGACTTTATGAGTGCCCACAACATCTCCGCTGAGCTATCTACATTATTTAGAGTAAAATATTCTAGTAGGGCTTTGTTGATTTTGATGACCCTAATTGGGTCTGATAAAATTTATTAATTTAGCCTCCACTGAGTATGTTTGGGATGGCGAGATGTTTTAAAAAGCGATACGGTCACTATGGAGGGATCTGAAAGTGTGGTGTCTATAATTTTGGAGCTGGAGACATTGGATAGGTTGTGTGTGGACATTAGAATGTGGTCTATCTTAGCATAAGAGTGGTGGGGGCTGGGAAAATGAGTGTAGTCCCTCTTCAATGGGTTCATCTCTTGCCAAACATCTACCAGGCCTTGAGAGTGTACTAGTCCAGCAATTTTGAGGCTAGTCTTTATTGGACAGGTCAAGAGAGTTTTGAATGGGTTGAACTTATCCATCCCTTGATCAAGTGTCACATTGGCGTACCCTCCTAGTATGGGGGTACTCTCCAAAAGGGGGTTCAGCGTTGTCCACATTGATTGAAAAAAAATGTGTTGGCCCTTCTAAGGCGCATAATAGGAGATAAGAGAACAAATTGCTGTCTGTGAACCCTTTAATTAAGATGAATCCACCTTCTGGGTCTTTATAATTTGCCTGCCTGGAAAAGTCAAAGGGTTTGGAGAAAAGAATAGTGACACCTTCAGAATTTCCCTCTGTCTTCTGCAGGTAGAACGAGGGGTACTGATGGTGAAGGCATTTGGGGCTGTACCATTGAGGGAAATGGGTTTCCTGAATCATGATAACTTCTAGCTTAAAGGAACTGTAGCTGTCGAAAATCTTTCTCCTTTTGAGGGGGAATTCAATCCCTAAGCATTGCGTGTAGCTAAATTGAGTGCGAGTTTGGGAGCTTTAGCCATGGAGCAGATGTGGGAAGATGCTGTCACCTTCTGCGTCACTTATCATGGGATGAACCTTGTGTCAATTGCTAGCTTAGGAGAACCAACCAAACTGGAACACTGTAGACTTGGGAATAATGTGTTGAATCTGAAAGTGGACTGAGAATTAAACAAGGGTAGACAACCTATCCAGCAGAGTCGAGAGAGTTTGAGGAATAGGTGGAGGCACATGCACAGCACCCAAACTAAGGCTCCCTTAATTACAATAAAGAACATTGCAAAAAAATTTGAACACATTGACAGGAATTATTTCGTACCCACGGTAAATTCTCTGCAGCGGAGCCCCCCTTCCTCCCTCTCCAGAAGGTAGGGAGGGGGGGCACCAGTTGTGTTACGCAGGCCTATTTGGAGCCAGAATAGGGCTCACCAACCTAATGGTCTCGTCTGTTCTCTAAGGCTATCATTTTCAGGGGGCCCGTTAATAGCCCATACACTAAACTTCACAGGGATAACAGTCCTTCAAAAAAAACTGAACCTCGGACCATCCAGTTCAACCCGTAACCGAAAAAAAGGGGAAAAAAAGTAGAAAACAAACTATTTTTGACAAAAGAATCAATAATAGAACCTGTGGAGCGGTTGCTCCAATTAGCAGGGTTTGAAGTCCCTGGCAGCCTCGGCCTCTGGGAGTTGAGTATAGAAGTGTAAGTTGCAGAAGTTGTTTTTTTGCCTCAGGTCAGACCATTATCCTTTGTTCTCTTGGTTTTCGGCTTGTTCCACACGGGGGTCAGAGGACTTGTGGGAAATGAACATTTTGCTGCAGAGTTGAGAGCAGGGTTAGACGTGTCCATATCTGCTTCCAGTGAGATGAGCTTCAAGGATAGGAGGATTTTATCCCCTTCCTGGAGACTGGTGAAGGAGTAATGCTTGCTCTTGAAGTAAAATTTAACAGCAAATAGGAAGGTCCACCAGTATTTAATGTCCTTTTGGGTGAGGACTGCGAGAAGGGGTTTTGGGGCCCATCTTCCCTGGATTGTAGAGGTGGACAAATCCCCGAAAATTTGTATTGGGTAACCCCGACATGAAATTTGTTTCATTGCTCTGGATTGATACATTATCTCCTCCTTTACCAAGTAGAAGTGGGATTTTGAGATGATGTCCCTGGGGGATCCATCCTTTCTTGGGGGTCCCAAAGCTCTGTGGACTCAGTCCAGTTCCAAACGGTGCTGTGGGATGTTTGGGATCAAGGGTTTGATAATCTCCTGGGTATCCTGGGGGACATCCGTAATGGACTCTGGCAGGCCTCTGATCCTAACATGTGTATCTTCTGCATCTGTTTTCCAGCTTTTCCAGAAAGGGCTGAGTCGAGCCTGTCTTGAAGTGTCTGAATATGGTCTGAGCTGTGGTTAGTGGCTTCCACTATCATATCCAGTTTGTTTTTGATGGCTTCGATCCTGGAGCCCAGGTTCTGGAAGTCAGCTTTGATGTCCCCAGTTATTTTTGCTGCTGTGGAGGCCAGCCCCATCTCCAGTAATTCGTCTGGCTGGAAGTATGTGTACTGGGCTGGGGTGGCAGGGACAGAGACCCCCTGGTGTGGTGTGCAAGCAGGTCTGGCCAGGGAGAAAGCACTGACCCAAAAACCACGGCCAAGTAATGATTCAGTGGAAGCTGGGGAAGGTGTCATATGCTGGCGGTTGTTGTTCTGGCCTGCAGGGGTGTATGTGAGGGACGCAGGGACTATCACTTGCTTGGGATCTGCCTGTCCCTCTGTGTCTGGAGCATGCTGCTGGGCCGCGGTGGCCATCTTGGTACACCCTGCTGGCGCTGCCAGTTCGAGTTGCGGCCCGAGGTCTCTGCGCACCGGGATCCCAGTCATGCGGGGGCTTTCCCTGGTTGGTGTGGGGTCTGGATTGCCAAAGGTGGCTCGTTTCCAGGGGCTCTATGAAATGCTGTGGGTGCCGTTAGGTCTTGGTGGGACAGAGCTCCGTGCTCAAGTGGCCATCTTGGAAACTCTGCACATGCGCCTGCCTCTACATTATTTGCTTTATAGATTATTCCTCCTGATGAAGCAGTCTATGTACCGTGAAACTAGTAGAGGATGGGTTAATCTATGAGAAAACTCCATTATCAGATATTTCTTGGGAAAACCTTTGAGTATTTGTATACTGTTTTCGAATTTTTTTTTGCAATAAATTTGCAGAAACTAGTAGAGGACGGGTTGATCTATGAGAAAACTCCATTATCAGATATTTCTTGGGAAAACCTTTGAGTATTTGTATACTGTTTTTGAATTTTTATTGAGATCTATGTTTGTTTTTTATATGTAATAAATGATTTAATTTCTACCCTAAACTTATTAATGCATATCAGTACCGAGATAGTGAACCAAGACCTTTGTTGGGTTACAGTGCATGTTTGGACAGCCTCGGCAACTGTCCTCACACTTCTATTCTCCCCCTCTTTTCCTATATAAATTCTGGATGATGGTACTTGTTTATGCCCTGCTTTAGGCTGTATTATTTGAGGCTAAACTCAAAAAATTCTTATAGTACAACAAAGGGGAGTGAATCATATTTCCTCTTATCCTCTGGTCCTACTGCATTTTCTTACATAATGCCTGAGAGAGCTGCAGTAATCATCATTTGGAAGCTGACCTTTCCTTACACTTTTTAGCATTCCCTACATTTTTATATAATGAAATGTATATATTTCATGTTACTTCTTGTCCTTTTTCATTTCATGTCACATCAATGTCAAAGTTGTCTTTAGTTCTTTTATGATATATTATTTACTACCCTCTTAAAAGTGGCATCATACACACGATTAGTCACAGAAAGTCTTATTCTGCGATACAAGAGTACTTGAAATAATATGTCTTATGGCTTGTCATACTTAGGTCAGTTAACCAGAATGGCCAGTTAAATGAAATGTGCAAGCGCTAGACGTTTGCAGATATCTTTGTTCTAGCATGTTTTTGAGCTATAGAAGCAATCATTTTCTACACTCCATGGGTGTAAGAGCAACTGTGGCTAAAATGATTAAAGTTGTACCAGTAAAATTACATACCTTGTTCGTTTAATCACAGTCTCCTGCAGCTTGTTGGCTATATTGTTCAATGTTTTCTTGTACAATTCCATTGTTGCAAATTTTCCTCTATGAAACAAGGCATAATCAATGATATCTTATTTAAGTATGTTATTATGTGCTATTTTCTTCCTATCACCACCCTATCAAAATACACAGTGAAACAGTTTGACATTCAGTGTGACTAATAGAACATTAACCAGGGAAAAAAAGAAAAAAAGAAAGAAAAACACTTTATATTAAAGGGTATTTTATATTGTATTGTTCTCACTATCATTTACTTTCTTATCTATTTTGCTTGCTTGCCCACTCAGGAAGTAGAGGTTTGTATCATTTTTGCTTTTATACATATGCTTGTTGATGTACTGCATGTTTTACCTACTCCATAATAAAGGTGTGTTTACGTTGATTAATTATGCTTTTGTTGTTTATCTTTTAGGATGATTACTTCCGCACTTGGAATCCAGGAAGACCATTTGATCAAGGTAGGATAAAAAGACATCCTTCAATATTTTGTCCTGTAAATTTTGTGGCTTATTGATGTATATGCTTATACAGGAATATATATATATATATATATATATATATATATATATATATATATATATATATATATATATATATATACATATATATATGAATATATATATATATATATATATATATATATATATATACACACTGAGCAAAATTCTAAATGCAACAGTTTTGTGTTTGCCCCATTTATTATGAGCTGACCACAAAGATCTGTGACTTTTTCTATGTACGCAAAAGTCCTGTTTCTCTCAAATATTGTTCACAAATCTGCCTAAATCTCTGTTAGTGAGCACTTCTCCTTTGCCGAGATAATCCATCTACCACACAGTTGGGGCATTTTAAGATGCTGATTAGACAGCATGATTATTGCACATGTGTGCCTTAGACTGGCCACAATAAACGGCCACTCTAAAATGTGCAGTTTTACCAGATGCAGTTTTACTGTATCTGGTGTGACCACCATTTACCTCACGCAGTCTAGCACATCTCCTTTGCATAGAGTTGATCAGGTTGTTGATTGTGGCCTTTAGAATGTTGGTCCATTCCTCTTCAATAGCTGTGTAAAGTTGCTACATATTGGCAGGAACTGGAACACACTGTCATATACGCCATTCCAGAGCATCCCAAACATGCCCAATGGGTGACATGTCCGGTGAGTATGCTGGCCATTCAAGAACTGGGATGTTTTCAGCTTCTAGGAATTGTGTACAGATCCTTGCAACATGAGGCTGTGCATTATCGTGCTACATGAGGTGATGGTCGTGGATGAATGGCACAAAAATGGGCCTCAGGATCTCGTCACTGTATCTCTGTGCATTCAAAATGCCATCAATTAAATGCACCTGTGTCATTTTCCATAGCATACCCTGCCCAAACCATAACCCCACCGCCACCACAGGCCACTCTATCCACAATGTTGACATCAGCAAACCGCTCAACCACACAATGCCATAAACACTGTCTGCCATCTGCCCTGTACAGTGAAAACCGGGATTCATCGTTGAAGAGAACACCTCTCCAAAGTGTCAGGCACCATCAAATGTGAGCATTTGCCCACTCAAGTCGGTTACAACGAACTGCAGTCAGGTCGAGACCCCAATGAGGACCACGAGCATGCAGATGAGCTTTCCTGAGATGGTTTCTGACCATTTTGTGCAGAAATTATTCAGTTATGCAAACCGATTGTTGCAGCAGCTGTCCAGGTGGCTGGTCTCAGAAGATCTTGGAGGTGAAGAACCTGGATGTGGAGGTCCTGGGGTGGTGTGGTTACACGTGGTCTGCGGTTGTGAGGCAGGTTTGATGTCCTGCCAAATTCTCTGAAATGCATTTGGAGATGGCTTATAGTAGAGAAATGAACATTCAATTCAAGGGCAACAGCTCTGGGGGACATTCCTGCTGTCAGCATGCCGAATCCATGCTCCCTCAAAATTTGTGATATCTGTGCCATTGTGCTGTGTGATAAAACTGCACATTTTAGAGTGGCCCTTTTATTGTGGTCAGCATAAGACACACCTGTGCAATAATCATGCTGCCTAATCAGCATCTGGATATGTCACACCTGTGAGGTGGATGGATTATCTCAGCAAAGGAGAAGTGCTCATGTACACAGATTTATACAGATTTGTGAACAATATTTGAGAGAAATAGGCTTTTTGTGTACAAAGAAAAAGTCGTAGATCTTTGCGTTCAGCTCATGATAAATAGGGGCAAACACAAAAATGTTGCGTCTATAATTTTGCTCAGGGTGTATACCGGTATATATATTTGTCTTTTTACTTGCTATGTCTGGAGAGCTTATTTACTCTCTAAACTAATAGATTTTCATCTTCATGCTAACTTTGACTGTCATCATCAGCACCATCCTCGTCTTCTTTCATTTCTGATTGCCTAGACAAGCTTGAAATATAGTTAGTTAGGCACCGGTTACTCTTAGCTTATACTGTGTAAGGGCAAGGTGAAACAAACAGTTTAATGCAATGTTATTTTCTTAATTGAAAATCACAGCTTCTTCTCCTCATGCTGAGCTGAAAAACCTGCCATCAGCTCAGCATGAATGTCAGTGCATTTTTCTTTGTGCCACAGAACAGTTAGGGAGAGCAAAAGTAACCAAAAACAAACCTTATACTATGTCTATACATAAAGCATTGACCTGTAATTGAAAAGCAAACTATAATATGTTCCTATTTTCCTGGACAAATGTATAAAAATGGGACCCTCTTACCATCCAAATATCATTCTGTAAATATCATTCTATAAATATCAGTCAAAATGAACTTGGTATGCATTAACTGCCTCAACAGTAGAGACCAGGGAGGTAACTAAGTGTGATGAGGCCTCATAGAAAAATAATTAAAGTTCAACACTAAAGTCTGTACTTCTTCTTTAGTTAACTCCCTACCTGCCTTGGGATCATGTTGGCTGTATCTTATGCGCTATGCTTTATTTTGACACCACAGTGTACTCTTCACCTACGCCGCTTTTTCTAGCTGGGAAATGCTTACTAATGCAGAGTGCAGTGCTGACATGAGTGCCACTCTGCCCAAGTACACTGTGAATGAATAGGACTATGGTAATACCCATTCAGGAGGTGGAACCTTGACTCCCTGCATCCATACAGTTCTCAGTCTTTCGGGTTGAGTAACAATGGGTGTAATGCAACCTGGAAGACTAAAGCTGTCTTGTTACCATGAAAAGGTACTGCAGGGGATATGTCACGATTAAAAATGAGTAATGCAGCCACCTTTTTAACAAAATGTTTAAACTGTGCTTGGACTTTAATGGGACCTCTGTTTTCTTAAATTATTTCTAAACCCAAGAACAAATATTGAATAAATTACAACTTACCAGTTTTAGCGGCTTAATTTTTTTCTTTTTTGTAAGGCTTTTTTTAACATTTATTTTTATCTACTTATCCTTCCAATAACACATTTTCTTGTCTTAGTGTTGCAGCTCTCATGTACTGTGCTGTATCTATGCAGAAACAACATTCTCACCCTAGGACAGGACTTCAGAAACCTCCCCCTCTCAAATTCTTCATAACAATCTGATGTTCTCAGAGAGAGCTGGGAAAAATGTAACTAATAAAAATAAGCACACGCAGAGAGCAAAAGAAGTTGCTGACTGGATTTCTGGCAAAATCAATGTGCATTGTTTGCAATTACAGAACACATTTGACAAAATGATTCAAATAAGGTTTGTGTACCTACTAAAAAATGTTCTTTGATGCCTTTATGGGGAATTCATAAACAATTGGTTTATACTGCCTCCTACAGGAGGCTGGAGCACTGGCATACAGAATTAATGTAATCCAGCCCCCATATAACCTCTCCTCTACCCAGAATGCCTCAGTTTGTGAGAAAGCAATACACAAGGCCAAAAGCACAGAAGGGTGGAATGTGTGTTCCTCAATGTATTTGAAGAAAGCACCAAAAGCAATTCTTCTCTATAACGAGGGGATTAAAAACAGATATCCAAAAGCAGTAAAACCAAGGGTACTCCAATGTACTCTCACAGCCATGGAGTAAGAGAAAAGGACCTTATCAAACAGCTAAGTGCAAAGACCTGATAAGGAAGTAAAGGATCTGAAGGAACTTCCTTACAAGGCTGCAGATTAGCCATAGAAGGGGAACGTAATCCTAGGAGATCAGGTGACACAAAGGCTTCTGGTCATTCCCAGGTAGGGAGTACCAGTCTTCAGTGGGAGCTGTCTGCTGACATTCCAGGGGAACGCACGGTCCTTCAGTGATGGTGTCTTCCTGCCATGTATTAGACTAGGCACACAAATCTCTCAGAAGGAAAGGCTACTGGATGAGGAGAGTTAATCACACCTGCATGATCATGTGATAGAGAACAGCGTACTTCTAGTGGTACTTTGAAGAGATATGAGCTATTATTTCCAGGATTCTAGAGTGAAGCCCCAGGTATGTATTCCACTTAAATGGGGGAAGAAAGCTTCTCAAATGCATACAAATATCAGTATATATTAGCTATTTAGTAGCTCAGAGAGGCAGTATCACTGTTAGACTAGTCCCCAGCAGTGACACCGCAATTGAAAATCTGGTAAAAGCTGGTCATACATGTTAAGATTTCTCTAATTAATTTCCTATGGCTGCACAAGAGAAATTACTTGATTCCCCCATCTGCACTAAACAGCAGCGCCTGTGGCTGTCAAAATACCCCAACAGTACCTGGATCTGATTGAATGCAAACACTACGAAGTTGAAAATGTTCTGCCTGGTTACTTTGATTAAAAAGGTGATTGAAAACAGACTTTTGTTGAGCCAGTTGGTGCCGATAGAAGAGAAATTTTGGATGACTTTGCAGGAATTAGCCAAAATGCGATACATGATTGGCCAGCATAATCGTTTTTTTCTTCCTGCTATGTATTTTTTGATTCAGGGATTGATATTAAAAAAGAAGCAATGTTTATTGTGAGATTTTTATTTATAGGTATGCGGAAGAGAAAAAACAAACATACTGCTGGTTTTTCCTTTCTAATACCATTTGGTTGTTTTTTTTTTTCCAGCAAAAGTCTGCAGTGAACCTGTCATGCAAGAAGAGCTTTGGCTTAATTTAAAGATCTTTATCAATTATACTCTGAGCCAGACATTTTCTTCATGAACAGCTTTCTCGCTATTACAGTCTGCCTCACTTTCCACTAGTGCAAACACAAAGAAGAGCACATTGGCGCTGATAGCAACTGTGTACTTACCATTAATTTTAGCTTACACACTTTGTTTTGGGAAGATAAATGGTCCCAGGATTATTTCTGCACCACTGTGGCCACTGCGTATATATCAAGATAGTCACATAGAGGTCTTTTTATAAAGCAGAGAGTGTGCCTTTTTCAAATATTCTCTGGATGATCCATTCAGGTGTATGTGTTTTCATTTGGAGTGATTGACTCTCTACAGTGAATGTTTTCCAAAGTCAAAGTCTCTGCTTATAAATATACCCCATTGTGCTTGAAAATAACCTGACAATAATTTTAATTTAGTCTATTAAATCTACCAAAGTGTTTCATTATATAAATCTACATTTGAAAGTGTTTTATGATATATGGTTGATAACTGCAAAAAAATATCTGTTGTCTGAAATCTTGTGAGCTAACTTCCTGTGTTCCCTGCCTGTGCAGCAATTTTATGTTATCATTGTGACCAACTGTCTTTGCAGACTACAGAAAATCCCCTTGTTATAAAGCAGGGGTCTCAAACTGGTGGCCCTCTACCTGTTGCAAAACTACAAGTCCCATGAGGCATTACAAGGCTGACAATTACAAGCATGACTCCCACAGGCAGAGGCATGATGGGACTTTTTACAACAGCTGGATGGCTGCCAGTTTGAGACCCTTGTTATATAGAGTTGGGTGTGTTTTATGAATGTAGGGTGTCAAAACTTCTCCTTTATAGATACAGTACAATAAGTAGGCATTGTCACCCTAGGACAGGAGGTGTGCTACTGGCAGAATATTACCTCCTTCTGGTCCTGTGCTTTTCTGACACTTTTTGTTCACATGTAACAATAAATATTTTTTTGCTAGAAAATTACTTAGAAACCCCATATATATATATATATATATATATATATATATATATACACAGAGGCCCTAGAGAATAAAGTGGTGGGTTTTGCAATTTTTTTTTATGTTACACAGTATTTGTGGAGTGGTTTTTCAATGCAATATTTTGGGGGGGAAAACTGTTTTTTGAATTTTATTGCTAGAAAACACAATACATAACCCAATTTGTTTGTAAAATATAAAATATGAAGTTACATTGAGTAAATAGATACCAAACGTGTCATGCTTTAAAATTGGCAACACCTGTACAACGGCAACAAAAGACGTAAATGTTACTATCCATAGGCAAAGATTTAAAAGTCCTTACAGGTTACCACTTTATATTTACAGAGGAGGTCGGGTGCTAGAAATACTACCTATAATCAGTCTTTCGCAGTGATACCTCACATATGTGAGTGCGGGACCAAAGTGCATTTGCGCGCAAGTACGGGAGGATGAGGGCTACTTTTTTTTTATATATTTTTTTATTTTTACACTGTTGCTTTAACTTTTCTTTTTTTATCACTTTTATTGCTGTGACAAGGAATGTAAAGATCCTTGTGACAGAAATAGGCATTTGACAGGCACTCTTTATGGATAGATCTGGGGTCTATAAGACCCCAAATCCCTCCTCTGCACTCAAAAGCATTCAAAACACCAAGATCTGTATTTCTGAATGCTTTACTGTACATTATGGAAAAATGGTGCTGAAGGTTTCCAATTAAACTGGAAGTGATGTCATGTCATCACTTCTGGGTTACTATTATGATCAGCTGATCAAAGCTGATCCTGGCTTTGCTTGGCTGTCCAGCCAGCCGGTTGACACACCGGCTGGTTGTTTGGCTCTCCTGATGGGACGGGAGAGCCTGAGAGATGTGCAGAAGGTGTCGGCGCCCCCTCCCGCTGCTTGAAATAGAAATTAAGTGGTTGGTTAGCTGCACCGATTGCTATTACAAGAGAACTGCCAGCCGACTCTAAAAACCGATACCAGGGTGATGCCTACAGCTGCAGGCATCATCCCAGTATAACCACTGAAAGTCGTGGCTAGATGGAAAGTGGTTAAAATAAGGGAAAATGGTCTAAATAGGAAAATAAAGCAGCCCCCACATCTAATGACTGGTGAGTAGAATCATATAAATGTTTGTTCTTGGGTTTAAATATATTTTATTCTAAGGCATGAGAAGCAGCGCTAACTCGCGGAGCTTAAATTAATTATATATTAAAATACCTGTGTAATCTAATTTGAAGTGTTTTCTAAAGCGCATCAAGACCTTCTTTTTAATGTAAAGGGTCAAATCAGTACAGTGAGTGATCATTTTAAAGTGGCACTGCTTCTCATACATCTCACATTGGAATACATGACATTTGATTTACCGTGGGTATATCTTTATGCAGCAGCTGGGTTCGTTTAGCTATATCCCCTAAGGAAGATCATATTTGAGCGCAGGTGTGTTTGTATACTTTTTTTGTAACTATACTTTAATTAATATTAAGCAAAGAATTATTTCAACAAAGCAAAGATTTAAATATAGAATGTTCTGGATGAATTTCAATGGCCCAGGACTGATTATAGTGGTGATGTCCAGCAGGAAACAATTACTTTGAAGTTGGGCAAATTACAGCTTATATTATAAGGCTAGCTACAGCATAATGTCCTAAAGCAATGAGCTAAAGTTCCAAGCACTGATAAGACAAGCAGTATCCCATAGACATATTACCTGCTTAATTTTCATGTTGATTTATTACTCCTTTTAGATTTATTTGATGTAGTGCTGAACTTCGTAAGTCTCAAAGCTGCTGACACCTTTATTGGAATATGCATGTTTTATAAGAATTCAAGTCCTGAGGTTTGTTGCTAAGCTGTAGCCCTTTTGAAATGTGTTTTTTGCACAATCCTTTCCTCCATCTGTATTTCTTTATGGCTCTCATTACCAGCATTGCCAGCTTTTCTCTTTTAAATATCGACGTACTTAGAGGAAACCTGCATTGAGAGAAATATTTAGGCTACTATTATTGATCTCTCTTTCTGAAAATGATAGCTGCCTGCATATCTTATGATTGTTCAATGGCTTACAAGTAACTGCCCCACAAAATGTATACATACTAAAGAGGGGGATAATCAGGATTGACTTCCAGACACAGACTCCAAAGGAATACAAACTTTTATTTCACACCAGCCGGTGTCACATCCAGCTCCAGCTAACACTAGGTAGCTGAATGCATCCACCCTGAGATTTACAGCATACATATAGCTTGCAGTTATGTCACAATATACTTCCTCTTGCAAAAGCTAATTTCTTTGAACATCTTAACACAAATACATCTAGCATAGCATATACTGTTTCCAAAAACGTCCTATATCTTTACCAGTTTAGCTTTTGCGGTTTCCTTTATCTGTCTAAATTATCAATCACTGTCTCCCGTGTGCTGTGTGACAAATGCATAACTTGCATAGCGGACCCCATCTTTTAAAAAAACTGCTGCCATCAGTGAAGTACTCAACATCTGGCTTTGCCAAGGAGATGGCCGGCTTGCATAGACTTCATCCATTACCTGGAGACGATCATGTGTTAGAGACTCTTGTGAGGTGGGGAGTAGAGTGGCTGGTTTCAGAGTGTTAACAGTCTCTAAATGGATTTGAGGACTCTCACACAGCATGACCTGCTATTTGACCATTCGGATGTTAGTGAATCAATGGTTTCCCTTGTAATCCAATCCATCAATGCCTGTACTTGTTGTGGGACTAGGACATAGGTTTCCTGACCCAACGGCAACTTTCGACTTCGGCCACCAGGAGGGCTGTTGCTGCAATGGCCCGCAGGCAAGGTGATTAACCCTGAGCTACAGTGTCCAGTTGCTTTGAATATGCCACAGGGTGCTGCCATGATCCCAGGTACTGTGTCAGAACTCCCACTGCTATTCCCTGCTTTTTACTGATGTACAAATAAAATAATTTCTGACTGGATGGTAGGCCTAGGGCAAGGGGCTGCATTAAAGAAGTCTTAATGTCTTGGAATGCTTGGTCTTATTGTTCTCCCTGTAGAAAGTGCTCTTTATCGCCCCCCCCCCTTTGTGGATTCATAGAGGGGCCTGGCTTTTGTGGCAAAGTCCAGTATCCAGATCTGTCAGAATCCTGCCGCTTCCAGGAACTCACACACTTGGCGCCTGATGGTTGGGGTGGGGATCTGACAAACAGCTTCTTTCCTGTCTTCTCCCAACTGTCTCTGTCCTTGCAATACCCTGAACCCCAGGTATTTTACAGTTTCTTGGCACAATTGAGCATTTTTCCTGGATACCTTTATAACCTGCAGTAGTTGCAACAGTTCATTTGTGGCTTGGAGGCACTCTTCTCCACATACTGAAGGACTTAAGGTCTTGGGTTAAGGCTGCTCCAAATAAGTGAGGGATTTTTTGAATCCCTGGGGCAAGCGTGTCCATGTCAGTTGTCCCCTACCCCCCCGTCTCTAGGTCTGTCCCTTCCCCTGGTCCCACTGGAAGACAAAAATGCACTGGGATTGTTCTGCCACTCTAAGGCAGAAGAAGGAATATTTCAGATCTAGGCCTGTGAAATGGGAGGCCTCCCCAGGTATCAGTCCCAACAGGTTGTATGGATTCGGGACCACTGGGTGGATGGTCATTACAACATGATTGACAGCTCTGAGGTCTTGAACAAGACGGTAATCTGCTGTTCCCGGGTTTCTGTTCAGGGAGCAGAGGGGTATTCCGGGAAGACTGACAGTGCTTCAGGATCCCATAGTGCAAGAATTTGTTCAAGTACTTTTGTATTCCTACTAGGGCTTTGTGAGGGATTGGGTTCTGTTTCAGACTGACCGGAGTGGCTCCTGATTTTAACTCAATAAGGATTGCTAGAATGTCTCTGGCTAACCCTGGCAGGTTGTCTTCTGCCCATACTCCTGGGGTATGTTGCAGTCCTGTTGGAATTGGGAATGGTTCCTCTGACGAAGTAAACATTCTCCATTCCTCCTCTTTTCGCATGTTAAGGACCATGATGCAGGCCTCAACATGGTCAGATTGGAAGTAAATATGTGCTCTGAGTTCAGCAAGCAAGCCTCTACCCAGCAAGAGAATAGGACAATCTGGCATGTACAGGAACTGATGTTGGACTTGATGTCCACCCAGGCTACAAAGTCTTTTTGTCCGAGAGAGTCTTTTAACTTTATTTCCTGTAGCTCCAACAATAGTGATTTGTTTGTCGGAGAGAGGGGCTATTTGTTGGGTCATCACTGAGTATTGGGCTCTGGTGTCAATCATTAAGTTGGTCTTGTGGCCCCCTATATTAGCGATGACCAAGGGCTCCCAGGGACCTAGTGGGATGAAGCCCGGTCGGTCTCAGTACTGGTCCTCATCTGGGTATACAGAGCCTGTGAGTTCCACAAAGTTTGCATCTTTCTGTCTGTTCCTCTCATAACGCCTGTTCTGGACTTGCCCTACGATTTCTTCCTCACAGGGTCCGGTCCCCATCTCCCAGGTCCTCTCTGGGGGCAATGCTATTTCCAGTGTCTCTCTTCTTTGCTATATGCACACTGGTCCCTTTCAAATGTGGGCACATCATTTCCTCTTCCCCCCTTTGAGCCTCCATCGGAGTGCTCTCTGTTTCTCTGAACTTTTTCTGTTGGGGCTTCAGCCAATAAATCAACTTTCTTCTTCATTCTCCGATCTTCCTCCCTTTTTGTCTCTTAATACTAGTTGACAAACACTTTTGTGGCTATTTCTAACAACTGTAATATGTTCATTCCTGCAAACCCTTCTTGCGTAATTTTTTTAATGTCTCTTGCAGATTGGCTGACAAAGGCTGTGTTCACCAAATTCTTATTATCATTTGCCTCTGGGTCAAAGGGGTTATGCATTCTGAAAGCTTCACATAGTCTTTCTAAAAACTGTCCTGGGCTTTCATTGGGCTGTTGGAGGACTTCTGCTGTCATATTAAGATTTGTGGATCTCTTGCCAGCTGACTTCATCCCCTCTATAATGGCTGTCTGGTAAAGGTGAAGTTTGTCCATATCCCCCTGTATATTTGGGTCCCAAAGATGGTCTGTTCTTGGATAATGATCTCTCATCCAGCCAGGGAGATCAAACTGGTGCTTTCCTAACTCTTCCATATACTTCAGAGCTGCTTGGTTAATTCTGTGTCTCTCCTCAGTATTAAAAAGGGTCAATAAAAGCTGCTGGCAGTCAAACCAGGTGGGATTAGGAGTTTGAATTATTGACTGATCTGTTCTGGCTTCTCAGTGTAAGTGGGTTTGTGGGTCTTCCAGGTCAGTAAGTCTGTTGTGGTAAAGTGGGTGTAGACTAGAGTCCAGTATCCCCCCACAGCCTGTTACGTTAGGGGCATGTCCAGAGTTATGCTGAAGGAAGGGTCAAGAGTCTGGCCGTTGGCATCGGGATTCTTCGGAGTGGAAGTGGACACTTGATCCGTGCGCCTATTGGCTGCTACTGAGTTCCCTACTTCCATTCTACTTGTAATGAGCGTGTCACAGAAGTATTTATAGGAGTATGTTTGCTGAGATTAGGTATTGACGAGCTCTGTGTATCTGAATGAGGGGGATAACAGCTTGATTCCCCTAGTTTGCAGGATGGGGCATTTGGACTTGCCCCTAACCTATACCTGCCTGAGACTCATCCCTCTACATATGGGGGGGGGGGGTTGATCTGCCTCTTCGGGTTGTGAATATATGCTTTTTGTTTGTTCCTGCTTATAGTTGTAACCCACAGACATCAAGACAGACACAGAGGGTAGGGTAAGGTTTTGAGAATCCAGTAAGGGGTCTGAATCCTCAGCACAAATAGGGTTAATAGACAACGCCTCCCCCTATCAGCATTTTAACCGTGGTCACTCAGCTGGGAAATGTGCTTACACGGGGTCCACACTCACTTCACCACCAGGTGGCGTCTCACACAGACACCATTCACACCAAACTCTCCCACCCAAAAAATTACTGACTGACTGAGATCTGCTCGAGATGCGCAATCATCCAATCCGGCTTTTCTCCAGGAGGTGATTGGGCTCCTCTTCCCTCGAGTCTGGATATTATCCCAAATCAGAAAGTAAAAACTCTCATCTGTTCCCATTGTTGGAGCTCCAACTATCTGACCGTTTGGTTCCCAGGTCCGTTTTTTTGACACTGACGTGACAATCCAGAAGTAGAAAAATATGAAAATGAACCAAAGTGCCAAAGGATGAAAATAAGTGAAAAAACCTCATGTATGTGTTAATATGGATAAAGAGAACACATTTCTGTAACTTCCTGAGGACGGCCAATCTGAAATGCATAGAGGTTGAGTCACTTTATCGTGACACACTTCCGCCCACACATTCAATGTGAGTTTAATACCTTTATACTTTTTGGAATAAAAAGCTCCTTATCAACGGTACTGCGCAATGAGGCTTTTTATATTATATCTATTTATATGAGGAACATTCGCCGCTGCCAGTCATCGATCCAGAGGATATCCATAGGGGTCACCCCACATGTGCATTTGACCTAACTAGCGATAGTTGGTCCACTCCCAGAGGTGAGTGCACATCTATTGGGGGGAAACATATTTAAAGCACTTAATCATCCATTTTAAGCATGCAATCATCCATCTATTATTCAAGTCACAACACTGGATATTGCTTCACTAGCACAAGCATCTTTTTTTTTTCACTGGGGTCTGTTTGATTAATTTTATTAATTGTTACTAGTGTATCATTTATTACCTATATTTCATTTTTTTTTTTTTTGCATTTAGTGCAGTATACTTTTTAGCAATCCAGAAGTATCCAAATGGGATACGAAGCAGCCTCCTAGATAAACAATTCTGGGGCACCTGAGACCACGATGCAGCCCAAGAGACTGGCCTCTTGGACCACTCCTTGCAGGCCCAGTGGAAGTGCCACCTTGTTACTGTGAGTCACCCCTGATATTCCTGGCCAATGCACCAGATAAAGCGGGAGATAATCAGGATTTGCTTCCCGACACAGACTCCAAAGGAATGCAAAATTTTATTTCACATTGGCCAGTGCCACACCCAGCTCCAGCTAATGCTAGGTAGCTGAATGCATTTACCCTTTTTACAGCATACATATAACTTGCAGTTACATCACAATATACTTCATCTTTCAAAAGCTAATTTATTTGATCATCTTAACACAAATACATCTAGCATAGCATATACTGTTTGCAAAAACTTCCTGTATCTTTAGCAGTTTAGCATTTGTGTTTTTTCTGTCTAAATTATCAGTATGCAAGCTTCTAGCTGGTTTTGCAAAGGGAGCATCCAGTTTAGGTCCCCTCAGTTTACAAACTGTGTGGGTGCAACTTAGAGACAGGGTGCTCATCTCAGAAATATGCTATAACTACACAAATACAGAAAAATGTATTCTACTTTTTTTAAGTTGACCAGTCTTCTCTGTCCCTGCTGTCAGCAAAAATGAGGGTTGCTGATGTCATATCTGGGGAACCAGGAGCTGGCTCTCCTTCCCACAGCCTTGACCACTATAGTATATGTTGCAATTGGAGGCAGAAAATCAAGCCTAATATCAGTCAGAGGTGAGTAATTGAAATAGTCTTTATTAAAACATATACAGTAAATAAAGGCAGGAGAGTAGTTTTGACACTATGGGGGTTATTTACTAAAGGAAAATCCACTTTGCACTGCAAGTGCACTTGGAATTAAAGTCACTGTAGATCCGAGGGGGAACATGCAAGGACAATAAAAAAAAACAGCATTTTAGCTTGCACTTGATTGAATGATAAAACCAGCAGCTCTTCCACTCATTCCAGATCTACCCCTTAGATTTAGAGCGACTGCACTTCCAAGTGCACTTACAGTGCAAATTGGATTTGCCTTTCGTAAATAACCCCCTATATCTTTTACCTTTCGATCCTGGCTGATAGACAAAAAAGGGCAGTGAGACATATGACCACATTTGACTGCAAAAAGATCTAGATTTTTACCAAATATCTTAATAACATCTATGCACAAACCACCAAGGAACACATGTTTATTTCTCTGAAGAAGGCAGGGAGAGAGTAAGCATAAATGCTCGACCCTAGCCTGACCTTGGGATAAGGAATAGCTATTGTCAAAAAATATTATTTGTATTATTATACAGGATTTATATAATGGCAGCAGTTTATGTAGTGCTTTACATTGTAGAGGGGGGGGGGGCAGTACAATAACAATACAGTTCAACACAGAAGGAATAGGAGGGGCGTGCTCATGGGGCTTATAATATAATAGGATGGAGAGGTGGTGCAAAAGGTAACAGCTGCAGGGAATGATCTGATGGAGCTGACTTGGGTACATTTCTTAGGTGGAGGTGGGGTAGGCTTCCCTAAGTAAGTGAGTTTTCAGGGATCGCCTAAACAGGGTAGGTGGACAGGGTAGGGGCTGACTGAACATACTGGGGCAGGGAGTTCCAGAGGATGGGAAAAGCTCTGGAGAAGTTCTAGAGGGGAGCATGGGAGGAGGTAATAAGGAAGATAGAGAGCAAGAGGCTTGGGCAATATCTGTAGATGAGGTTCATGATGTAGCATTCATTTTTTCCCTGGCTGTTATGATCCTTGTGCAAATTAGCAAATTCTGACTTTTCTCAGTTTCCTTTTGGACATTTGATATGCTGCAGAAACATTTTCTATGCCCTGCTCTTTGAATAAAAAAAAACGCAGTTCATTGCATGCATGCAATCTAACATTTTTTCTCAAATTATAGTCTTCAGCTGTTACCAGTAGCACCCCGATCACGCTAGTAAATATCAGATAGAGCGATAATATTTGTTAGCCTAATTCAAACATCAAGCAAACTGTGAATGCTCTCTGTGGAACTTTACCCTCAAAAGCTGGCCATGAATGGTTCAGAATTTGGCTGATTCAGCAGTAACAGACTGAATTTCGATCCTCTTATAACTGTTCTTGCTTGAAGGAAGTCAGTCTAATGATCAACTTCTGTTAAACAATTAGAAACAGAGGAGTCCCCGCTGTCAGAATACGATGGCACAGCGGGGAGGATTCCTCCATCCAGCTCTCGTGTGTGGATGGGGAAATACTTTTTTTTTTTCGAACAGCCTCCTTGCTGCTCAAAAAAAAAAAAGAATAATCTATGACCGGCCAGCCTTCCTGAAGTCAGAAGGTTTATATAGTTCCATACAGTGATTCATCGGACTTATTACAAAGCTTTTGAGTAGGACTTTAGCCCTATAAGTCTGATCTGTACAACATCTCTATCATGTACCAGTATCTGTAGTTATGATGATGAGTTACTTTAACCATAGATGAAAAGTTTAATGAAGGTTTTGACCATCATAGGAAATAAATGCGTTAAGATCAATAAATAAAATCTCATATATGCCTTAATGTAATATTAATAACATGTATTTAATGTAATAATAATTGCATTCATATAAGCCTTAATGTAATTTCCAAGAGTGTTTTCAATCTTTATCAATATGAGGCTTTCATTAAAGTAATACATTGTGATACTGCCACAAAGATTCTTGTTCGGGCTGATGAAGACTATAAGTGGCTGTATCATCACATTGCATGGGCATGATCTGCCATGTTACCTAACGGGAAGCCGTTCATAATGCAGATGACACTGTAGCAAATACATGTAGATAGGAAGTGTCTGAAAGAGGCTGTAAGAAATAAGCGATGCTGAAGAAGAGGTCAGCAACTCTTCGAGATTCACCTTCTATATTTGTGCCATCAAGGAAAGTAAAAGAAAAGCCTACATTTAGGGTGACATTGGAACAAGAATAGAGGGGAAATTTGCAAATTGGGACACTAGTTCTGGTGGCCCTGCTGACCCCTGGATTCCCTCAATTTGAAGGACTTTCCTTCACTTCCTGTTTTGGCTATGGGACAGGAAGTGAAGGAAAATCTCCCCAATAGTAACACTTTAATATAAAAGTAAATTGTTTATGATACACAGTGCTTTAGCAGACCCAGTGTATCCAGTTAGTGTTTAAAGCTACGTTAATCTGACTGAAAAAAGGTGAAAGCTAGGAGGAAAATTACTCACTTCAGACATTTTATGTTTGATTGAGGAGTATCTTTATTATGCTTTTAATTAATTTCATGTAACTGATTGCAACAGTACAGTATTTCTCAACCAGAGTTCGTTGGAACCCCAGAGATTCGTTGGTGATTACTAGGGGATCCTTAAGTGATTTATAGCTCCTAGAATTGTTGCCACTGACAACAATCAGCAAGGCCCTTTTTTGCTACCTGTAAGGCCGCGTACACACGGGCGGACTGTTCGCCCAACCTTGTCCGCTGAACAGTGTTTGGGCGGACAGTCCGCTCGTGTGTGGGCTTTCAGCGGACAGTTTCAGAGGACAGTTGGACGGACAAAGTCTTTCGGAAATTCCGAAAAACTGTCCGCTGAAACTGTGTTTGAGCGAACAGTCCGCCCGTGTGTGGGCTTGTCCGCTGTACTTTCGAAATGAGCGGACTGTTCCCGCTCGGAAAGTCTGCCCATTTCGAGCGCGTGTACAGGTAGGCGGGGCCCGCGAAGGAGACGTCGCGGGCTCCGCCGCCTGGAATGGGCTTAAAGGGGAACCCCAACGCCGAAAAAAATCGGCGTGGGGGTTCCCCCCAAGTCCACACCAGACCCTTGTCCGAGCACGCTACCCGGCCGGCCAGGAAAGGGGGGCGAGCGAGCGCGTCCCCCCTCCTGAGCCGTACCAGGCCGCGTGCCCTCAACATGGGGGGTGCCTTGGGGAAGGGGGGGCCGCGCGGCCCCCCCACCCCAAAGCACCTTGTCCCCATGTTGATGAGGACAAGGGCCTCTTCCCGACAACCCTGGCCGTTGGTTGTCGGGGTCTGCGGGCGGGGGGCTTATCGGAATCCGGGAGCCCCCTTTAAGAAGGGGGCCCCCGGATACCGGCCCCCCACCCTATGTGAATGAGTATGGGGTACAATGTACCCCTACCCATTCACCTGTGAACTAAAGTACAATAAAAAACACAACACAGAGAAAAAATATTATATTTTATATACCGGCCCCCCACCCTATGTGAATGAGTATGGGGTACAATGTACCCCTACCCATTCACCTGTGAACTAAAGTACAATAAAAAACACAACACAGAGAAAAAATATTTTATTGCACAGCTCCGGGGGTCTTCGGGGGTCTTCTCGCCGGACTCCTCCGCTATGTGTGTGTAGCTCTTTTGCTAGCGGAGGAGTCCGGC
Source organism: Lithobates pipiens (assembly GCF_037356315.1). NCBI lineage: Eukaryota > Metazoa > Chordata > Amphibia > Anura > Ranidae > Lithobates > Lithobates pipiens. The sequence continues at coordinate 360,916,544 of NW_027507718.1, read as the reverse complement.
TTTCTTCCTCCCCGCCGCCGGCCTCTTCTCCCGACTTCGGGGGTCTTGTCCCCCTCTTCGGTTCTTCTGCCGGGCCACCGCGCCTGGTCCGGTGGCCCGGTCTTCTGTCGCCGTCTTCCGTTCTTCTGTCGCCGCCTTCGGTTCTTCTGCCGGGCCACCGCGCCTTCTTGTAGCTCTTTTACAGGCGGTGGCCCGGTCTTCTGTCGCCGCTGTCGTCGTCGCCGCCGCCGCCGCCTTCCGTTCTTGTTCTTCTTCTTGTTCTTCTTCTTCTTCTCCTGGAGATGTTGACTCGACGATCTCTCCGGCCGGAATGCCAGAGCCGCGCTGTGCGGTCACTTATATAGTGACAATGGGGCGGTGTCACATGGTATATGTCACATGGGTTGGTCACATGGTGACCCCGCCCCCTTACGATGTCATAGTCCCCATGTGACATCAACCCATGTGACCAACCCATGTGACATATACCATGTGACACCGCCCCATTGTCACTATATAAGTGGCAGCGGAGCGTGTCCCTGGCATTCCGGCCGGAGAGATCGTCGAGTCAACATCTCCAGGAGAAGAAGAAGAAGAACAAGAAGAAGAACAAGAACGGAAGGCGGCGGCGGCGGCGACGACGACAGCGGCGACAGAAGACCGGGCCACCGCCTGTAAAAGAGCTACAAGAAGGCGCGGTGGCCCGGCAGAAGAACCGAAGGCGGCGACAGAAGAACGGAAGACGGCGACAGAAGACCGGGCCACCGGACCAGGCGCGGTGGCCCGGCAGAAGAACCGAAGAGGGGGACAAGACCCCCGAAGTCGGGAGAAGAGGCCGGCGGCGGGGAGGAAGAAAGCCGGACTCCTCCGCTAGCAAAAGAGCTACACACACATAGCGGAGGAGTCCGGCGAGAAGACCCCCGAAGACCCCCGGAGCTGTGCAATAAAATATTTTTTCTCTGTGTTGTGTTTTTTATTGTACTTTAGTTCACAGGTGAATGGGTAGGGGTACATTGTACCCCATACTCATTCACATAGGGTGGGGGGCCGGTATCCGGGGGCCCCCTTCTTAAAGGGGGCTCCCGGATTCCGATAAGCCCCCCGCCCGCAGACCCCGACAACCAACGGCCAGGGTTGTCGGGAAGAGGCCCTTGTCCTCATCAACATGGGGACAAGGTGCTTTGGGGTGGGGGGGCCGCGCGGCCCCCCCTTCCCCAAGGCACCCCCCATGTTGAGGGCACGCGGCCTGGTACGGCTCAGGAGGGGGGGCGCGCTCGCTCGCCCCCCTTTCCTGGCCGGCCGGGTAGCGTGCTCGGACAAGGGTCTGGTGTGGACTTGGGGGGAACCCCCACGCCGATTTTTTTCGGCGTTGGGGTTCCCCTTTAAGCCCATTCCAGGCGGCGGAGCCCGCGACGTCTCCTTCGCGGGCCCCGCCTACCTGTACACGCGCTCGAAATGGGCGGATTTGCCTCCGCCTTACGTGGGCGAGTCCGTTCATTTCAAAAGTTGAGCGAACTGTTCGTCAAACAGTCCGCTCGTGTGTGGGCAAGTCCGCTCATGCAAATTTTGAGCGGACTGTTTGATGAAACTGTTTGCCGAACAAGGTTGGGCGAACAGTCCGCCCGTGTGTACGCGGCCTCAGAGAAGGAATTATTCCAACAGATTTGAAATGTAAGAAACATTGTTCCCACTATCCCGCAATGTTAGAAGAATTCTTACTTCTGACCCCCAAAATAAGTAACCTTTTTCTGAGTACACTGACTTCCCAATGTAAGATGTACATTCTGTCAGTGACCGCAAATGTAAGAGGGCATTTCTCCACTGGCCACCACTTAAAAGAGACATATAATTGACCACCAATGTAAGAGTTTTCACTGTCTGTGTTTTTTGATCTTTATTATTATGTTTTAATTTAATTATAGTACTTTAAATAACTGTCCTAAGGATTGAGTGTCAAACTCACACAGTAAGCCATATTCCTTATACTTCCTTCCTTCTTTTATTTATTTTTATATTTCAACGTATTGTTCATGCTAAGGTAAAAAGGTTAAGTAAGGCTGCTATACATCCAATATTTTTTTTTTATTACAATCCTCAGTATTTTATAAATATCACCTTAACATATAAAAGCATTTTCATAATCTATGTGACATATATCTATGCGATATATAACATTTTCATTTTCAGTTTGTTCTAGTTTATCAAGTTAGGCTACAAAATCTTTGATTCAGTGACATGCCTTATTGTATTTAATAAACAGATTTATGTAAAAAAAGAAAGAAAAAAAAGAAAACATGGTTCCACTTTTTTTTTTATTGAAGGCAGACAAATACTTTTATCTTGCAGTCCTTATGTTGCTTTCATTGAAGTTTAGAATTATAATCAGGTAAATCTTACCTTGTTTTTATAACATCTTCTGCAGAATTACAAATGCTTGGATTACCTTTGTGGCACTCTTGCTCATTGTAAAACAAGTAGTTTGAAGTACAAAACGTTAAGTGCTGCATACTTAAAAGCTCATGTTAAAGTTATTTTTAAAAATAGAAGACTAATATTCTTTAATATATTTGTCATGATGAAAAAGCATTAGAAAAGCAGGCTGGAACCCCTGGAGCAAGGAACATCTTAGTCATTGCAAAGCTTTGCTCCTCTATCACTCTTTAGAACCGTGCATGAAGGATTCATCAGGTTTCCAGGCAGCAAACAGACTATGATCCTAAACTTCACATATATTGGAAGCTTTGATGACTGATGAAAATTGTCTGCGGGAAATCACCAAAAAGATTCAAAGTAGCATTAGGAGTCCTGGCACAAGTAGATGAGAGCAGTAAACTTCTTCCGCTCCTGCTAAATGACCCAATAGTAAAGGCCTGCCTATGCCTGGTTTTACAGTTCAGACCTACACCCAAACCTTATTGTGAATCCTGCAATCCTACCTGAAGTCTGCTTTTGAATCCTCTTGTACTCTTGAACTGATTTGATCTGTGAACCCAATATGCACAACTCTAGCCAATAACTGCTTTTCTTGGACATACAATACAGGACACTGCAATATCATATCAAGGAGCAATATCTCAATGAGGAGAGCTTCATGCAAAAAGGGGGTGTTCCTGTAGTGGACCCTGCCATCTTTTAACAAGACATTTACAGTCCCTGTAAAGGATAATTCTGTCTTTAAGGACCCATTGGACAAAAGGTTAGAGGACCACTATAAGGCCCTTCTTTCCTTAACAGGCTCCACTATGCAACCGGTGGTTGTTTTTATGGCAGTTTTCCACACTCATGCTGACTAAGCACATGGCCTAAGGCCGTAGCTCTATCTTAACAGCTCTTCATTTTATCTTCCACCTAGAGTTTTAATCTGTGTCCTCATGCTACTGCATGAACAGCTTGGCAAATCAGATCTCCAGGACAAGCCCCCTCTCTGTTCATATAGGGAGGATTTTTTTAGTGCAAATATTTGCAGAGCTCCCATGCAAGAACCATCTCAAGCACCTACCCTTTGAAGACGAAAGCCCATTTGGTTCTTCTTTGGATAAGTACATTAAGGAGATCACAATGTTGCCTTATGGGTTTATGTAAAATCTCCATTAATAGCTGTAAAATATCAGCCTGTAATGATATACACTGACTAGATGGGAGGGAAGCACACACTCTCGGGTAGAGAAGTCACCTCAATGGAACCTTTGTGGGCCATAACCTGGTAACTATTGTAACTAAATATGTTGGTCTTATCTCTTTTCTGTCCTTCTCTTTGTAGATTAATGTTTAACCACTTGCCGCCTGCCCATTGTCAAATGACAGCGGCACAGTGGTTTCAAAATCCTGACTGGACGTCATATACCGTCCTCAGGATTGTTATCCGCTGCGCGCCCCCGGGGGCGCACATCGCAGCGATCGTTGTTGCGGGGTGTCAGTCTGACACCCCACAACTACAATCTCAGTAAAGAGTCTCCGACAGAGACTCTTTACCACGTGATCAGCCGAGTCCAATCACAGCTGATCACAGTGTAAATAGGAAGAGCCGGTGATCGGCTTTTCCTCACTCGCGTCTGTCAGACGCGAGTAGAGGAGAGCCAATCGGCTGCTCCTCTGACAGGGGGGGTCTGTGCTGATCGATTACCAGCACAGCCCCCCCGAGGATGCCCATACTGGACCACCAGGGACGCCACCAGACCACCAGGGATGCCCAGCACCAGGTATGCCACCCTAGACCACCATGGATGCCAATCAGTGCCCACAATGGATGCCAATCAGTGCCCACAATGGGCATTACTGATTGGCATGCATTATTGTTTGGCGTCCATCAGTACAATACAATGCCGCCTATCAGTGCCCATCTGTGTCACCTATCAGTGCCCATCCATGCCACCTATCAGTGTCCATCCGTGTCGCCCATCAGTGCCACCTATCAGTGCCGCCTATCTGTGCTACAGATGAGTGCCCATCAATGCCACCTCATCAGTGCCACTTCATTGGTGCCACCTCATCAGTGCCAGCTTATCAGTGCCCGTCAATGCCGCCCCACCAGTGCCCATCAGTGAAGGAGAAAACGTACTTATTTACAACATTTTGAAACTAAAACAAAAAAAAATTATAATATAATTTTTTATTTGTTTAGCAAAAAATAAAAAACATAGAGGTGATCAAATACCACCAAAAGAAAGCTCTATTTGTGGTAAAAAAAAGGATAAAAATTTCAATTTCAAAAATTGGTCTGGGCAGGGGGGGGGGGGGGGGGGGGGCGCATGTGCGGCGCTGAACATGATGGCAGCCTAGAGGGATAGCTCCGTCTCACTCGGGACTTGATCAGCGCCCTGGGGGCTTCAGATTTCATCACCCGCACTATCTTTAACACCCCCCAGGTCCCCTAAACACGGTGCATGCCGGCAAGGAAAAGAAAATCCCGCAGCGCGAGCCAAAACACGCTTACCCACTATCTCCTTCACACAAGGGAAAGCAGCGGTATGGCTCAAGATGGCGCAGATCAGAGCTGTGTCGCCGCCTCTCCGTCCCCCACGCCGCAAGTTTCTCCAGGCCTCTCATCGCTGAAGACACCGGCTGGTGAGTACAGCGCTCTTTCCAAGGCGGATCTGGATGCAAGCCTTGAGGCCATGTATGATAAGCTAGCATCCAAGTTTCAGTCTGAACTGCATAAAACTTCACACACCCTATCACAGGAAATTGCTGCTTTGGGCTCCAGAACGGAGAAACTGGAAAGCAAACATGACGAACTGGCAATAGCGCATAATGACCTCAGTAGAGAGCATGAGGCCCTAGCGTCAGCGTTTACAGCAATACAGATGCAAATTGAGGACCTCGATAACAGAAACAGACGCAATTAATTGAGTCTCCGTGGAATACCAGAAACTGAAACGGACCTCATTCCTACTGTTATTCGTTTGTTTAAATCTCTCCTTCCTGACCTCTACTTTTAAATGTGACCGTATCCATAGGGCACTCTGTCCGAAGCCCCCAGCGGATAAGCCCCCAAGGGATGTGGTTTTGTGCATGAAGGACTTCCTTGTGAAAGAGGAGATTCTGTGTGCAGCTAGAAACAAACAAAGAATCTTCCTGGATGATAATCAGATCCAGATTTTCCTGGATATCGCTCCTGCTACTCTGGAGAGAAGAAAGAATCTTAAGGAGATCACATCTGTACTTCAATCGGCTCGGATCCGTTACAGATGGGGTTTTCCGTTTAAACTGGTGGTCCCCCACAATGGCAGTACCTATTCTGTGTCTACCCTTCAGGAAGGTCAGGAACTGCTGGTGAAACTGGGCCTTTTGGATGCAGCTGAAGTACACAGACTCCCCTCTACTCCCAGACCAGCCCCCATCTGGCAAACACCACCATCACGGAGGGATAGGAGAAGGATCCGATACGGGATCAGAGATCGCAACGTTGAAAGCCCTCGCTGACTTGATTGTTTTCATATACTTACTTTTGACTCTTTGCCTAGAGGCCTCCGAGCTGGTATATTCCCTACTTAACCTGGTTTCCCCGGGGCCATTCCATGTATAGCTTCTGTCCTTTGGAGCCGTTGCACGCTCCCCCCCCCCCCCCAGCAGGTTACAATAACTTGTTTCTGAAATTCATTGTTTCAGAGTTGAGCTGGGTTTGAGACCTAGATGTCTCAGTAATTTTCTCGTTGAGTTTTCAGGTAATCGGACAGTTACTTTTTTCCCTCTGTTACCTGACCCCATTGGAATACAAGTATACTTGGACAGTATATGTTTGGGACTGTAGATATGTCCACGGTTTTTGTTTTTCATTGGTGTATTTTTATTTTCACTATTTTTCTTTATTTTTCTCAATTTTTTTTCTGGAGACTAGCCTCTGCCGATCCACCTCAATATTTTCAACTCCAATATAGTTGTCTTTATTGTTAATTATGTTTGCAAACTAGAGTGTGCCTGCATGTTTTTTTGTTTTGGGTAGTGGCGGCCCCCCTGGATGCCTAATTTGGGTTCTGTACCTCTCAGCTTATATGTCTCTTTCCTATCCAAAGTTGTGAGACACCTCAGTTGATCTCTCGCTGGTTTATCCCTCATGGCAATCACCTGTTTGTCCCATAATGTCAAGGGTTTTAACTGCCCTAATAAGAGGCGTAAGGCATTTGATTTTTATAAACAACTAGATGCTAAAATTCTTCTTTTTCAAGAAACGCATTTCGCGCATAACTCCCATCCAAAATGTTTTCATAGAAGCTTCCCTCAAGCATATTATTCCCTTTATTCCTCTAAGTCTAGGGGTGCCGCCATTTTCCTGCATTCCTCCTTTCCTATGGAGGTAAAACGAGTCTATAGAGATGAAGATAGTAGGTATGTTATCATTAAAGGGGTGATACATAATAGGGAATTAACGATTGCTAGTATTTATGCACCCAATGATGCCCCAGCTACCTTTTTTAAAATGTTTTTTTGATAAATTATCTTCATTCCAATCTCCTCATTTAATTATAGGTGGTGATTTTAATTTGGTTGCAAATGCCATACTTGATCGCTCCTCCCACACCTCCATATCCAAGGCCTTCCCTAAGTCCCTTACCTATGGCCTGACAGAGCATCAACTCTCCGACACGTGGCGGGCCCATAATATAGGAATCAGGGAATTTACTTTCTATTCCCACCCCCATAATAGCTCTGCAAGATTAGACTACATTTTTGTATCACCCATAATATTAGCCAACTCAACTCAAGCGAACATTCACCCTTGTGTTTGGTCAGACCTCATTCTCCACCACTTTCATCAAATTGGCCCCTACCTCACACTCCTGGAGACTCAATGAAGCACTTTTGTCCGATGTAGCTATAGTCTCTAAAATAGAAGAAACTATAGAGGAATACTTTAACATTAACGCTCAACCAGACATGTTGCCCTCTACGCTCTGGGTTGCCCATAAGGCTGTCCTCGGGGGCAAATTGATTGCGGAATCCTCCATTCGTAATAAATTGATTAATGGGAGAATTCTTGTTCTCACGCGTGAAATTGATCGTTTGTACAAAAACACAACCTCCCTACATTTGGAATCTACCAGGTTGGAGATAAACCGTAGACGACTTGAATTGGACTCCCTATTGACCAATAAAGTTGAGAAATCCCTTAGATGGGCAAAGGCAAAACATATGTTGTTCGACAGCGTCGTCCACTTTTGCACGTAAGTTGAACCATATCTCACGCCCACCTCATGTTTACAAATTGAACACCAAAGAGGGTTTCCTCACGTCTCACCCAAAAGAAGTCTTAGATATTTAAAAAAAAAAATGTACTCTTCCCTATTATCACCTAACGTAGATATAAATGCCCAAGAAATTAACTTCTGGTTGGATACTGTTCCGCTGCACACCTTATCCCCGCCACAGGTTGAACTACTTAATTCCCCTATTTCTACCTCTGAAGTCCTGAATGTAATCAAATCTCTTAAGCAGGGTTCGGCCCCAGGCCCTGATGGGTTTGCAGCAATTTATTATAAAAAATGTGCACCCCTTTTGGCCCCTAGACTTGCCTGTCTCTTTAACTGGGTAATGCAGGGTGGCAGTTTTCCTGAGGATATGTTATTTCAAACATGTCTTTAATTCCCAAACCCGACACAAATCATACCCTCCCGCAAAATTACAGGCCTATCTCAGTCATGAACAATGACCTGAAAATCTTTAGTAGGATTCTTACAGATAGACTTGCCAATTTCATCCCCTCCCTTATCTCCCCGTTCTAATCCGGCTTTATCCCCCACAGGTTGATATTCGGTTGGCTACGGACATTATCCAGGACGCTAACGAAAATTCTCGAAGCCTTCTTTTACTCAGCCTTGACATTCAGAAGACATTCGATAGCGTCTCTTGGACCTATCTTACCAACGTTCTGCAAAGGCTGGGGTTTCAAGGAGAGTTTTTGCACTCCTTTGATACTCTCTATAGAAACCCTATGACGAGAATCAAAATTCTGGGCTGCTGCTCAGAGTTTTTTAGTATATGGAGGGGGACTAGGCAGGGGTGTCACCTATCCCCGCTAATTTTTGCTTTTGCCCTAGAACCCCTTGCCATAGCCATCCTGAATAACCCCGGTATTTCTGGATATACCAAAGGCCCCCTATCCTACAAATTCTGCATGTATGCGGATGATGTTTTAATGTTTCTGACAAACCCTCTACTTTCACTACCTAATTTATTTGATTCCCTGTCTAAATTCGCTAGAGTCTCGGGATTATCCATTAATTTATCTAAATCCTCTGCCCTACCCATAGGAATTCCATCTATAGAACTTTCCCATCTTAAGCAGACATTTCCCTTCCATCTCCCATCTCTCCTACTTTGGAATAGTTCTTCTGGAACATTATAAAAAATTATTCGCAGCCAATTACCCCCCACTTGTTGCAAAACTTAAGAAAACCCTGAAGATGTGGTCCAACTTACAATATTTCCTTCATAGGGCGAATAAGGGCCCTCAAAATGGTTATTCTTACCCGTGTTCTATATATCTTCCGGTCCCTCCCAATCAAAATTTCAAAATCCTATCTTAATGATTTTCAATCTTATCTTCATAGGTTCATATGGCAGGACAAGCCCTCTAGATTTGCCAGGGACGTATTGTATCGCTCTTCCAAATATGGGGGCCTGGGGTTCCCACAACTCTGGCTGTATTATGTGACTAGTAGATTCTCACAACAAGCTCAATGGAACATTAGGAATTCTAGGGTTCCATGGGTCCAATTTGAACAGGAATCTATAAGGCCCCTGTTCTTACCAGGTATTATGTGGTCCCCTACCCCGACTAATCGGACTCAGACCTATAAAAATCTAATTGTCTCGGACGGCTTATGTCTCTGGAACATGTATAAAAACAAATACGGTTTAGTTTCTCAGACACCTAAGGGCGCCTTGTATCTGGAGGACCCCAGGTTCACACTATCCCATAATCACCTGGCGGCTTTCCGTATTTGGATGGAGCTTGGCCTAGTTTCTCTGAAAGATTTTCTTATTGATTCCAAATTTGCCACTTTTCAAGAATTGCATCTAGATTCCAGATTCCTAGTGCTGAATTCCTCCACTATCTACAAATTTCGTCATTTTTATTTGCATCATTACCCAGGCCCTTACTCCCTCGCCCCGATGTACTTCGAAGATATTTGCCACACTACACCTAGACAAAAAGGGCTGATCTCAGGGCTTTACAAGGTTCTGGAATCTGCAGCAGAAAGGGAAGGGTTGAGCTATAGATCCAAATGGGAACAGGAGTTGGGATTGGAGAGCAATACAATTGACTGGGATAAGAACTGGAGTAACATGTGCCAATGTTCAAAATCATTATCAATCAGAGAAACAGCCATTAAGGTAATCCCCAGATGGTATTATACACCCCTACGGCTGCATAAGATCTTTCCACAGGCACCTTTAAGCTGTTTCAGGGGTTGCCCCCACCCAGGCTCTTTCAAACACATTTTCTGGGAGTGTGACCGGATCCAACCCATATGGCAACACCTCTTTGATATAATTAATAAGTTGGCCAGCTACAATATAACCATGGAGGCAAATCATTCTTTGTTATTCCAGTCTCCACCGTACACCCCACGACACCTGAGACGTTTGATCCATTCAATTTGTTTAGCCATGCAATGGTCTATTGCGCTCAATTGGAAATCCCCTTCATTACCATTTGCCCAAATTTTGTCACGAGTTGATCTAATGATGCACTCTGAGAAAATCTTTCGCATGACACTGTCCCGGTTTATGAAGCGAAGTGGAAACCTTGGTCTATATTTAGACTTCTGAATTAACTTGCTAGCCTCTCCCCTTTTTCTGTTTTAAAAACATTTTTTTTTTTTTATTATCTCTTCTTTTATTTTGGGCAATGTTGGCCTTTAGTTTTGGATGCATACGATACCATAGACTCTAAATGTTTACTTGGTCCATGCAGATTACCATGCAGGAAACTACTTCATACTCCTCGATTCAGGTGTTATTGCTAGACATTGATGATTGTGTTTATATTTACATACTGTACAAGATTTTTGCCATGTACCAATGACTTATTTCTTTTTTACATGGATATCTCTCCGCATCCTCATGTTTGTTACTTTGTTTATTACTTTTCAATAAAAAAGTTTGAAAACAAAAAATTGGTCTGTGCAGGAAGGTGTTTAAGTGCCTGGTATTGAGGTGGTTAAAGGAATATAGTTTGTATTCCTTCATGTAATCCTTGATTTTTACCCTTTTCCTGTACAATTAGATAGATTGCTGTATATTAGTCTAGGCCTACTTACTATCTACCAATACTTTTTAGTTATTGTGTTTAAAGCTTTCTCATGGTCAAAGAACTCTCATTAACCCTAATAATATATGTGAGATATTCAATCTCAAATGTAACTTATGGGTAACAACAAGGAGTATGAGTACACTGCTCCCCCAGAAAAATAAGGCTTAGGCTTCTGCAGGTATACCTTTTTACTCCTGAGGTTATGAAAAATTCAGGCATTTAGTTCCAAGTCTAAGTCTGCAACAAATTTTCACTGGAAGACATGGTCGTTCAGGCAAGCCAAGTCAGGCTCCAAACCTTCTCCTCAGTGATAGGGCACAGCCACAGGTGGGGGGTCATTTGTTGACCCTTTCGCCTTCTGGTCCCATGAAATCTCAGATGCTTGGGTCTAGAATGTCATTTCCAGGGGATTCGAATTGGATCTTCTAACTCTGCCTCCTCCTTGCTTCATGCTCCCAGATTTGCCCTTATCACCAGACAAATGGGTTTATTAACTTGCAGGTTTTTTTAGGCAGTTCACCCTGCATTGGGTCATTGCCTCTGTACCACATGAGGAATGATTTCAGGGGTTATACTTGAACCCATTCACAGTTCCAAAACCAAAGGCAGGAATACTTCCCATTTTGAAATGTCATGCACATTGTGGTTGAATTATAATAGAAAAGAAACATGGAGAGAGACACAATTTGAAGCTATTGTATCCAATTGTATTGATTATAGAAACATATACATTAAGTACAAAGTGCCTCAAGTAATCACAGCACCAAGCCCCCCTTAAAGCCCCATCCCCACCCCCAAACACAAACCCAACTTCCCACACAATGACCCTCTCCCCCATCCCAAAAAAAAGGACACGCACTGTCCTTGCCCAGAAAGTGTTGCCAGAAAAATGTCAACTATGTATTAAAAAAAAAGTATACTGCATCACTAACTATATTGACTAATAGTAAAGCTGATCCAAGAATCATGCTCCATCTACAGTTATAAATGAGTCTAATTCCAATTGAATATGAATAAAGATATGTCAATACATAATGTGCATGTCCATAAGTGCCCAGCTAAGCATAAATTGGACAACAATGCTGCAAGACTATAGAGAGCTCATTAGTCTAAATAATGTCCTCAATCATGTGTTAAATAAAAGGCAATAAAATAGCACTCAGTTCACTGACCTGATATACTTTGAATGCCCATATATAATGCATGTGTAGCAGGATGTCCCGAGAACCCTGAGTATTGTATGTAACTGGGATGTCCATCGTATGACACAAATGCTTCTGAGCATCTAATTCCCAACAGTCTACATGATGAAGTACTCCAGGAGCCAGGGAAACCCTTTCAGTTGTCCCTTCCAACACTGGACTTCTTATTTGTTGATTATCAGACAAGAATCCAGTCAGACATTGCCATAGCCTACATCAACTATCAAGTCACTCCTCTGAAAGGGAAGCAAACTTGATCCTCTCTTGGGAACTGCTTATTCCAACCTTGTCCACCATCTGCATCCCAGGGGTAAGAAATTGGCAGGTGCATTTTTTTAGTCATCAGCATCTGGATTGGGGGAAATGGGCTTTTCATCCAGCAATATTCCAACCCCTGTATTGCAGATGGAGGATAGGGACACTAAGGCCTGTACAGTAAATGCTCTGGTGGCTGCCTGGGATCAGTTTGACCTGATCTCTCTAGCTTCTGCCGTGTCTGCTCCACAGGATCAAGATGGAGAGCATTACAGTTATTCTCATCACACATAACTGGCCCAGGAAGATGTGGTACTTGGAAATATATAGATGTTTGGTAGGCTGTCCCTTCCAGATCATCCTGACCTTCTGTCCCAGGATCCAGTACACTATCTTGCTTTCTGCCGCTGGTTTTAATGCATGGCTGTTGAAGTTCAGGTTGTAAGGGGCAAAGGGCTATCAGATTTCATCATCAAGGCTTCAAGGCTAAAAAGTTGACTTCTCGCAAAGTCTACCATTGCATCAGGAAGATTGTGCAGAGTGTTACACACATCTATTATCTTGTTCATTCCCCTGTAACTCCATGACCCTAACTGGTTCTTTAAGCCCTTCAGTGGCCACCCTTACAACATATTAGGGATCTTTTTTTTTGCAAAGTGACCATTCTTGAGGCTGTCAGCTATGCACAAAGGGTCTCTGAGTTAGTGTCCTTATCCTGGAAATACCCTTTCCTAGCATTACATAAAGGTAAGGTTTTCCTGAGGTATAAAGCTTTTTTTTCTTCTTAAGGTGGTTCTCTCCTTCCATGTCAGACAGTACATTGTCCTTCTCTCATTATATCCTGTTCTGAAACATAAAAAATAACTCTCTTTCTACTGTCTGGACGTGGTGCATGCTATGAGAGACTACTTTTCAGTCAATGCCTCTTTTAGACAATAAGATTTCCTCTTTGTGTTTCCTGAGTCCTCATTTGAGTGTGTGGTCTAAAACAAGAGTCTCCGCACTTTTTTAAACAAATGACAAATGTAATGCCCTTCAGACTTTAGGGGAGCAAGACCATGGACAGGGGAAGTAGAAAATTCCCCAGCATCAGTGGGAGTATACTATTCCTCAGGCTTGGTGGTCAGTGGGATTATAAAATTTACATAGCACCTGTGGTCAGTGGGAGGAGGAATTGTGCCCCATCATTGATATTAGTGGGAGGAAGAGTGCCCTATTGTTGGTGCCAGTAGAAGGAAAAATGTCCTATTGTTTGTGTCAGTGGGAAGAATAGTGGCCCAGTGTTGGTGTCAAAGAAATTAATGGTGTCTCATTAATGGTGTAAGTGGGAGGAATGGGGCCTCATTTCAATGGGAGGAACAGTGCCTCACAGGCCAGATAAAGGCAATCCGAGTGCCACATCTGGCCCCCAGGTCACAGTTTGGAGACCACTAGTCTTTAGTATAGCGTTACTCCCTGCCTTTTGTACTCTGCCAGATACGTTAATGCTTCTTGAGTGTTTAAGCATCTGTTTCTCAGATTTGCAAGATTGACACCCAGTCTTATTTTCACATGTGTATTTGTTAGTTTTACCAGGTAGATGTTCAGGCCTCCTCTAATGCCAGTTTTGGGTGTAAGGTGCTACAAACTGCTCTGAATCTCTCGAGTACTTCTTGAACTGTTTTGTGATGTGCGCTTGTTGATTCTTTTTGCTGTGTTGACCACCCCTTAGTTGGGCTGCTTTTGAATGTCAAAGGGGTAAAGACTAGAAATAATGTGCTCTGTACTGTACAACTAAGAAAATATAATCTTTGACTTACCAGTAAAATGTCCTAAAGTTTCCTAGAATACAGTACCCAGGACTTGGGTCCCTCCCCTCTGTTGTTTATGATTAAATTGTTGCTTGCTAAAAAAAATTTGCTTGGGAGTGAGGGAAGGGAGAATTATATAGATAATGTCACTTATTTTTTGGTCCATGTACAGTCATCTGAAGATGTATACGGTAACATATGCAACAGTCTTTGTACCCCCAAAATATTCTTTAATCATGATTTCATTTAAATATGTTACAAGCAAAGGTCTAACAGACCAGTACAAACCTCAGCACACTCATGTAAAAAATTATTATTATTCACTATTTATATAGCGCCAACAGTTTACGCAGCGCTTTACAATGTATAGGGGATAACACAATTACAGTACAATACAAAAGCTACAGGAGGGCCCTGCTCGTAGAGCTTACATTCTAAAGGGAGGGGTGGTGGTACAAAAGGTAATAGCTGCAGAAAATGATTTGATGGGGGTGGCTCGGGACAGTTAAGTGGGTGTGGAATAGGCTTCCCTGAATAAATGAGTTTTCAGGGAACTCCTAAAGGTGGACAGGGTAGGGGCTGATCGGGCAGACTGGGGCAGGGAGTTCCAGAGGATGGGAAAGGGTCTGGAGAAGCCTTAAAGGCGAGCATGAGAGGAAGTAACAAGGGAGCTAGAAAGCAGGAGGTCCTGGGAGGAGCAGAGGGGACGATTTGGGTGATATCTGCAGATGAGGTTGGTGATGTAGCTGGGGGCAATGTTGTGGATGGCTTTGTATGTTATGGTTAGCATTTCGAATTTTACACGGTGGGGTAGGGGAAGCCAGTGAAGGGATTGGCAGAGAGGGGCAGCAGTATGGAATGATTAGTGAGGTGTATTAGTCTAGCAGCAGCATTCATAATAGACTGAAGGGGGGGTAGCCTGCTTAAGGGTAGGCCATTAAGGAAAGAGTTGCAGTAGTCAAGGCGGGAAATAATCAAAGCTTGAATGAGTTGCTTTGTGGTGTCATTAGTCAGGAAGGGTCGAATTCTGGAGATGTTGCGGAGGTGAAGGTGGCAGGATTTAGCCAGTGATTGGATATGGGGGCTGAAGGAGAGGTCAGAATCAAGGATTACACCCAGGACCCTGGCATGTGTGGAGGGACCAATGGTTGTGTTGTTGATATTAATGGTGAAGACGGGGGGGGGGGGGGGTCGTATAGGTGGAATAATGAAACTTTTCAAAAACATAGTTTTCTGCACATAGCCTACCTTGAAGAACTTTATTACATAGTGACTACATAGCAGCCATCAGCTGTTGTAAAATATAGCATAAAGACACAGACACCAATAGGTGAGCTCAGATGTTGCTTTGGCCACTTACCCTAGAACATGAGGTCTCACTTCATTAACTTATTTAAGTGAAAATTTACAGTGTAAAGTAAAAATTTATTTTGCGACATGTTTTATTTTTTTGTAAATTGACCTTATTATTTACCCGATTAATGTCTGTGTGAAGCTTGATGACACAAAGCAAGGAAAAAGATAGGACCATGTGGACTTTCATTAACCACTTGCTTACTGGGCACTTAAACCCCCCTCAGTCCCAGACCAATTTTCAGCTTTCAGCGCTGATGCACTTTGAGTGACAATTACGCGGTCATACAACACTGTACCCAAATGAAATTTTTATCATTTTTTTCCCACAAATAGAGCTTTCTTTTGGTGGTATTTAGTTACAACTCGGAGTTTTATTTTTTGCTAAACAAACAAAAAAAGATGCAAAAAAAAATAAATAAATCATGTTTTAATAGTTTGTTATAAAATTTTGCAAACGGGTCATTTTTCTCCTTCATTGAAGTGCGCTGATTAGGCGGCACTGATAGGCTGCATTGGTGGGCACTGATGGGCTGCATTGGTGGGCACTGATGGGCTGCATTGGTGGGCACTGATAGGCTGCACTGGTGGGCACTGATAGGCATAGTTAAGGCGGCACTAATAGGCACAGATAAGGCGGCACCGATGGGCACAGATAAGGCGGCACTGATGGGCAAAGATGGGCACAGATAAGATGGCACGGATGGGTGGCACGGATAAGTGGCATGGATGGGTGGCACGGATGGGCACTGATAGGTACCACAGATAGATGGGACTGATGGGCACTGATAGGTGGCACTGATAGGTGGCTCTGATAGGTGGCACTGCTGGGCACTGATGGGCGGCACTGCTGGGCACTGATGGGCGGCACTGCTGGGCACTGATGGGCGGCACTGGGGTGCAGCACCTTTGAGGCAGATTTTGGGTGGCACTGTGGGTGGCACTGCTGGGTGGCACTGTGGGCACTGCTGGGTGGCACTGTGGGCACTGCTGGGTGGCACTGTGGGCACTATGGGCACTGCTGGGTGGCACTGACAGGGGGGCACTTACTTTATTTCAGGATGGCACTGCGGGTGGCAGGTGGGCACTGGCAGGGGGCAGGTGTCCGCTTAAATTGCTGGCCGTGATCGGGACTGATGTCCCGAACACGGCCGCCGGCGATCGGCTTTTTTTTTTTCTCCTCGCGCTGTCAGCGCGAGGAGGAATACTAGCCGATTACCAGCTCCGTTTTATCACATGATCAGCTGTCATTGGCTGACAGCTGATCACGTGATAAGGGGTCGGGATCGACCCCTTACACGGATCGGTGATCAGGCGAGTCTCACGGACTCGCCGATCACAGAGCGCGCCCCTCAGGGGGCGCGCAGGCCGCTCGTATCCGGGACGACGTCAATAGACGTAGTCCCGGAAATGTGGGTCCGCGCTGTTGCCGTCATTTTGCAATAGCGCGGATCCCAAGTGGTTAAATGAAGCTTGCAATCATATGATCGTTCATCACCTGCTATTTCATCTTAAAATATGAAATAAACCTCTAAATAAAGAAAGATGTATGCACAGAAAACGACTGGAGCTGTAATGAGTTTGGGTACTATATTACTCATGTCTGCTGAGTCACAAATAGATTTAGGAGTCCAAACTCAGAATGAAAATTTTATGGAGTCAACAATATTTTTACCAGTATTTGAAAAGTTCATGCTGCCACATATAAAGGTAGCTTTAAAATACATCATATAAGATACTGTAAAGAGTTCTGCTTTAGAAAAAGGTACAGGACTTGACTTGCCCTTCCTCCACATCTTTATACCTTAACCATATCTATATACTCATATCTCAATGCATCTATAGGTTCAGCTTCCACCTCTATCCAGTCTCTCAGGTTCCAAAAATCTACCTTCTTGCCTTCTTCATCATTTACATTCACATTGTACAATTGCACTTTGCAAAGAATCCCAACTCAAATTCAAGATAATAATATATATATATATATATAAATATATATATATATATATATATATATATATATATATATATATATATATATATATATATATATATATATATTTTTTTTTTTATTGCCTAAAGTATTGGGAGGAATCCTGCCTTTACACACACATGGACTTTAACGACATCCCAGTCTTAGTCCGTAGGTTTAAATATTGAGTTGGCCCACCTGTTGCAGCTATAACAGCTTCAGCTCTTCTGGGAAGGCTGTCCACAAGGTTTGGGAGTGTCTATGGGAATGTTTTACCATTCTTTCAGAAGCACATTTGTGAGGTCAGGCACTGATGTCAGACGAGAAGGCCTGGCTCGCAGTCATCATGCTAATTCATCTCAAAGTTGTTCTATCAGTTTGAGGTCAAGACTCTATGCAGGCCAGTCAAGTTTCTCCACCTAAAACTCACTCATCTATGTCTTTATGGACTTTGCTTTGTACACTGGCTCAAATCATTTAGTAGAGAGGAGATTATGGTGTGGGGTTGTTTTTCAGGGGTTGGGCTTTGCCCCTTAGTTCCAGTGAAGGTAACTCTTAAAGAGGAAGTAAACTTCCCTGGATTGTTTGTACCTATAAGTAAGCCTTTAATAAGGCTTACCTATAAGTACTGTAAATATCTCCTAAACTTGCACCGTTTAGCAGATATTTACTGTATACACTGCCAATGACGTCATTGGCGCATATGCTCTGAAGGAATGACCACCCATGCCATTTCTTCAGAGCCCTTGGCCGTGACTGGCGGCTCCCATGGGCATGCGTGGGAGTGATGTCACGCAGCTCTGGCTAGTCAAACAGCCGGAGTCCGAGGGCCTGGAAGGAAGATGGGCGAAGATGAATGTGGCATGCAGCAGTGAAAAAAAGGGCAGCGTTTACTTCCTCTTTAAGGTGTCAGCATACCAAGACATTTTGGACAATTTCATGCTCCCAACTTTGTGCAAAACAGTTTGGGGATGGCCCCATCCTGTTCCTACATGACTGCGCACAAAAGCAAGGTCCATAAAGACATAGATGAGCAAGTTTGGGTGGGGGAACTTTACTGACCTGCTCCTCAACCTGATAGAACACCTTTGGGATTAATTAGAGCGGAGACTGCGAGCCCCTTCTTGTGTGTGTAAAGGCAGGCATCCCAATACTTTTGGCAATATAGTGTATATATGTGTTTTTGTATATATAATTATTTTTTTTCCTTGCACATGATGATTGGATAATGGAAATCAGTAGAGCTTCGCCTCAATCACTAAGGTAGGAGAAAATTGCCTTGCATAGTGCAAATTCCATAACAGCATATTTTGCCTTCAGTAAATCAGCATTTGTAAAGCTGTTCAGGAAAGGTAATATTTGTAAGTAACCCACACAATACTGTATAAATAAATAAATAAATAAATAAATAAAAAATTGCTGTGTCCACTAAATATATAAAGACAGCAAAAGAGAATATTTATTGTCAAGTGGTACAGTATATTACATTGGTATTATCATGCCAGTCTACTAAGGAGCTTGCCATAAATAGTTTATATGTACGCTTTAAAAAAACATGATATGTAAAAAAGGGGAAACTAATGCTGGAAACATGAAGAAAATTTTATTTAATAAATACTTTGGCAAATAGATGGCACTTGTGTAGAAATTCACAAAGTTTTGCATCATGAATAAAAGTAGAAAGATTTAGCTTTGTGCCATTTCTACAGTATATATAAGGTTTATTTTTACTGGAAATATTAACTTGTTAAAAACAAAGTTTGAAAAAAAATAAATAAATAGTAAAGTGATTTGTTTAAATAAGCAGTTTGAAGCCCCATACACTATCAGAATTTCTGCTGATTTTTTCCTTCAGATTTAGTAAAACCATATAATATGAGGTCAAACCTTAGGAGTTTCAATCTGTATGCAACCAGACAGGCCCTTGCACTACATGGTTTTGTAAATCTGAAGATAAAAATCAGCAGAAAATCTGATAGTGTGCATGGGGCTTTAGAAAGAAAAAGGTAATGCATAAACTGTGAAGTACCACGATTTAATATAATCAAACACTTTTTTGGGGAAGAGACTTAGTTAATAGTTACCTGCTCCCAATTCCACTCAGATCACTTTTCCCGTAGCCTTCTGGGACATGTCACATGTTCCAGAAGGCTACAGGACCATTCACAAGGTGCAACTCATGCATGTGCAGTGGGAAGCTGCAAGGACTCAAATCCGGCTTCCCACAGTAAGCATGCCGGTGCCAGGGACCCGAAGACCGGCCAAGAACCGGCCTGGGTGAGGATGACACTGAATCCTTGGAAAGGAAAGTGTCCTTTTATTAAAAGTCAGCAGCTACGGTATTTATAGCTTTTGACTTTTTATTTTCTTTCTAGGGAGAACATCCTCTTTTAGGTTATGGTTTAGAGGGTTAAGGTATAGATTGTCGGTTTAGTTAAAGCGGTATTAAACCCAAAAACGTATTAAATTGCAGCTCACCAATTCTTAAATCTGGTGGCTGCATTTGTCTCCTTTTTTGGGGCTTTTTTTCCTTCTTTTGGCCAGAAGATCTGTTATTGTTCAACTTTCTTTAACAGACCATGTTGTCCAGACAAAGTAGCGGTTGAAGGGTAGAGAGAAACCATTTAACCCTGACAGGGTTCCTACAATATTCAGATTGTATTTATTAATGCAACCCTTTATCCTAAAAGTTTGCTGTAACTGCTTATAAAGTGTTATCTGGAGTTTGCCATCAGTTTGTTCATCAAGCCCATCTAAATCTGCTAGTCTGACACTACTCTCTAGTCTAACCTCTCCCCAGACTGGCAATGCAGCTGTCCAAAGGCGTCTGCTTTACTACTTCATCCAGAATGCAGACACCCTTAAGCCATCATATTTTTGTCTGGGAAATGTGTGATGACAGGCTGTTGGCCTAAAATCCGACCATTAGTACGCTCGATCAGACAATTGTTGGCCAACTTTCCGCCAACAAATGTTGGATGGCAGGCTAGTAAATTAATGGTCTGTTTTCCTATTGTGTGTAAACAAGTTCATCATACGAAAGTCCAAAGTACAAACACGCATGCTCGGAATCATTGTTCACCAAACACGACATTAGTAGAAGGTGCCCAAAGGGTGGCGCTCAAGAGCTGAAATTACGCAAAGCACGTCACTATGTTTGTGTTTGTTGGCTGACAATTGTATACTGTTTGTATGCAAGACAAGTTCACGGCATACGCCCTTTGGACAAAAGTCTGGCGCTTTGTCTGCGGAAAATCCGATTGTGTGTATGAGGCTTAAGAATTCATAAGCTGCAATTTAATACTTTTTTTGTTTTAATGCCGCTTTAGACCCTGTTCGCACTTGAGCATTTTGCCGCTTAAAGCTTAATGCTCAGAAATACTCAGCAAGCAAAATCCCATTCATTTCAATGTCCCCTGTTCACACTTGAGCTTTTTGTCACCTGTAGCAAAATGCCTGTCGCTCAAAAAAGTACAGATTTGAGTGTTTTTGCCCTCATAGACTTCAATAGGAAACACCTGAAAAGTAAGAAATTTGCGTTTTTTCAGGTGTTTTCAGCTGAACAGCAGCTCCTCTCTCCTTTTCTAGCACCTTACATAGGTTTCTATTGGGCACAGCAAAAATGCCTTAATGAAAAAGCCTGAAAAAAAATGGCTATAATATTTGCAAATGTGCTATAAAAAAAACATGTAAAAACTCCTGAAAAAAACACTTGAAAAACTCTGGAAAATGCTCAGCTTAAGTGTGAATGTAGCCTTAAGGATTTATGTATATATAAACACAACAACACATCTTGGGCACCAACAAATATTATGTTAGATGATGTTGAGCCACGCTGATCATTGTAGTCCCCCTTTTGTGCTTTAAACACTTCATATCCACTCCATAGCACCAGATCATGTGTACAGTATCTCACAAAAGTGAGTACACCACTCACATTTTTGTAAATATTTTATTACGGTATATCTTTTCATGTGACAACACTGAATAAATTACACTTTGACAGATGACAGCCATGCATACCAATTTGATACAGTGTGCGGCATATGGTCTGTGCACTGACAGGCTGACCCTCCACCCCTTCAAACTCTGCTGCAATACTGGCAGCACTCGTACGTCTTTTTCCCAAAGACCACCTCTGGATATGACACTGAGCACGGGCACTCAACTTCTTTGGTCGACCATGGCAAGGCCTGTTCTGAGTGGAACCTGTCCTGTTAAACCGCTGTATGGTCTTGGCCACTGTGCTGCAGCTCAGTTTGAGGGTTTTGGCAATCTTCTTATAGCCTAGGCCATCTTTATGTAGAGCAAAAATTCTTTTTTTTTTAGATCCTCAGGGAGTTCTTTGCCATGAGGTGCCATGTTGAACTTCCAGTGACCAGTATGAGAGAGTGAGAGTGATAACACTAAATTTAACACACCTTCTCCCCATTCACACCTGAGACCTTGTAACACTAACGAGTCACATTTCACCTGTGAGTAAAAATGGCTAATTGGCTAGAGAGCTAAAATGGCTCTCTCTCTAATTTGAACATTTTCACTTAGAGGTATACTAACTTTTGTTGCCAGCGGTTTAGATGGCTGTGTGTTGAGTTATTTTGATGGCACAGCAATTTTACACTGTTATACAAGCTGTACACTCACTACTTTACATTATATCAAAGTGTCATTTCTTCAGAGTTGTCACATGAAATTTGAGGGGTGTACTGACTTTTGTGAGATACTGTATATATGTGATCTGGCTTTTCCAGGTAGGGCGCACTGACAGCTCACTTCCCCTGTGATCACACACAGCTGGATCCCACTGCGGACTCTATGTCCACTGACACCCATTGATTGTTCTGTACAGAGGCAGAATGACGATCTGCCTATGTAAACAAGACAGATCACCGTTTTGTCAGTATGGAAGGCATGGATCCTGTGTCTCTGCAAAGCAGGAACATGGACACATGCCTTCCCCTAGTAAAAGAAACTCCCACAGTTTAAAGAAAAACTGGTCAGGCACACATTTAACCCTTTGATCGCTGCTGATGTTAACCCCTTCCTAGCCAATGTCATTAGTACAGATCACTGTAGTAATGTCACTGGCCCTCAAAAAGTGTCAGTTAGTGTACAAATTGACCGATGCAATAGCGCAGTCACTGATCACCGCCATTACTAGTAAAAAAAAAATATCTAATAGTTTGTAGATGCTATAACTTTTGTGCACACCAACCAATATACGCTTATTGAAATTTGATTTACCAAAAATATGTAGCAGAATACATATTAGCCTAAACTTATTTAATTTTTTTGATGGATATGTTTTGTAGCAGAAAGTAAAAAATATTGGGTTTTTTTCAGAATTGTTGGTCTTTTTTTGGTTATAGCGCAAAAAATATATAAAACTCAGTGGTGAAAGAAAGCTCTATTTGTGGGAAAAAAGGACATCAATTTTACTTGGGTATAGCATCGCACGACCACCCAATACGCATAGCCATGCCCCTAGTTGCGGGCCTCTGATGTGTGATGTCAATTTCGGTTTGGCTGCTTCCATTGCGCTCCATTGTGGTTTTGGCTTCCTGTTGCCTGTCACGTCCTGTTTGTATAGCTGACGTCTACCCAGAGGGAAATCCTTTTATCATACCCTTGTTGGATGAGATACATTTTTTTTTCAAGTGAGATGCCATTTCCTGTTTTTGATTTCTATATGCATTGCCGGCACCTGGGCTTCCAAGCTGGATGAGAAGGTTTTCTACTGTCGCTTGACCTACCTGGAGCGTTGATATATCTCTCTCAACCCTATAGCTTAGCCGGGGAAATCACTGTACTAACATTGGGCTCCTAAGCTCTTCAGTTTTTCTTCTCATTCAGCCAGCTGGGTTGAGCAAAAATTCCTGATATGTGCCTGTTGTACCATGTACTTGTATAAGAAAGTATCCTGTTCTCTTTGCAATGCAATGCTCCTTTGTGTGAAATCCCTGGTGATCCTGCTAGTCCCTCTGCTTTCCTATTAAAAACGGACTACAATATGCAGGAAAGCACACTGTGGTCAGTTCTTTAGCTATGCTGGAAACTCAGCCTGTTCTCCTCCTATGATCAGACTTGTCCTGACATGCCTCCTCTGCATAGAAACTCAGTATGCTGCTGCTTCTCCTCCCCGAGCTCTTATGCAGCTGAGAACAGAGGGAATGTAATCACTTATAATAAAAAGGGAAAAAATGATTTATAATATTTTTTTATATCTATATACAAATGTTGTGCCTTTCATTTCAGTTTTAACCCCTTGGCGCTGGCTCCCGCTGGCCCTTTAGGCCCCATTCACACCTGAGCGTTTTGTAGCTTGAAGCCTGAAGCTACAAAACGCTAGAGGGGAAAATTCTATTATTCTCAATGGAGATGGTTCACATCTCCACTCCATGTCACCTGAAGCCGAACGCCTGAAGCTCAAACAAGTTCCGGACCCTTTTTTGTCGCTCGAATTGAGCAGATTTGGCCTTTTTTTCTTCTTTTTACATCGGTGACCTTTTGCCCTGCACAAAATCGTGGCAAATCGTGGTAAAACGCAGTAAAAACGCAGCAAAAAACGCTTGAAAATGCTACGCTCAGGTGTGAATGCAGCCTTAAGGGGTTCAGAATTCTGGGAGGTGAAATGGGGCTTGTGACCATGTGACTGCTGTCATGGCAGTCACATGATCAGAAAACTCCTGATCACTAGCAGCAATCAGTACCTTTCTATGAACTGCCAGGCACCGTGCCCGGAGTGCGCAGGGCGCAGGCTCTCAGCACAGCTCTATGGGCGCTAATGCATGCAAATGTGCAGCCTCTCACATTAGGTGTGAGGACCTGCTTAGAGTAGAACTGAAGATAAATTTTGTTTTTCTGGCCACTCAAAATGTTATATTTTCTTTAATTTTTGGTAATAATGGTCACAGGACAAAAAGAGATAGGGAATCTTCCTAATAGGGACACAGATAGCAATAGAGAGGTGTTCTAATCCTTCTCCACTCTATTCAAAATGAAATAAATATTTTTCTTGTTATACTTTAATTCTTAGGGATAGTTTAGAGGTTAGGAACATTTAGACCCCTTTCACACTGGGGCGTTTTTCAGGTGTTTTTCAGGCGCTTTAGTGTTAAAAAAAGCGCCTGTAAAGCGCTTGAAAGAAGCCTCATCTGCAGTCCCAATATGAAAGCCCAAGTGCTTTAAGAGCCCTTTCACAATGTCAGCGCCCGAAAAACGCTCGTAAAGCGCAGTTTAAACTAGCAGCATTACCAGTGTTTTTTGAGCGTTATTGGGCGCTTTTAACCCCTGCTAGTGACCAAATAAAGGGTTAAAAGTGCCCACAAAACGCTGCTGCCAATAGCGCTTTTCAGACGCTTTTCAGGCGTTTTACAGGAAATTCCCATTGATTTCAATGGGAAGGGGCGCTTTGGGAGCGTTGTATTCACTGTTCCAAAAGCGCTGCAAAGAAGCTTCTTGCAGGACTTTTTTTGACACCCTGCCTGCGCAGCGTCTCAGTGTGAAAGCACTCAGGCTTTTACATTGGGATTGCAGTTGCGGCTTCTTTCAAGCGCTTTACAGGCGCTTTTTTTAACACTAAAGCGCCTGAAAAATGCTCCAGTGTGAAAGGGATCTCAGTGTGAAAGCACTCGGGCCTTTACATTGGGATTGCAGTTGCAGCTTCTTTCAAGCATTTTACAGGCGCTTTTTTTAACGCTAAAGCGCCTGAAAAACGCCAGAAAAACGCCCCAGTGTGAAAGGGGTCTTAGGGGAACTGTTTTATTTTGACTTTAGTGCTGAAAGCCAGTGTCGACAACCATGAGACAAAAACAATTGAACTGATGACCAATTTAAAATGTATATACCTAAAAGAAAGCAATACATCTTCATATCACCATTTGCATTTTCCCTGCAAATGCTGTTGTTTTGCACAAAACTCTTTGTTAAGCTGCAGCAGCTAAAAATAATAATGTGTACATTTATTCTGGTGCTCATCTGTTTACTGAATACTTATCAATTAGGCAGGTTGGCCTTCCACAGATTGTACATTAAAAGAAAACCCCTTTGTCATGAACTGACTGCTAAGAGCATGAAGCTGCTGACTCTTTTCCTCCCAGATGATAAATAGCCATGTGTACCAACTAACCTGTTTTGCATCATGCAACACATTTAAAGCTGTCACAGGCAGTAGCCATAGGCAGGAGAAAAAAGGTGCAATCTAATCTGTGTGCTGTAATTTTCAGTTCAGATTTCAGGAACTGGCCTTCATGCTCCATTAATGCAACCTGTTCTGCAAATGGCAAACCCTATTTTCAATAGATCCTTTACAGGATTCTACGAATGAAAGAATATGATGGCCCAGAATTTAATATTCCTTACATGTGTCACGAGTCGTGTGCTTGTGTTAAGCAGTATCCTGTTCTCTTTGTATTGCTTCCTTATGTATGCAATGCCTGGTGATCCTGCCCGTCCCCTTGCTTTACTATTTCAAACTGACTACACTAGACATGAGAGCACATCCAACCCAGTGTAGTCAGTTTTGTGGCTGTGTTGGGAGTTCTGTCTCCCTGTCCTCCAATAGCCAAGGCTTGTGCTGACACGCCCCTCTGCACAACCATTTGAAGATTAGTGTACTGGAGTTTCTCCACTTCCATCTTTCCAAGCCCCTTATGCAGCTGAGAACAAAGGTCATATGACCACTAATAATAAAAAAAAGAAAAAGATTTATATGTGTAGCGCCGGTACTCCTGAAGAGTATGCGCTATGTCTGTAAATTTAGTATTTTCCCAAGACAATAGTTGAGTCTTGGGGTTAATTGTTTTAAATTGTGGTTTTGGCATCAGTTTGGCTGGGCTGTACTAATGTTCTGCCTGGTCATAGGTGTAGGTACCACCTTTGACAGGCATTGGAAAGCAGTCTGGTTGGACGCTTTGGGTACCTATCTCTCTCGGAGCCAATCAGTGGGTGTGTTGTCTCACTGTGTATTCCGGGAGAGGGTACTTAAGGTGCTGAAGTCACGTAGTTCTGGGTTCCAGGCCAGAAGTATGTTCTGACTCCATGGTCCTGGTCCTCCTGACCAGCCCCCAGGGGCCCTCATGGCCTGGGGTGCGGATCCATCTGTTTCCAAGTCTCTGAACTGGTTAGTCCGAGGCACAGTAACTGGAAGGAGGATTCTAAAGTGGTCCGGTGCCGTCTCGGGTTTTGGAGAGGCCCAGCAACTCGTCATGCAACCAGGGGAGGACTCTTCAGAAGAGGGCCACGCACGAGGCTGGCTACCCGGTAAAAGCCTGGATGCTGAGCTGTATGGACACTAATTGAATCCGTATTTCTTACAGTATCGCTGGACCAGCTGCAAGATACTGGTACTGTAAGAAAGTTTCTATTTTCATCCTTCGGTTACAACTAAGTTCCTGTGAGAGACTTTCTGTGTTCATCTAAAGTTTGCAACCAAATCTGTGGCAGAGACTTTGCTAAGTTTGAGTCACTGTCGGCTGCTAAATCCCTAAACCAGGATTTATCCGACAGTGGAAGTATCCAGTTACGAGTGGCTATTCCCTGGATTACCTTGAGAGAGACATTTATTAAGTGTCAGCAGTTTCAAAGTGCCTGAGCTTCCATACCTATACCCTCTATTCCCAACTGAGAGACTGTGTTTCTGTTCAACGTTTTAAGCAAATAAAAATTCCTAAAAGGAATTCAAGTATTGGTCTCTGCAGTTATTGGGCTATCAACCTCGGGAACCCCTAGACAAGAACGACGAGTTACAAGGCGGAGAAGGTAAATGGTAAGCCCAAGAAAACCAGCCACTCCTTCGGGGGTCAGTGCTACATATGTTTTTGTATATATGCAAACAACTGTTTTGCTTTTCATTTGTATTTCAAACGGAATGGGTTGTTTTACAGGGTAAGGGTTCACATATACTTTAGCAATAAATGCCTTCAACAGTTTAAAATCTATAATGATTTATTTTGTTCAAATATCAGTTGACATGGCACATTCATTTTACAACTTTTCCTGTATGTTATACATGATGGCACTTTAAAAATGTTTCTGTATCAATCCCATCATTCCAATATCTAAACCTGAAGCCCTATACTCAAAGATGTACCTTTGAGATGTTAAAATGTGCAATACCCTTAGATGGTTTGATAGTTTAAGAGAATATTTAACGCTATATCCACCAGAAATTTCCTGATGTATGTGATAAATATTGGTTGAGTAAGGGTGCACCTAATCCTAATTTGTCACTGTATATGTAATATAATTGTAATATCATTCTTTCTCCTTATTGTAGTGTCTCAATATCCTAATTGGTTCCAGTTTTATTCACTAATTACAGCAAACTGTCAATATGAGGCAGTTGAGATGTTGTTATTTTGGTAAATCAGTATTTAAAGGCTAAGTTCACCTTAAAAAAAGATAATAGTTGCACATATTTTTGCAGGTAAAAACAAAATGTGTATTTATTTATTTATTTTCTGGAGCCTGCAGATCAGTAGATCGTGGGTGCAATGTCAGGCTCCTGCAGAATCTCAGTATAGCTGTCTGCCCGTACCTCCCATAAAGGCAGTTACTGGAAATTGGGAAGATCAATAAACGACAAGAGTGCTCACCAAGAACCTCACAGATTATTGAGAACTACAAGCCATCTGGCAGACAGTAGTTGTGATTAGTGATGGCCGAACGGTTCGCCCGGCGGTCGTTTCGCGGCGAATTTCCGACTTTCGCCGTCCGCGGGTTCGAACGCCTTTTTCCGTCGTTCGCCCCGGCGGACTTACGTGTTTAATGTATACAAGAACTTTAACCTTTCGTGACACGTTTATCATGTGTTACAGGACAACCAATTGAGACATGACAGCTCATGGACACTTGGACATTCCCCCTAACCTATAAATACACCCGATCCGGTGGCCATTTTACATTCTTTCTTCTGTCACTGTAGGGAAAGGATCCTGTGTGGAGTAGGGACAGAGAAAACGCTAGCTATTTGGTACACAAAAGTTCTTTTCAGGACTGGTATAGGTGTTAGGTCAGCAGCCTGAGTTTCTTTTGTCAGTTTAGATAAAGGGACAGAGCGCTGTATGCTGCTATTTTAGGGACAGCTCAGCCAGATTAGTCTTTCTTCATCATCATCATCATCATCATCATTAGCTGTTACTATCAGGTCCACAAAAGAGCTGTTCCAGCTAATCGTTCCAGCCTACTCTTTTTTGCCAATTTGTATAGGGACAGGCAGGAAGCAGTGTGTCAGGCAGTGAGGATAATTTTAAAGACTTGCTGTTACTATTAGTTCCACAAAGGTTCTTTTCAGGACTGGTATCAGTGGTACGGTAATAGGCTTGTACACGTATAATATTCTTTCTTCCAAATATAGAAAGAATATTATACTTGACTGCTGCCCTTCTGCTGCAGTCTGCTAATCATTCACAACTCACTTGTTCCACAAAGCTCTTTATCAGGACTGGTAACTTGGTCTGTCTAGGGTGCTACGGTACATAGGCTTGGGTGCGGTACAGTCTGCTGTTCTGTAAGGACCGCTATCGGTCCACAATACATAGGGTTGCCGTGCACTACTGCTGACCGCTGCCCTATACTGCAGCAGTCCTTCATTGGTATAGGGACTGACGTACAGTCTGCTAATCACTAACACACAACCTGCTTGGTCCACAAAAGTTCTTATAAGGACTGGTAACTTGGTATAGGGTGCTACGGTACATAGGCCTGAGTGCGTTACAGTCTGCTGTTCTGTAAGGACCGCTATCGGTCCACAATACATAGGGTTGCCGTGCACTACTGCTGACCGCTGCCCTATACTGCAGCAGTCCTTCAGCGGTATAGGGACTGACGCACAGTCTGCTAAACACTAACACACAACCTGCTTGGTCCACAAAAGTTTTTATAAGGACTGGTAACTTGGTATAGGGTGCTACGGTACATAGGCCTGAGTGCAGTACAGTCTGCTGTTCTGTAAGGACCGCTATCGGTCCACAATACATAGGGTTGCCGTGCACTACTGCTGACCGCTGCCCTATACTGCAGCAGTCCTTCATTGGTATAGGGACTGACGTACAGTCTGCTAATCACTAACACACAACCTGCTTGGTCCACAAAAGTTCTTATAAGGACTGGTAACTTGGTATAGGGTGCTACGGTACATAGGCCTGAGTGCGTTACAGTCTGCTGTTCTGTAAGGACCGCTATCGGTCCACAATACATAGGGTTGCCGTGCACTACTGCTGACCGCTGCCCTATACTGCAGCAGTCCTTCATTGGTATAGGGACTGACGTACAGTCTGCTAATCACTAACACACAACCTGCTTGTTCCACAAAAGTTCTTATAAGGACTGGTAACTTGGTATAGGGTGCTACGGTACATAGGCTTGAGTGCGGTACAGTCTGCTGTTCTGTAAGGACCGCTATCGGTCCACAATAGATAGGGTTGACGTGCACCACTGCTGACCGCTGCCCTATACTGCAGCAGTCCTTCAGCGGTATAGGGACTGACGTACAGTCTGCTAAACACTAATACACAACCTGCTTGGTCCACAAAAGTTCTTATAAGGACTGGTAACTTGGTATAGGGTGCTACGGTACATAGGCTTGAGTGCGGTACAGTCTGCTGTTCTGTAAGGACCGCTATCGGTCCACAATAGATAGGGTTGACGTGCACCACTGCTGACCGCTGCCCTATACTGCAGCAGTCCTTCAGCGGTATAGGGACTGACGCACAGTCTGCTAAACACTAACACACAACCTGCTTGGTCCACAAAAGTTTTTATAAGGACTGGTAACTTGGTATAGGGTGCTACGGTACATAGGCCTGAGTGCGTTACAGTCTGCTGTTCTGTAAGGACCGCTATCGGTCCACAATACATAGGGTTGCCGTGCACTACTGCTGACCGCTGCCCTATACTGCAGCAGTCCTTCATTGGTATAGGGACTGACGTACAGTCTGCTAATCACTAACACACAACCTGCTTGGTCCACAAAAGTTCTTATAAGGACTGGTAACTTGGTATAGGGTGCTACGGTACATAGGCCTGAGTGCGTTACAGTCTGCTGTTCTGTAAGGACCGCTATCGGTCCACAATACATAGGGTTGCCGTGCACTACTGCTGACCGCTGCCCTATACTGCAGCAGTCCTTCAGCGGTATAGGGACTGACGCACAGTCTGCTAAACACTAACACACAACCTGCTTGGTCCACAAAAGTTCTTATAAGGACTGGTAACTTGGTATAGGGTGCTACGGTACATAGGCCTGAGTGCAGTACAGTCTGCTGTTCTGTAAGGACCGCTATCGGTCCACAATACATAGGGTTGCCGTGCACTACTGCTGACCGCTGCCCTATACTGCAGCAGTCCTTCATTGGTATAGGGACTGACGTACAGTCTGCTAATCACTAACACACAACCTGCTTGTTCCACAAAAGTTCTTATAAGGACTGGTAACTTGGTATAGGGTGCTACGGTACATAGGCTTGAGTGCGGTACAGTCTGCTGTTCTGTAAGGACCGCTATCGGTCCACAATAGATAGGGTTGACGTGCACCACTGCTGACCGCTGCCCTATACTGCAGCAGTCCTTCAGCGGTATAGGGACTGACGTACAGTCTGCTAAACACTAATACACAACCTGCTTGGTCCACAAAAGTTCTTATAAGGACTGGTAACTTGGTATAGGGTGCTACGGTACATAGGCTTGAGTGCGGTACAGTCTGCTGTTCTGTAAGGACCGCTATCGGTCCACAATAGATAGGGTTGACGTGCACCACTGCTGACCGCTGCCCTATACTGCAGCAGTCCTTCAGCGGTATAGGGACTGACGTACAGTCTGCTAAACACTAATACACAACCTGCTTGGTCCACAAAAGTTCTTATAAGGACTGGTAACTTGGTATAGGGTGCTACGGTACATAGGCTTGAGTGCGGTACAGTCTGCTGTTCTGTAAGGACCGCTATAGGTCCACAATAGATAGGGTTGACGTGCACCACTGCTGACCGCTCACCTATACTGCAGCAGTCCTTCAGCGGTATAGGGACTAAGAGTTTTGTCACAGGGTCATTTAAAAAATGACATGCAGAGGAAGAGGCAGGCCCTTCCGCAGGGGTGGTAGGGGTAGGGCAGGAGCAACAGGCTTGAGCCAAAGTGGGAAGTTGCAGAAGGTGCGTTCAATTACTTTAAAGGATGCACCAGACTTGGTTGAGTGGCTCGCTCAGCCTTACTCTTCTGCACCCTCCTCATCCTCTCGATCTGCACCCTCTTCTTCACTCTCTGCTATGTGCACCCCCAAAGACACTACCACCAACAACACGACCACCACCACCACCACCACATACCTTCCGCTTGAGTCACTGGAATTATTTTCCGATCCATATCAAGAGGACATTTCTGATGCGCAGCCACTCTTGGTATTGGATCAGGAAGAGGAGGTAGCAACAAGCGCTACTCAGCAGTCTGACGCCAGTACCCAGATCAGCCCAAGGAGGAGGTTGGTCCCCGGTGTTGCTGCCTACTCTACTTATAGCGGTGGGGAAGGTGACGTTGATGATGACGTGTCTAGTGATGTCACGTGGGTGCCCACAAGAGAGGAAGAGGAGGGGAGTTCAGAGGGAGATATGGACCAGCAGATAGGGAGGAGAAGCAGCAATGACTTACATTGCACAGCAGGGACAAAGCAGACTGCAAATGTATCAGGAGCGAGTCATCGACCATGTACGGTCACATCTGGCGCTCCCAGGACACCGGCACATGGCTCCGCAGTGTGGGCTTTTTTTAACGTGTCCGCTGCTGACAATAGCGTTGCCATCTGCAATCTTTGCAGTCAACGCGTTAGTCGCGGTAAGCCCAATACTCACCTAGGGACGACCGCCTTAAGAAGGCACATGAGCAGCCATCACCGAGCCCAGTGGGAGCAACGGAACACACAAAGCCACACTGCAGGCTCTCACCGTCCAGCCTCGTCTTCTACTTCTCCTTCTCCTCTCTCCTCACAATTGTCCTCCACTCCACCTTCCATCACGCCAAGCTCACATTTTTCTGCAAAAAGGCAGGCTTCCGTGGGCCTAATGTTTGAGCGTAAAAAAATGATGACGCCGGATAACCCTCTTGCCCAACGGTTGGCGGCTGGCTTGTCAGAACTCATAGCCCGCCAACTACTGCCATATAAACTGGTGGACTCGGAGGCCTTTCGCAAATTTGTGGCCATTGGAACACCACAATGGAAGGTCCCAGGAAGGAAGTATTTCTCAGAGAAGGGCATCCCAGAGCTATATGGCCATGTTCAGCGGCAAGTGAATGTATCTCTGGCACACAGTGTCGGTGCCAAGATACATCTGACCACAGACACGTGGTCTAGCAAACACGGGCAGGGAAGGTATATCAGTTTTACTGCCCACTGGGTGAACCTTCTGACGGCCGTCAAGCATGTAACCCGTGGCACCCGTGTAGATTTGGTTTTACCGCCACGGATTGCATGCAGGCCTGACTCTTCTTCTCCTCCTCCTACTCCATCCTCCTCCCTCTCCTCCTCAGCTGCCTCCTCCTTTTCCGCTGCTAGCGTCTCTTCCACTGCACCGCCCAAGCTCCCCAGAACCTATTCCACATGCCAGGTGAGACGTTGCCATGCCGTGCTGCGTCTGTTGTGCCTGGAAGCAAAGAGCCACACTGGCCCGGCACTCCTTTCAGCTTTGCGTTCACAGGCAGATGAGTGGCTAACACCGCTCAATTTGACAGTTGGTAAAGTGGTGTGTGACAACGGTGCCAATCTGCTTAGCGCATTGAAACAGGGCAAAATCACGCACGTGCCGTGCATGGCACACGTCTTAAACTTGGTCGTGCAGCGATTCCTTGTCAAATACCCTGGGGTCCAGGACATCTTGCGGCAGGCAAGGAAAATCTCGGCCCATTTCAGAAGATCTTACACGGCCATGGCTCGCCTTGCTGACATTCAGCGGCGACACCATCTGCCGGTCAGACGTCTTATTTGCGATTGCCCGACGCGATGGAACTCAACCTTCTATATGCTTGATAGGCTGCTCCAGCAGAAACGTGCAGTTAACGTCTACCTGTATGAACTCTGCGAAAGAAACGGTTCTGGGGAGCTGGGTTTTTTTTCACCGCGCCAGTGGCTGCTCATGCGCGACACATGCAGACTTCTGCGGCCATTTGAGGAGATCACCAAACTGGTCAGTCGCAGCCATGGCGCCATCAGTGACATGGTACCTTATGCCTTCTTTCTGGAGCGTGCATTGCGTCGTGTCATTGATCAGGCTGTGGAGGAGCAGGAGCGGGAAGATGAGGAAGTCGCAATGCTGGATGAATTCCCAGGGGGGGCTACTCTATCTGAGACAAGTCAACAACAGGAGTCTGATGAGGAGTCAGAGGAGGATGGTGCCGGGGCGGATGAGCAGGAGCAAGAAGAGCATGCTTTAAACCTTTCTGGGATCCCTGTTGTGCGAGGATGGGGAGAGGAGAATGAAGAGGACGACATTATCCTGGATGATGAGCAGGAGCCAGGCCACCACACCGCTTCCACTTTAGTGCAAATGGGGGCCTTCATGCTCCAGTGTTTTAATAGGGACCCCCGTATAAAAAGCATGAGGGTCAAGGACCAGTACTGGGTGGCAACGTACTTAGACCCCCGGTACAAACACAAAATGGCGGAAATGTTACCGCCGTCGCAGAGGGCTGTCAGAATGCAGCACTTCCAGGCCTTGCTTCGAGAAATGCTGCATTCTGCTTTTGCGTGCGCTGGCAGAGGAGCAATTCCCACTCCCAGAGAAGGATTTGCGGGTACCAATCCAACAGCGCCTGCAAGAAGAGGCCGGTTTGAAGATGTGTTGGTGACTTCGGATATGAGGTCATTCTTTCAGCCGACCCATCGACAGGTGTCATCCGGATCCAGCATCAGGGAACGCCTAGACCGTCAGGTGTCCGACTACATTGGGTTAACGGCCGATGTGGACGCTCTGAGGAGTGATGAACCCCTAGACTACTGGGTGGGCAGGCTTGACCTCTGGCCAGAGCTTGCCCAATTTGCAATCGAACTGTTGGCTTGCCCCTCATCCAGTGTCCTGTCCGAAAGGACGTTCAGCGCAGCAGGGGGGATTGTGACCGATAAGCGTACTCGCCTAGCTCACCACAGTGTTAACTACCTCACATTTCTAAAAATGAATGAGGCATGGATCTCGGAGGAATTCAACACATGTGATCAGTAGACCATGTATATGTCTATAAACAATTTTTGGAATCAAGCACACAGACCTTCTTAATTCATTTGGCTCACTTCCCTGACCCAAAAAAGCACACCGTACTATATGCCCCTACCCTCCTCTTTGAAGAGGTTGAGCGGTGTCATATTTCTACTGGGGCTGCTTATTATGAGGGGTTCCCACCATCCCTGTGCTGTGCTGACTTCCTCCTGGGTGTTCTTATTATGAGGGGCTCCCACCATCCCTGTGCTGTGCTGACTTCCTCCTGGGGGTTCTTATTATGAGGGGATCACACCATCCCTGTGCTGTGCTGACTTCCTCCTGGGGCTGCTTACGGTGCTGCTGTCAGCGCTGTATGTCACGGAGCTGCTGTCAGCGCTGTATGTCACGGAGCTGCTGTCAGCGCTGTATGTCACGGAGCTGCTGTCAGCGCTGTATGTCACGGAGCTGCTGTCAGCGCTGTATGTCACGGAGCTGCTGTCAGCGCTGTATGTCACGGAGCTGCTGTCAGCGCTGTATGTCACGGAGCTGCTGTCAGCGCTGTATGTCACGGAGCTGCTGTCAGCGCTGTATGTCACGGAGCTGCTGTCAGCGCTGTATGTCACGGAGCTGCTGTCAGCGCTGTATGTCACGGTGCTGCTGTCAGCGCTGTATGTCACGGAGCTGCTGTCAGCGCTGTATGTCACGGAGCTGCTGTCAGCGCTGTATGTCACGGAGCTGCTGTCAGCGCTGTATGTCACGGAGCTGCTGTCAGCGCTGTATGTCACGGAGCTGCTGTCAGCGCTGTATGTCACGGTGCTGATGTCAGTGCTCTGTATTACGGTGCTGCTGTCAGTGCTCTGTATCTCCTGCACCCTCTTGTTTGCCTACCCTGGTCCCTGACCTTCCCTCTCCTCCATTGCCTTCATTAGCTCCATAGTCCTGAATTGTCAGAACAATTTCCCAAATAAAAAAAAAATGCTTGTAGTTATCGATCCCAAATTCACCTCATACATGTATTATGCTATTGTCCAGGTGGTGGGACTACGTGCTACCCCCTAATAATTACCCCGTGGCCGCAAATTCGACCTAAAGGTTTGCGAAATTCGCCTCCCATTGAAGTCAATGGAGCCCGCGGCGAACGGTCGTTTTCGCGAACGTTTGTGTCCGTTCGCGTTTCGCGTTCGCGAAACGTCCCGTCGGAAGTTCGTCCATCACTAGTTGTGATCACAGATCACTGTGAATGAATGATGCTGTCACAGCTGGGTATTGAAAGGGTGCGGGCAGGTGCTCTTTGGTAGCATGTTACATGTTACACCCTAAATACAGGTGTAACAAGTAACATATTACTGAAAGCGAACTTATCCTTTAAACTCAAATTAGGAGCTAATCTAAAAAGTGGCGTGTACTTTTTAAATCATAGTGTGAGAAAGCATTAGCTGTAAAAAACAATGACTACATAACAATATGTGACTAGGTATAAAAGGAAGGTATAAATATTGTGACAGTAGTCTTGTTATAGGAATCAGGATTTTATGCTACTCAATTTAGACCTCAAACTGGACTCATTATCGTTATAAGCCTAAACATAACTTGTAGTACAGCTCAGCTGCTACAAAAAACACAACTTAGTGGTCCAACCGCCAGTGCTCAGCTTTAGCTGTGTCTTGCAGCAGGTAGGCCAGTTTTATTCTTAGGCTGATAAATCTGTACACTCTGCAGGCTTACATAAACCTGACAATGCTAAAGGATGCTCTAACTGGTAATTGCAACTGTTAGCATTAGAGAGCATGACAATCTACTAGTGCCTAAAAAATTGCTGCATTAAATATTCTCCCAGGAAGCTTCTCTTAGGAAGTAGTTAAAGACAAGGAAAAAAAAGTACAGATACAGTGGCTGCATTTATTTTCTTTTTCCAGGCCTTTCCTTTCATCTGTCAATAATACACTTTCTGTCCTAGGATGACTGTACTCTTCAGAGGACCAGTGTTGTCATCTTAGTTTGCTCAGTTTATTAGTACTACAAACACCTTCTCATCCCTATAATGTTTTTCGTCCGAAAAACATCGTAAGAGCAAGACTACGCATTCTGTTTGGGGAGGAATGGTACCGAAGTCAGTACTTTATAAAATGTATTTTTTTTAAATAAATCATTATAAACACCAGACTTGGATCAAATAATGCCACGTACACACGATCTGACTTTCCAGCAGACTAGGTCCGACTGTCTTCCCGACTGACTTTCGGCGGAGATCCGACGGACTTTCAGAATGAACAGACTTGCCCACACATGGGCTAAAGTATGTTAATTTTGAACATGACTCTAGGTACGACTGGACTAGAAAGGGAAGTCAATCTCGCAGCTTTCATCTGCGAGATTGGCACCTTATGAGCCCCGTGGCCTGGTATTGATTTTAAGGGGAACCCCCTACGCCGAAAAAACGGCATGGGGGTCCCCCCAAAGTCCATACCAGACCCTTATCCTAGCACGCAGCCCGGCCGGTCAGGAAAGGGGGTGGGGACGAGCGAGCCCCCCCTGAACCGTATCAGGCCGCATGCCCTCAACATGGGGAGTGGGTGCCCTGCAGCCCCCCCACCCCAAAGCACCTTGTCCCCATGTTGATGAGGAAAAGGGCCTCTTCCCGACAACCCTGACTGTTGGTTGATGGGGTCTGTGGGAGCGAGGGCTTACCAGAACCCGGGAGCCCCCTTTAATAAGGGGGCCCCCAGATCCCAGACCCCACCCTATTTCAATGCGTATGGGGTATTGAAGAGGCTGCATTTGGTGGGCACTGCACAGATGAGGCTGAATTTGGTGGGCACTGCACTGGTGAGTCTGCATTTGGTGGGCACTGCACTAATGAGGCTTCTTTGGTGGGCACTGCACTGATGAGGCTGCATGTGGTGGGCACTGCACCGATGAGGCTGAATTTGGTGGGCACTGCACTGGTGAGGCTGCATTTGGTGGGCACTGCAATTATGAGGCTGCATTTGATGGACACTGCACTGTTGAGGCTGCATTTGATGGGCACTGCACTGATGAGGCTGCATTTGCTGGGTCACTGCACTGATGATTCTGCATTTGGTGGGCACTGCACTAATGAGGCTACATTTGGTGGGCAGTGCATTGAAGAGGCTGCATTTGGTGGGCATTTGGTGGGCACTACACTGATGATTCTGCATTTGGTGGGCACTGGACTAATGAGGCTACATTTGGTGGGCAGTGCATTGAAGAGACTGCATTTGGTGGGCATTTGGTGGGCATTGCACTGGTATGCTGTATTTGGTGGGCACTGCACTGATGATGCTGCATTTGGTGGGCACTGCATTGATGAGGCTGAATTAGGTGGGCACTGCAGTGATGAGGCTGAATTTGGTGGGCACTGCACTGGTGAGGCCGCATTTGGTGGGCACTTCACTAGTAGGCTTCTTGTGCATGCATGTGTCTACTTTTGTGCTATGTGTTAATTTTGCATTATGTGTGTGTGTCTGCCAGTGTGTTAATTTAGGATTATATTTGCCTACCAGTGTGTTAATTTAGGATTATATGTGTGTCTACTAGTGTGTTAATTTGGGATTATGTGTGTATTTGTGTGACTGCAAGTATGTTAGTTTGGGATTGTGTGGGTGTCAATGTGTTAATTTGTGATTGTGTGTGTTTATCTATCAGTATACAGTATATGTGTGTCTGTGTGTGTGTGTGTGTGTGTGTGTGTATCTGTCATTGCAGCATGCACACATACATTGATATTACACACGAACAAAAAACATGACAAACACATACTGACATTACACACACACAGAAACCATGATACCCAAACAATATAATTTACTTTCTGTTGTTTGGGACAGGGGTACTTCACCATAAAAGGTTGAGAAACACTGGTCTACACAATATTTTCTTTACTGGCTTAAACACATGTGGCATGTCATTCTTTTGGGGGGGAGCGGATACCCTTCTTTTTAGAGGGATCCAGCTTCCAGCCACACGTGGGCGCCCACAGTGACAATGGCGGTG
Organism: Lithobates pipiens; assembly: GCF_037356315.1. Lineage (NCBI taxonomy): Eukaryota > Metazoa > Chordata > Amphibia > Anura > Ranidae > Lithobates > Lithobates pipiens. The sequence goes on along the minus strand of NW_027507718.1, from coordinate 360,878,046 downwards.
CCGCAGAGGGGGGGGGGGCGGGGAATCGTACGCCCGCATTGCTGGACAATGGGACAGGTGAGTGTCCAATTAATAAAAGGCAGCAGCTACACTTTGTGTAGCTGCTGAGTTATATGGGTGGAACCCAGCTTTAAGTAGGCACCTAAAATAGAAGTACACCCTAACACTTAAATCCCTCCGTCTGGGGTTGCCACCTCATTCTTTTAACCACTTGCTTACTGGGCACTTAAACCCCCCTCAGTCCCAGACCAATTTTCAGCTTTCAGCGCTGATGCACTTTGAATGACAATTGTGCGGGCATACAACACTGTACCCAAATGAAATTTTTATCATTTTTTTTCCCACAAATAGAGCTTTCTTTTGGTGGTATTTAATTACAGCTCGGAGTTTTATTTTTTGCTAAACAAACAAAAAAAATGCAAAAAAAAAAAATCATGGTTAATAGTTTGTTATAAAATTTTGCAAACGGGTCATTTTTCTCCTTCATTGAAGTGCGCTGATGAGGTGGCACTGATAGGCTGCACTGGTGGGCACTGATGGGCTGCATTGGTGGGCACTGATAGGCTGCATTGGTGGGCACTGATAGGCTGCACTGGTGGGCACTGATAGGCATAGTTAAGGCGGCACTAATAGGCACAGATAAGGCGGCACCGATGGGCACAGATAAGGTGGCACTGATGGGCAAAGATGGGCACAGATAAGGTGGCACGGATGGGTGGCACGGATAAGTGGCACAGATGGGTGGCACGGATGGGCACTGATAGGTACCACTGATAGATGGGACTGATAGGTGGCACTGATAGGTGGCTCTGATAGGTGGCACTGCTGGGCACTGATGGGCAGCACTGCTGGGCACTGGTAGATGACACTGATGGGTACGGATATGTGGCACTGGGGTGCAGCACCTTTGTTGAGGCATATTGTGGGCACTGCTGGGTGGCACTGTGGGCACTGCTGGGTGGCACTGCTGGGTGGCACTGTGGGCACTGCTGGGTGGCACTATGGGCACTGCTGGGTGGCACTGACGGGGGGCACTTACTTTTTTTTAATGTGGCACTGGCAGGTGGGCACTGGCAGGGGGCAGGTGGGCACTAGCAGGGCTGGCCATGATCGGGACTGATGTCCCGGTCACGGCCGCCAGTGATTGGCTTTTTTTCCCCCCTCGCGCTTACAGCACGAGGAGGAATAATAGCCGATTACCGGCTCCATTATATCACATGATCAGCTGTCATTGGCTGACAGCTGATCACGTGATAAGGGGTCGGGATCGACCCCTTGCACGGATCGGTGATCAGGCGAGTCTCATAGACTCGCCGATCACAGAGCGCGCCACGCGTGCCCCTCAGGGGGCGCGCAGGCCGCTCGTGCACGGGATGATGTCAATAGACGTAGTCCCGGAAAAGGAGATCCGCGCTGTAGCCGTCATTTGACTATAGCGCGGATCTCAAGTGGTTAAACCCAGACACATATGAAATTACACAGGTTCAATAGCTAATTTAATGCCGATAAGGCACCAGGTGAGTTTAATCACCACCTTAATCAGCCACAGAACCTGTGTGATTCATATGTTTTGGGCTTTAATGGGATGAGGTGGCAACCCCCAACAGACATCCACGATTTAACGCAAACCTATCTAGCCCTGTAAAAAAGAAATCAGTATACATACCTTTTCTGAAACAGATCTGATCCGGTACCTAACCGTGGAAGCTCTGCAGAGGACATGGTCGACAACTGCTGTGAAATGAACAGGGAGTGATGTCACCCATAGACTTACTATGGGCCTTCTGTTGTCGACTGCCTCCTCTGCACCCGCCTCCACAGCGAAGCTCAGCGCTGGATCGGATGGGATCGGCTTCAAAAAAGCTATGTATACTGATTTCTTCTTTAAAAGGCTAGATAGGTTAGTGTTAGATCGCCGATGTCTGTAGATGCAGGGATTTTAGTGTTAGGATGGACTTCTACTTTAACTAGGTGTCACTTAAGCCAGTAAAGGAAAATATTCTGTAGACTGAAATTTAATAGTTAAAGTGGACCTTGCAGCAGTAAAATGGACTCTCACAAGAGACTCTCCAAGATTTCAACTGCTAAGTATTCTCTGGAATCTAGCTGAAAGGAGTGTGATGTCATTCTCGCCTAGGCGTCACAGGTGTAAGTTTAAACCTTAACTTTTTTCATTTTACATTTACTAATAATAGGTGATTTATAATGGGGTGGAGGCACAGACAGTGTAAGTGTACCTTACATTTTACTTCAAGGTTTGCTTTAAATGCATGAATTATTTATTTTATCTTACTTTTTGTGCTGTCAATCTTTTTACTCCTTTTATATATTTTTTACTCTCAGATTTTATAAATTAGATCTTGCTGAGAAAAATATCAATCATGACACAAGTAATTTCTAAGGTGACTTTAGGGAGCCCAATTGTGGTAGAACATTGATTTGTAAAGGGGCAGTAATAACAGTTATCTACAGCAATCTCATTTAATGTATCTCATATTTATGTAGCCTCTCCCCATCTTCCAAAGCATGTCTATAGTCTCTTACAGCTTTCTACAGCATTACTTTTCCTAAATACTATGTACCTTGGTGACCACCTAAAGATAACATGTCCAGTTATGGAAAGACAGACCCATGCTTCCACATAGAAGTTACATCTCAGTTTGGGTTTCTGAATTCCGAATTGTAAAATTGTTAAATGTATCTTTTTCTATTATAGCATTTACTTTTTATTAAAAGAAGTATGAACATATTATAATGTCAGCTTTTTTATTCACTGTAAAATCCAAATCCTTAACATTTCTGGGCATTTTATTTTTAAATCAAGTCAGCTAAAGATTTTTACCTGGAATATATTTTCTATTGATACAACGTTCACAAGCCAAGTTTTTATACTGTGAAAGGTCTGATGTTACGTTATAGTTGGATACAATAGAATTCTAAACTTTGAATATTAGTAAGGGGAAACGTGTCATTTTACTTCTTGTACAGTTATGCTTATCTCCTAGTTCTTATTGAACTGTTTCGTTTTTTTTTTTTTTTTAGTTTTTTTTATAAAATAGTACATTTATATATAGAAGGCTTATCTAAAATCTATGCCATTGACTATTAGTCCCTGCTATCCCTGTTTTGTAAGAGAGGGTTTTGTTCTGTAAATCTGACAGGAAATGAAGAAATGAAAAGCACAGAATGAAAATAGAAGTCCTAGCTGTCCCTTTTAATAAAAATCAATTTCCTAGTTCAAAATAAAGCATGGAAAAAAAATATATATTTTATGGCTTTAAATTATGTTTGTAAGTTGGTATTTTTGTCAACCTTTTACTACATATTATCTAAAATAATTTAAGTCTAGATATAAATGATTGATGATCAAGTGGGGATCTGTAGAATTTATTAGGAAAAACAGCAGGTTTTAGTGGATATATCCTACACCACATTCCAATATCCAATGCAAGAACATGACACAAAGACAAGAAAAAAAAAGAAGAGACTTTACTACTGTTTTCTTCCAAACTCCTAAATATTCAAATCATGTATACCATACAATATGAACATCATCACACAGTACAATAAGCACCCCCTTGTGGCCGATCTATAACGAATAACCAGTGCGCTAAGGGCTTAGAATTTAATCTATCAGCTTTTATCATCAAACATTCAGTACAAATGTATAGTGCACAAATGCTATTATATTGGTTATGGATAAGGCCAAGCTTAACGTGATCTGTAGCATTTGCTGTGAAAAGCTAAGGCATTACATACAATCAATATATGTCACTGTAAGAAGAGATTGAAAGCACTTCACTATTTGAATAGTTTACATGTTTTATGGTATAGTGATAGCATAGTGGGGTGGTAGCTGCTTTCTTTATATATTTACAAAGTATTTAATAACACACACATATATATATATATATATATATATATATATATATATATATATACTGTATATAAATATAAATATATATATATATATATATATATATATATATATATTTATTGTGACAGAGCGAGGCTCTGTCCTTATGAAATCGGAGGAAAAAGAGACAGAGTTTGCATATCTCCAGCCCTGTGTCCAGGTCTTGAGGATAACGAGCAGGGTGTGTGCCCAGCTGCACACAGGCCATATAACAAAGGGCTGTTGGGAATGGAGTGTGAGGGATGGTGGAGTGGAGTAGCTTGCTGCTGTGCATGTCCAAAGAGCCCAAAGCTGTGTGCGTTGAAGGGTTGAAGCTGTGTGCGTCCAAAGAGCCCAAAGCTGTGTGCGTTGAAGGGTTGAAGCTGTGTGCGTCCAAAGAGCCCAAAGCTGTGTGCGTTGAAGGGTTGAAGCTGTGTGCGTCCAAAGAGCCCAAAGCTGTGTGCGTTGAAGGGTTGAAGCTGTGTGCGTCTAAAGAGCCCAAAGCTGTGTGCGTTGAAGAGTTGAAGCTGTGTGCGTCCAAGGAGCCTAAGACTGTGTGTATCCAAGCAGCTCGTTTGAGGGGCAAGTACTTATAGCAGCACTACTGCTGAAGAGTAGCCAGGTGTCCTAGCATTTTTCATTTGGATTGTGTATATTTAATTTAAGATTGGACCCCTGCGTGGGATTCCTGGATGGACTATTATTTTGTTTTTCCTTTTAATAAACGTGGGCTACCAGGCCCTTAACTATAAACGCCTGCCTGATGTGGACTGAAAAATGCCTCTAACCACTTGAGCTAAACACCCCAATGTCACAAGTGGTGGAGAATGCGGGCAGAAGATGGTGGAATCCGGGTCCTTGCTCTACTGTAAGTTCAAGTCAGGAACTATTGGCTGTGTGTGGAAGTGCAGCCAGGCAAAAGGCATTGCGTGGTGCAGGTGGTGTACCTGTGAATGAAAAGTCACATTTTTTATTTTTTTTTCTTGCTATGAACTGGGTTTGTGTGCATGAGAGCACAATCAGTGTGTGCAATGTGCAGGTGAGGAAAGCTTGCATGAAGAGAAAAGCAACTTGCTTTAAAAGAGACACTTTCATTTTCCTAGACTGTTTAAAGTTGTTCTGGAGTTTCTAAGTATGGGGCGGTCAAAGCTCCTAAAAGAGGCAAGGTTTGCTGAAATGAGAGACAGAGCTCTGTGGTTGGAGGGGTTGTTACCGCCCGAACGAGCCCCATACATACCTGATCAGAGTGTATCAAGGAGAAAAAGGGCTGGGGTTGTCCCTAGCAACACTGGTGCAATGAGTGCACAGGTGACTGCTGTTATGGCGAGTCCACCAGCATTTGAATCTGCAGTGGATTGGTGCAAGCGGCATTTAGCAGCACTGAACCAAGCTACAGAGGAAAGGAAGCCAACCCTCAGTGCAAGGGGAAAGCCGCTGGATGTCCATAACTGGAAGAGGGCTGTTGTTGCCCCTGGCAAAGCTGATGCAGTTAAAACAGCTATTGTGAAAGATGTGAATGTGTCACAGCATGAGACGGGATCCAGCAGAGAGAAGCCCATGCTATATGCAAGGAGCGAGGCTGATCAAAGCCTGAGGATGAGAGTGGTTGCCCATAGCAACGCAGAGGAAGCCAGTCGGGCTGTCTCTGTACCATGGGCTATATCTAATAAGGATCGTGGAAAGTGGCTTAAGGAGGAGCCAATTTATCATGTTGGAGAGAGCCAGCAAAGTTCAGCTGGAAGAGTGCCATCTCCCTTGGCAACAGGAGATGGAGTGTTAACCGGAAGGAGGAGCTACAGTGGAGATGTGGAACGGCGTCCCACTAAAGATAGGTGCAGAAATGTACCATGCCTGGAATGTGGTCAACTGGGGCATGGTATTTTTTCTTGCCCCAGGTTATGGAACATGCCTGGAGATGTGGTTACTGGGCAGAAGTCTTTGTCCGCAAGCCCAGATTTTTGTGCAAACATGTTGTCAGTCACCTCTGGCAACAGTGAGGAAGTACCTGTTGTGCTTGCAGGGGGTGCTAAGGAGTCAGAAGTGACTGCTGCAGTTTCGTTCCATGGCCACCAGGGAGAATTGGCCAGTAAAAGCGTGATAAAGGAGAGACAACTCAAATGAAGCCAGAGTTACCTGCTACAGATTATGGTAAGACTGTTGCAGTTTGTGGGACTGACCCCAGTGAAGTGGCAGTATATCCAGCTGGGAGATCAGCAGAAGGTGTAAAAATGGACTTGCTGCAGTGTGCTACCCTGAGTAGTGGGGAGACACAGGTTGAAGCTCAACCTGCAGCAAGTTTAAGAACTCAAAAAGACTGGACTCTGTGTGTGCCTGGTGTAATCCACCAGAGTGCTGGAAGTGGTAACCTAGGGGTGACCAATACAGTTTGTGTACTTATTCTGATTTGTTCAAAAGTAATGAGGAAAGAGTGATGTCTCCCTTGGCAACCAGACGCAGAGCCACGGGGTTGTCCATGGAAGTCTCAGGGGCTCTCCATGCGTTTGAGCCAGAGATTTTCCAGGACAGCACTGAACTTGCTCTGGGGGAACAGACTGGGTCTACACCATGCAGTGATAGTTTGTGTGAGCAGTCTGTTTACCATATGTGTAACCCAGTTGGTAAAGGGTTAAGTCCACTGGCCAAAGCTGAAGGTACACAGCTGAGTGTGCTTGTGCCCCAGAAGCAAGGTGGTGATGGTGTGTTGCACCCTGCCTTGTTTGATGAAGCATTAGCAAAGAATAAAAGCATGTTGTCAAAATGTGATTTATATAGAACTGACAAAGGTACTGATTGTGCTGCAGAATCCCAGGTGCCTCCTAAAGCAGAAGAGGTACTGCTGAGCCCTCATTATGGAAGCACAATGGATTGGGACAAACAATTACTAGCCATGTTAGACAAGGCTATGTTGAGTGACAGGGGTCTGAATACAACAACTGCTATGCCAGACAGGGAGTTTGCAGAGCGACCGATGGTTGAGGGTGCGTTGGTCACTGCAAGGGATGTTTCCCTCCTGTCGGAAGGACCAGATCAGGGCGCATGTATGGCAGATGTGGTGCTCACAACCCAGCCGCTAAATGTCAAGTGTCAAGGTGACACGGTAATAAATTTTGACTTGCAGAGGCTTATTGGTGAGTTAGAGGGGATGAGTGGGAGACATACATCTAACAGTGTTCCAGAGGAGCATCAGGTTGTGATGGATACCTCCAGTGAGGTGGAGGCCCCCTTAAATGTCGTGGCCCCTCACGCTGAAGTGAATGAGCCCCTCTATGTAGGAAAGGTCCCCAAAAATGTTTTGCATATTGATGTGGAGTGTGTAGAATTTACAGATATGCTAGTAGAACTACTTGAACTGATGAAAGCACATTCCTTGTACACCTGGGTGCCTCTGTTACAGTCAGATGTGGTAATGCTGCATGGTACCAAAGGGTGGAGCCAGGTAATGCAAGCTGTGCTGGGTAACATTAATCACCAGTGGAACTGGGTGGTATGGTGCTTAATAGTCTGGAAAGTGATCTCACCGTTCCCTGTGAGAGTGCTTCCGGATACAGTTCAGTACGGAAGGCGCTCTAGGGGGCTGCTGGAGACATCAGAGGTCTCTCCGCCTGGTTCGGTGATAGACATATCTGCTGGTGCAGTCCGAGGTGCGGCTGAGCAGGGTTCAGTAAATGGTGTGGATACTGCGTCACCCGCTAGACCTCGTAAGAAGGAAGGGCCAGATATGGACATGGCAAAAGCAGAGATTCTGTCTATCACCTGCAGAGAGGTACAAGTTTGTGTACCCGGAGACGCTCTCAAATATAGAATGGAGAGGAACAAAAATTGTGACATGGAAAAGTGTGAGCTGGCAAAGATTGATACTGGTGAAAATAGGTCATGCGTTGTTCAATGTCAATTGTTAGGACAATTGCCCACAGAGATTTGGACAACAGGTGAAGTGAAGGCTTGTGAAGATACCATAGGGGATAGCTGCTCACCTGTGTGTTGTCCCTCCTTGGGCCTGGCCCTAACAAATCCCGAGCAAGAAAGAACTGACAGTATTGGTAATTGGAGAAATGGTGGTGTATTCCTGAATGTTAGTTTAAATAATGGCCTTGATATGAATATGAATAATTTCTTGGAAAATGAGTGTGATACACAGACGTTAAGCTTTGGGGAGTTGGTGGTCAAGGGTAAAGGCAAAGGAGTTGGTAAACCCAAGAGACCTGTTGTGATGGGGAACACATGTACCAGTGAGGGAAAAGGTAGTTCCTCATCAGGTGTAGTGTCTGAAGCAGGTTCCCTACGGAATCTGGAAACAGAGTTGAAAGGAAGTAGCAGGAAAGGCGGTGGGCCACCAGAAAATAAATGGGAGCTCAGGAACCCCAAGGACAGAGGAAGTAGGCTGTAGATACAGAACTGTAGGACCCCATTGTGATCCAGGGTAAGGCGTGCCTGGAAGCACACCCGGAAAAAAGGTTGGGCCTACGTGGCTGACAGCCAGCACAGAGGTGTCCCAACCTTCATGATGGGTGCTGGTGTTCCTCCCTCCGGATCAAAACAAAGGGGGGGATATGTGACAGAGCGAGGCTCTGTCCTTATGAAATCGGAGGAAAAAGAGACAGAGTTTGCATATCTCCAGCCCTGTGTCCAGGTCTTGAGGATAACGAGCAGGGTGTGTGCCCAGCTGCACACAGGCCATATAACAAAGGGCTGTTGGGAATGGAGTGTGAGGGATGGTGGAGTGGAGTAGCTTGCTGCTGTGCATGTCCAAAGAGCCCAAAGCTGTGTGCGTTGAAGGGTTGAAGCTGTGTGCATCCAAAGAGCCCAAAGCTGTGTGCGTTGAAGGGTTGAAGCTGTGTGCGTCCAAAGAGCCCAAAGCTGTGTGCGTTGAAGAGTTGAAGCTATGTGTGTCCAAGGAGCCTAAGACTGTGTGTATCCAAGCAGCTCGTTTGAGGGGCAAGTACTTATAGCAGCACTACTGCTGAAGAGTAGCCAGGTGGGCTAGCATTTTTCATTTGGATTGTGTGTATTTAATTTAAGATTGGACCCCTGCGTGGGATTCCTGGATGGACTATTATTTTGTTTTTCCTTTTAATAAACGTGGGCTACCAGGCCCTTAACTATAAACGCCTGCCTGATGTGGACTGAAAAATGCCTCTAACCACTTGAGCTAAACACCCCAATGTCACTATATATATATATATATATATATATATATATATATATATATATATATATATATATATATATATATATATATATAAAATCCTTTTTTAGTAAAGTGTTGTTTTTTTTTTATTCATTTTTTTTTTCATACATTCAGTAGAGGTTTAGCATTTAATGCCTATTCTCCCAAAAAGTCTAGAATCTGGAAAGGTTACTTAAGAATAGGTCTATAAGTTTTTTTAGGCTGGATTCACACCTATGCATTTTCAGTGCTTTTTGCATTTTGCAGATTTGAACTACAGCCCATTTAACATGGTTTCCTATGGAACACGATCTGTAGTGCAAATCTGCAAAATGCAAAAAGCACTAAAAATGCATAGGTGTGAATCCAGCCTTAGGGAGCCTGGTCCATAGTACATTTCACACCACTCATTGTTTACTATCTACTTTGGCCTCTCATAGATAAAGACACAGAGAATGTGCTGCAGCGTTGCATCTCCACTTGCAAAGTCCTACAAAAGTCCTACAAATACTTGTTGATTCTGCCAGTAAAGTTCACTTAACCACTTGCTGACCGCTGTCGACATATATACGTTGGCTCCATGACCGTGCCCGCGGGACCCGCGGACTCGATCGCCACAGGGATATCCACGATTGTGTCACAGAGCTCAAGAACGGGGAGATGCCGATGTAAACAGCATCTCCCCGTTCTGCCTAATGACAGGACACTGATTGTCTGCTCCCTGTCATCATGAGTAGCGATCAGTGTCCACGTCACACAAGCCCATCCCACAGACAGTTAGAAATGCTCCCCTAGGACACACTTAACCCCTCTCCGCCCTCTAGTGGTTAACCCCTTCACTGCCAGTGACATTTTTACAGTAATCAATTCAATTTTAAAGCATTGATCGCTGTATTAATGCCAATGGTCCCAAAAATGTGTCAAAATTGTCCAATGTGTCTACCATAATGTTGCAGTCATTATAAAAAATCGCTGATCACTACCATTACTAGTAAAAAAAAAATTGATAAAAATGCCATAAAACTATCCCCTATTTTGTAGACGCTATAACTTTTGTGCAAACTAATCAATAAACGCTTATTGAGATTTTTTTTTTTTTTTACCAAAAATATGTAAAAAAATATGTATCGGCCTAAACTAGAAAAAAATGTTTTTTTATATATTTTTGGGGGATATTTATTATAGCAAAAAAAAAATAATGCGTTTTTTTTTAAATTGTCGCTATTTTTTGTTCATAGCGCAAAAAATAAAAACCACAGGGGTGAACAAATACCACCAAAAGAATGCTATATTTGTAGGAAAAAAAGGATGCCAATTTTGTTTGGGAGCCACGTCGCATGACCACGCAATTGTCAGTTAAAGCGACGCAATGCCGAATCGCAAAAAGTGCTCTGGTCAGGAAGGGGTTAAATCCTTCCGGGGCTGAAGTGGTTAAGATAGCTTCCTGTTATGGTGTGGCAACATTGCTGCACTGCTACTGACTTTTGAGCAGCATTGCAACAGCTATGTAAGCTATGTCTGCGTGAACTACACTGGGGTGAAAAAAATTGTTGCACGGTTTATGGCAATCTGCTGATTAACGTGTTTTAGCCTATCAATCAGCTCACTCCTGTAATGGTGCAAACATGAACGTTGACGTTACTGATCTTTCCTTATGAAAATGCTAGTGGCTTAGCTGCCAGACTGAGCATTTTTTTACTATACTTTGCAATATTGGCATGGTACAAGTATGCAGATGAGGACATTCAACTTATTCTAGTCAGTGACTCAGAAAGCATTGCAGTCAACAAAACACCAAACTAGCATTTACTAGAAGAAAGCCATGACTCGAACTTGTAACAGGTTTAAGAAAACGTACAAAAAAAATTACTATTGATCATATGAATTCTCAGTACTTATTTACATTTGATTATTTTGTGCCCTTTTCTTTAGAAAATCTTTGATTGTAAATGTAACTGAATAGAACTGTTAGTAATTTATTTAATTAGCTGAGTTAAAGGTTGGAAGAAAAAAAATTAAGTTACCTCTAACAAATTGTGCTAATGACAATTACATAAGCCATCTACTTTATGTTATATTGAAAGCAAGTGCCTAATTACATATTACATACTGTACATTCTGTATATATGAAAATAACCGTATTTTAGCATTGATACCTTCAGGGTATTAACATATCTAAAAGATACTTGAATTCACCAAGCCTTTTGCATGTGTTATTTGACTTAGTGATTACTACTTTTAGCTGTCATTGATGAAAATAGTGGTAATTACTGTATAACAAATAACAATTGTTACAGCTTTTGAGCCTAAACATTTTGATTTAATGTATGTATGATGACTGTTATGCATCTGTATGGATACATTTCCTCCTCCCCTAGTAAGGAGCACCGCAAAGGAAAACCTTATGCCGCGTACACACGAGCGGAATGTCCAACACAAAAAGTCAGACGGAAGTTTTTCTTTGTATATTCCGATCGTGTTTATGCCTCATCAGACTTTGGTGTGATCATGTGTACGCAAAACAGTTTCAGTGGAATTCCGTCGGAAAAACCTTATTTATTCTGACGGGAAAACCGTTCGTGTGTACAGGGCATAAGTTGTACTTTCTGGGTGGTTACTGGGCTGGGTAAAAATGCTTATTGAATCTCACAGCATTTACAGGTTATGCACTCATCTAAGGAATGATCCACATGAGGGATAAGACATACCATTTTTTTTAATAAAAATATAAAACTGTGAGTGTATATTGAAACATAGTAAAAGGACACAGATATGTAAGTCAACCTTACAAGACTGCTCATGCTTTTAGATTGTCGGCATCTTTTTGCAAGTCTTGTTTCCTTCATGTCTACTATAGATAGCAGGATTTGCAAACCATTAGCCTTAGTATCAATGTTAATAATCTGCCAGTTTCCCTTTAGGGCATATCCTGCTCACATTTGCCATAGTCATTAAACCATTTTAATATTGAATGATGATTTGAAAAATCATAAATGAAGCCGAATACTTACAAAGTCCCTAGATTCAGACCTGTTAGATTTACTCAAAACCTATAAACGATGATTTATTGATTATTTTATATGTGTGATTGAATGGGACTGCTTGTTTACTTTGTACATACCACAAAGCATACGAGCATCCAAGCAAATAGTACAAGGTATCACCAATAGGATGAGGTTTAGTTTCAGACCGATATGAGATTTCATCTGAAAACTCTTCTGGTAACAACGGTATAATTAGTATTTCCCAGTCCTACTAACAATGCTCACTAGAACAAATAGAGAGGACGAACCTTCCCAAGGAGGACACACGTAGCAATAAAAATGTGGCAAAGCTTCTAATCCTTTGCTATGCTAACCACAACAGAAGAAAAAAAAAGATTTTGCTATATAAACACTTTAAGTAGTTAGTATAGATGTAAAGTTAGTATAGATGTAAAAATATGTAAAAACATTTGACCACTTCAGTTCTGTAAGAATCACATATATATTTGTGTTCCTGCACAGCGTGGTCACCCTGTAGCAGTAAAACTGCTATAGGGCAGTTGGCAACTAGTTAAGAACTCAGTTTTGCCACCTTTTTGCAAATGTGCATATCAGGACAATGTGATATGACTAATACTGCTCAGCAATCCACCAATTCATCAAATGTTGGAATGATATCTCATTTAAAGCATATCTATGGTTAAAATGTAAAATCATAACTTTATTTCTACATTGTATTTCAGTTATTTCTAGCCTACTTCTATTAATCTGAACATGCTTGAAGTGGTGGTGTTGTGTTTTGATCGGACACACTGCATCCTCAATCTAGGTAAAGAGCCTCTGATGTAGGCTCTTTACCACATGATTGGCTTTCCTCCATTCGTGCTGAAAAGGCGCCGGTAGAGGAGAGATGATCGGTGGCTCTCATGACAGGGGGAGTCTGCGCTGATAATCAGTGCATAGATTATCAGTGCAGACCCATCAGCAATGTCTACCAGTACCTACCAGTGATGACCACCTGTATGCCAATCAGTGTCCACCTGTACCCACAGCATATGCCAATCAATGTCCATAAAGGAAGCCAATCAATGCCCATTAGTAATGTCAGTCAGTACTCATCAGTAATGTCTGTCATTGAATCCTCATCAGTGCTGCCCATCAGTGCTATCATTGCTGCCTATCAGTGCCACCCGCCAGTGTCCATCATTGTCGCCCATCAGTGCCACCTAACAGTGCCCAAAAAAATGAACATTTTCATATGGGTACAGTTTCACATGCCCGCGTAATTGTCATTCACAGTGCGAGAGTGCTGAAAGCTGAAAATTGGCCTGGGTAAAAGTGCTCTATATTGAAGTGTTTAAAATTGAAAGTAAATAACAGAAAGAAAGCTGCAAAGTATGAAGGGAATCCTGGAAGTTGTGGAAAGAGATGGCCACCAGACAGGCAACACTCACAACATGAAAGTAGATTTTACAAGTACAGCTATATTGGATTGTCAAAAATACCTGTTGGTATTGCAATTATATTATAAAATGAAAGTACACGCTGTGACAATAAATCGTACATAAAGCTAACATGTGAAGCCCATTCTCATGTATCTTTATGCTTTTGTGTGCACTATTATGAAGCTTGTATTTGTCATAGGGAACAATTTATGTATTTCTGCTATCTGTATTGCTCACCCTCATTTGTATTCCGAACCTGAGCCAGAATACTAGGAGATGATGGTGCTATTTAACTCCTACTTAATAAGAGCAAGAATAATTCCCAAATTGCATTTGTGTGAATCACTGTGAACCTGGTCAAATCCTGATATAATTCAGCATTCATATCCTTCGTTATGCATTTATTAAAGTGATTCTAATTGATATCCTTATTCTCCAAAGATCATCCATCCACTACTTAATGGTCCTGTAATCTATTTATCATGAATATGTTTCCATCTGTGTTTTTGGCTTTCTTCTAACATCCTCTCTGAACCCTCAAACCTCTCCTTTTCCTCTCACTTTAGTTTGTTGGGAACAAGCAATGCACGTTAAATATCATGTATACTGCTCTATGTATACTACACAGCCCTAGTGTATCTCCGGAGCAAGCAAAAGAGGGTTGCTATGCTACTATGGAGCCAATGCTTTACGAGTAAACCGAAAGTGATGTCATTGCTTCTGGTATACTATTGCGAACAGCAGATCAAAGTTGATCCCAGCTTTGTTTGGCGGTCTGGCCAGCCATCGGACGCGCCGGCTTGTCGATCGGGTCTCCTGGTGGGATGGGAGAGCCAGAGAGAGCCACCGGGGGGGGGGGGGGGGGTTGTGCCCTCCCACTGCTTGTAATAGCAATTGAGCAGCTGGTGAGCCAGCTCTAAAAACTTCATCATCCTGGTAAAACCATTAAAAGTCCAGCAACGTGTGCAGGTACGTCTCTGGATGGGAAGGGGTTAACCACTTCACCCCCTGAAGGATTTACCCACTTCCTGACCAGGCCATTTTTGCTATATGGCACTGTGTTACATTAACTGACAATTGCGCGGTCATCTGATGCTGTACCAAAATAAAATGAAAATGTATGTCCTTTTTTTTCCCACAAATAGAGCCTTTTTTTGGTGGTATTTGATAACTTCTGAATTATTTTTTTTTTACGCTATAAACAAAAAAAGCCTCACAATTTTGAAAAAAAATATGTGTATTCTTTTACATATTTTTGGTAAAAAAAAACAACAAAAAAAACAATAAGTTTATATTGATTGGTTTGTACAAAAGTTATAGCATCTACAAAACAAGGGAAATATTTATAACATTTTAATCATTTATTTATTTATTTTACTAGTAATGGCAGTGATCAGCGTTTTTTAGTGAGACTGCAACATTGTGGCGGACAGATCGGACACCTAGCTGACATTTTTCACACTTTTTTGGGAACCAGTGACATTATTACAGTGATCAGTGCTAAAAATATGCCCTGGAATTGTAATAATGACACTGGCAGGGGAGGTGTTAACATCAGGGGCGATCAAGGGGCTAAAGGTGTTCCCTCAATGTGTTTCTAACTGTGTGGGGAGATGGGCCGCCTGGGACAACACACAGATCCGTCTTCATGCAGAAAGACATGATCTATGTGTGATCCCCTGTCAGAACGGAGATCTGCCTTGTTTACTATGGCAGATCCCCATTCTGTCACTCCGGACATCGAATCTGCTGGACCCGCTGATTGCTCCCCTACTGGCCAATGGGCCCACGGATTGCCATGTACGAGCCCGGCTTACACCTACAACGATTTATGGAGCAAGTGGTTAAACTAAAATCGGTAGCTCACACAATTGTGTCATGTCAGGTTTTATTTAATTTTGGAACTGGCTTGAAGAAAACAAACATTTCCATCTACCTTTAAATTTTTTATTTAAAAAAAAAATAAGAAAGAAAACAAGCCTTAAGGATTAGTTCCAGTTAAAATCTCCATGCAGTGTTCTTACAAATGTAGCACTGGATAACTGAGCACCTCCTAGGGAAAGATAGTATTAAAAATGACGATCCAATCTTCTGCATTGCTTGGGGATCTTATAATACTGGCAACTGATGTAGAGAAAATTGTAAAATCTCTGATGCATGGGAATCATTGATGGCTGAACAGAATCATATATGGACTGCTGCAGGGTTTGAATCTCTAACATCTGGGATTCAGGTACTCTATGTGAGTGTAATGGAATTCCATGGCATTTTAAAATAAATAGCAATGCCAAGGCAGATGACTTATGCAGAGATTAACTTGTATATAATAAATAATACCTTGTATGAATACGCGTGAGAATAAATTTAAATATAAGTATGACAAGGTATATTAATGGGAATATACATAGAGCGTTTTGTGTATTCCTTCTACTCAAAACTAATATATATAAATTTTGAGCATATGGGTTTTATTTAATTGGATCAGTTAAATGTAAAAATATTACCTATGAATATTTACCAGCTGTAGCAAGCAGGTGATGAGCTCCAAGCAGAACAGCAGTTTAAAAATGGCTCAGGAGCAGGGGAGCTAGGAAGATCACATCATACAGACTGGTAAATGAATCACACACTCCAATTCCTGTTTCCTGGTAGATTTAAACCAGAAAGGACCCACATCTATTAGACATTACATTGTATGTAAAGCCTAGCAAGTAATCTCCTATTTTCTCTGCAAAGCCTAAGTTTAGTTACAAGAATGCATGTATTTATAAATAAAATAAATTGTGTGTATTTAATTGTAGTTAATTTTTTTTTTAATCAGCACAAGGGATAATATTTGTATTTATTGCTAAGTGTCCCTTGTGCTGGTCCCAGCTGACCTAGTTAAACAAAATAATTTTTATTGTAAGAGAATGTATCAATACACAATTTCAGACAAGCAAAAGGTTATTAAACATCATTAATGTATACCTAATTGGTGTAACATTACTTGTGAGAGTATAGTGAAACAGGTAAAATAACCAAAGGTCCCCACATTCACCAGAGGTGTGGGTTTGGATATAAACAGGGTATTCACGCTAACCTCAGCCTATGAGGTGTGAAGCATGTTGTAGAGGTATCACCTACTTCATGATCTAAAATCGGTCTGAGCTGGCTTGCGCATAAATATATATATATATATATATATATATATATATATATATGTGTGTGTGTGTGTGTGTGTGTATTTTTCTGATTAGGTGAGGAAGGGTTAGGTCCTTAAAATGGGGTGAGATTGTGGGGGAGGCGATCTTAACTGGTAGGCTCTTTGGTGTTTGATGTAAGGGGGATAGTCAATCACTTGGGCTAATGTATATGTGGGGATGTGTATGTGGGGCAGTGTAGCAGGGGCAAGTGGGGGAACAGAGGAAGGGGAAAATGGTGGGGGGTGTGGGAACAGAGATGAGGAAGAGGGAAAAGAAAGAAGGGGGGGCTGGACAAACTCCTCGGTCTCCATAAGGAGCAGCGTATGTGTAAAGAGCAGTAGTGGGATCTCTTCAAAAGTGGTCTCCTTTAAAAGGCATGTGTGCAAAAACATCAATTGCAATTATAGTGCAAAACAATCCAATACAATTTCCAAAGTCTTTTTCTCTCCCAGCATAGTAGTCAGTAAATGTCCAAAATCAGTCCTAACACAGTAAATCCATGTGCATATTTCCTTGTCCTTCACACCAAACACTTCCTCAACCACCAGGTCAAATCCTTAAAGGGTAAGTTCACCTTTGCAGAATATCTGTAAGGTGAACTTACATTTAACCCCCATCCCTCCCACCTGGAGTCCCACAATCACCCACTGTGACACATCAGGTCGCCGAATCACTGTTCAGGGGATTCGAAAATCCCCACGGCTTAAAGGGGTTATAAAGTTAAAAGTTTTTTCACCTTAATGCATTCTATGCATTAAGGTGAAAAAACATCTGACAATGCCGGCTCCCCCAGCCCCCCCGTTTTGCTTACCTGACCCCTCGAAAGTCCCGCGCTCTCCCTCGACATCCTCTTTACCGCTCACCCTGGCCGCTGATTGGCTAGAGGGGATGGATTGAAAGCAGGGCAGCCATTGGCTCGTGCTGCTGTCAATCACATCCAATGATGCGGCGCACCAGGGGGCGGTGCCGAGTGATACAGTGAGCAGCTACGGCTGCCAGCTGTATCACAGGACATGCCTCCTGAGCTCATCTGTTACCAACGCTATATCAATGATATTGTGATGATTTGGGATGGGGAGAAATCGAGTCTTGAATGCTTTATGGAAAAATTTAATCGCAACGATAAAAATATAGTCCTTTCCTGGAATCTGAGTTCCGATCGGATAGTGTTTCTAGATCTTGACATCACAAAAGAGGGGCATAACATTAAAATGATTAACCATTTTAAGCCAACGGATCGAAATGCATTCATTCCTCTCGGGAGTTGCCACCACAAACAGTGGTTGTGCAATATCCCGAGGGGACAGTTTGTGCGCATCAGAGACAGTTGCACTTACGAATCTGATTATCTTATGCAGGCCCAAGTGTTGTCAGCCCGTCTCACACAAAAAGGATATGATAGCGCAAGCATCAAAAATGATATTGAAGTGGTCCAAAAAATGGATAGGACCTTATTAGTATCAGATGGTCCCAGAAATAAAACCAATACCTCTGGAGATATTCGCATGGTCCTTGATTACAATGTACAATACAAACAATTTGAAAGAATTGTACATAAACACTGGCCCATTTTAAAACAGGATAAACTATCAGGACCAGTACTTTCTAAAGGTCCCCAATTTGTTTATAAAAAAGCCCCTTCCCTTAGGGATAGACTAGCCCCCAGAGTAATAGATCCACCTATTTTACATGAAAATAGGATATTTAATTTCCTAACCGGCTTTCATGCATGTGGTCAATGCCCACCCTGCAGAAAAGCCAGGTATAATATGAAGAAAAGGAAAGAGTTTGTAGCGAATGCCACGAAAAAAGTTTATCAGATCAAAGATCTGATTACTTACTCCAAGCCTGGAGTGGTTTATATGATGGAATGTGAGTGTGGTCTCCAATACGTTGGAAGACCATCACGACCTTTGCACATTCGTATTGGAGAACACATCAACAACATTAAAAATGGCGTTGTAACACATAACGTCTCTAAACATTTCAAGTTGTTCCATGATAGGAATCCGGCCAAACTAAATACCCCAATATTTTGGGGTATTGAGAAGGTTACCCGACATTGGAGGGGGGCAACTTTATTCGACAGTTGAGCTGCCGGGAATCCTTCTGGGTTTATGAGACCCAAGTGGGAGTCCTTACGGGACTCAACGTCGAATTTGATTTAAATTGTTTTATTTCTGACTGTTAATATTTTACTTTTGATTGCTAATATATGCTAATATGTATCTAATTTTATTAGTATTGTAAAGGCTGGTTTCAGTGACACCAGGTTTTGAATTAAATATGTGGGTCTTCTAAATGTAAAAATTATATTTCAATATATTATTATTTTAAATTAATGTGGCCTGGTCTGGCTTCTTGAGTTGGTTTCCGACTCTTATTCACCAGTAGTGATGGCCGAACGGTTCGCCCGGCGGTCGTTTCGCGGCGAATTTCCGACATTCGCGGTCCGCACGTTCGAACGCCTTTTTCCGTCGTTCGCCGCGGCGGACTTACGTGTTTAATGTATACAAGAACTTTAACCTTTGGTGACACGTTTATCATGTGATACAGGACAGCCAATTGAGACATGACAGCACATGGACACTTGTACATTCCCCCTAACCTATAAATACACCCGATCCGGTGGCCATTTTACATTCTTTCTTCTGTTACGATAGGGACAGGTTCCTGTGTGGAGTAGGGAGAGATAAACCACTAGCTATTTGGTACACAAAAGTTCTTTTCAGGACTGGTATAGGTGTTAGGTGTTGATAGGTTTGCTGTGCTGCTGATTCTTGCAGCAGCCTGAGTGTCTTTTGTTAGTTTAGAGAAAGGGAAAGGACGGTGTATGCTACAGGGACAGCCAGATTAGTCTTTCATCATCATCATCATCATCATCATCATTAGCTGTTACTATCAAGGTCCACAAAAGAGCTGTTCCAGTAACCACTAATCGTTCTCTTTTTTTGCCAATTTGTATAGGGACAGGAAGGAAGCAGTGTTGTCAGGCAGTGAGGGTAATTTTAAAGACTTGCTGTTATTATTAGTTCCACAAAGGTTCTTTTCAGGACTGGTATCAGTGGTACAGTAATAGGCTTGTACATGTATAATATTCTTTCTTCCAAATATAGAAAGGATATTATACTTGACTGCTGCCCTTCTGCTGCAGTCTGCTAAACATTCACAACTCACTTGTTCCACAAAAGTTCTTATAAGGACTGGTAACTTGGTATAGGGTGCTACGGTACATAGGCTTGAGTGCGGTACAGTCTGCTGTTCTGTAAGGACCGCTATCGGTCCACAATAGATAGGGTTGACGTGCACCACTGCTGACCGCTCACCTATACTGCAGCAGTCCTTCAGCGGTATAGGGACTGACGTACAGTCTGCTAATCACTAACACACAACCTGCTTGTTCCACAAAAGTTCTTATAAGGACTGGTAACTTGGTATAGGGTGCTACGGTACATAGGCTTGAGTGCGGTACAGTCTGCTGTTCTGTAAGGACCGCTATCGGTCCACAATAGATAGGGTTGACGTGCACCACTGCTGACCGCTGCCCTATACTGCAGCAGTCCTTCAGCGGTATAGGGACTGACGTACAGTCTGCTAAACACTAATACACAACCTGCTTGGTCCACAAAAGTTCTTATAAGGACTGGTAACTTGGTATAGGGTGCTACGGTACATAGGCTTGAGTGCGGTACAGTCTGCTGTTCTGTAAGGACCGCTATCGGTCCACAATAGATAGGGTTGACGTGCACCACTGCTGACCGCTCACCTATACTGCAGCAGTCCTTCAGCGGTATAGGGACTGACGTACAGTCTGCTAATCACTAACACACAACCTGCTTGTTCCACAAAAGTTCTTATAAGGACTGGTAACTTGGTATAGGGTGCTACGGTACATAGGCTTGAGTGCGGTACAGTCTGCTGTTCTGTAAGGACCGCTATCGGTCCACAATAGATAGGGTTGACGTGCACCACTGCTGACCGCTGCCCTATACTGCAGCAGTCCTTCAGCGGTATAGGGACTGACGTACAGTCTGCTAATCACTAACACACAACCTGCTTGTTCCACAAAAGTTCTTATAAGGACTGGTAACTTGGTATAGGGTGCTACGGTACATAGGCTTGAGTGCGGTACAGTCTGCTGTTCTGTAAGGACCGCTATCGGTCCACAATAGATAGGGTTGACGTGCACCACTGCTGACCGCTGCCCTATACTGCAGCAGTCCTTCAGCGGTATAGGGACTGACGTACAGTCTGCTAAACACTAATACACAACCTGCTTGGTCCACAAAAGTTCTTATAAGGACTGGTAACTTGGTATAGGGTGCTACGGTACATAGGCTTGAGTGCGGTACAGTCTGCTGTTCTGTA
Source organism: Lithobates pipiens (assembly GCF_037356315.1). Lineage (NCBI taxonomy): Eukaryota > Metazoa > Chordata > Amphibia > Anura > Ranidae > Lithobates > Lithobates pipiens. The sequence goes on along the minus strand of NW_027507718.1, from coordinate 360,857,002 downwards.
AGGACCGCTATAGGTCCACAATAGATAGGGTTGACGTGCACCACTGCTGACCGCTCACCTATACTGCAGCAGTCCTTCAGCGGTATAGGGACTGACGTACAGTCTGCTAATCACTAACACACAACCTGCTTGTTCCACAAAAGTTCTTATAAGGACTGGTAACTTGGTATAGGGTGCTACGGTACATAGGCTTGAGTGCGGTACAGTCTGCTGTTCTGTAAGGACCGCTATCGGTCCACAATAGATAGGGTTGACGTGCACCACTGCTGACCGCTCACCTATACTGCAGCAGTCCTTCAGCGGTATAGGGACTGACGTACAGTCTGCTAATCACTAACACACAACCTGCTTGTTCCACAAAAGTTCTTATAAGGACTGGTAACTTGGTATAGGGTGCTACGGTACATAGGCTTGAGTGCGGTACAGTCTGCTGTTCTGTAAGGACCGCTATCGGTCCACAATAGATAGGGTTGACGTGCACCACTGCTGACCGCTGCCCTATACTGCAGCAGTCCTTCAGCGGTATAGGGACTGACGTACAGTCTGCTAAACACTAATACACAACCTGCTTGGTCCACAAAAGTTCTTATAAGGACTGGTAACTTGGTATAGGGTGCTACGGTACATAGGCTTGAGTGCGGTACAGTCTGCTGTTCTGTAAGGACCGCTATCGGTCCACAATAGATAGGGTTGACGTGCACCACTGCTGACCGCTCACCTATACTGCAGCAGTCCTTCAGCGGTATAGGGACTGACGTACAGTCTGCTAATCACTAACACACAACCTGCTTGTTCCACAAAAGTTCTTATAAGGACTGGTAACTTGGTATAGGGTGCTACGGTACATAGGCTTGAGTGCGGTACAGTCTGCTGTTCTGTAAGGACCGCTATCGGTCCACAATAGATAGGGTTGACGTGCACCACTGCTGACCGCTGCCCTATACTGCAGCAGTCCTTCAGCGGTATAGGGACTGACGTACAGTCTGCTAATCACTAACACACAACCTGCTTGTTCCACAAAAGTTCTTATAAGGACTGGTAACTTGGTATAGGGTGCTACGGTACATAGGCTTGAGTGCGGTACAGTCTGCTGTTCTGTAAGGACCGCTATCGGTCCACAATAGATAGGGTTGACGTGCACCACTGCTGACCGCTGCCCTATACTGCAGCAGTCCTTCAGCGGTATAGGGACTGACGTACAGTCTGCTAAACACTAATACACAACCTGCTTGGTCCACAAAAGTTCTTATAAGGACTGGTAACTTGGTATAGGGTGCTACGGTACATAGGCTTGAGTGCGGTACAGTCTGCTGTTCTGTAAGGACCGCTATAGGTCCACAATAGATAGGGTTGACGTGCACCACTGCTGACCGCTCACCTATACTGCAGCAGTCCTTCAGCGGTATAGGGACTGACGTACAGTCTGCTAATCACTAACACACAACCTGCTTGTTCCACAAAAGTTCTTATAAGGACTGGTAACTTGGTATAGGGTGCTACGGTACATAGGCTTGAGTGCGGTACAGTCTGCTGTTCTGTAAGGACCGCTATCGGTCCACAATAGATAGGGTTGACGTGCACCACTGCTGACCGCTGCCCTATACTGCAGCAGTCCTTCATCGGTATAGGGACTAAGAGTTTTGTCACAGGGTCATTTAAAAAATGACAGGCAGAGGAAGAGGCAGGCCCTTCCGCAGGGGTGGTAGGGGTAGGGCAGGAGCAACAGGCTTGAGCCAAAGTGGGAAGTTGCAGAAGGTGCGTTCAATTACTTTAAAGGATGCACCAGACTTGGTTGAGTGGCTCGCTCAGCCTTACTCTTCTGCACCCTCCTCATCCTCTCGATCTGCACCCTCTTCTTCACTCTCTGCTATGTGCACCCCCAAAGACACTACCACCAACAACACGACCACCACCACCACCACCACATACCTTCCGCTTGAGTCACTGGAATTATTTTCCGATCCATATCAAGAGGACATTTCTGATGCGCAGCCACTCTTGGTATTGGATCAGGAAGAGGAGGTAGCAACAAGCGCTACTCAGCAGTCTGACGCCAGTACCCAGATCAGCCCAAGGAGGAGGTTGGTCCCCGGTGTTGCTGCCTACTCCGAGATCTCTACTTATAGCGGTGGGGAAGGTGACGTTGATGATGACGTGTCTAGTGATGTCACGTGGGTGCCCACAAGAGAGGAAGAGGAGGGGAGTTCAGAGGGAGATATGGACCAGCAGATAGGGAGGAGAAGCAGCAATGACTTACATTGCACAGCAGGGACAAAGCAGACTGCAAATGTATCAGGAGCGAGTCATCGACCATGTACGGTCACATCTGGCGCTCCCAGGACACCGGCACATGGCTCCGCAGTGTGGGCTTTTTTTAACGTGTCCGCTGCTGACAATAGCGTTGCCATCTGCAATCTTTGCAGTCAACGCGTTAGTCGCGGTAAGCCCAATACTCACCTAGGGACGACCGCCTTAAGAAGGCACATGAGCAGCCATCACCGAGCCCAGTGGGAGCAACGGAACACACAAAGCCACACTGCAGGCTCTCACCGTCCAGCCTCGTCTTCTACTTCTCCTTCTCCTCTCTCCTCACAATTGTCCTCCACTCCACCTTCCATCACGCCAAGCTCACATTTTTCTGCAAAAAGGCAGGCTTCCGTGGGCCTAATGTTTGAGCGTAAAAAAATGATGACGCCGGATAACCCTCTTGCCCAACGGTTGGCGGCTGGCTTGTCAGAACTCATAGCCCGCCAACTACTGCCATATAAACTGGTGGACTCGGAGGCCTTTCGCAAATTTGTGGCCATTGGAACACCACAATGGAAGGTCCCAGGAAGGAAGTATTTCTCAGAGAAGGGCATCCCAGAGCTATATGGCCATGTTCAGCGGCAAGTGAATGTATCTCTGGCACACAGTGTCGGTGCCAAGATACATCTGACCACAGACACGTGGTCTAGCAAACACGGGCAGGGAAGGTATATCAGTTTTACTGCCCACTGGGTGAACCTTCTGACGGCCGTCAAGCATGTAACCCGTGGCACCCGTGTAGATTTGGTTTTACCGCCACGGATTGCATGCAGGCCTGACTCTTCTTCTCCTCCTCCTACTCCATCCTCCTCCCTCTCCTCCTCAGCTGCCTCCTCCTTTTCCGCTGCTAGCGTCTCTTCCACTGCACCGCCCAAGCTCCCCAGAACCTATTCCACATGCCAGGTGAGACGTTGCCATGCCGTGCTGCGTCTGTTGTGCCTGGAAGCAAAGAGCCACACTGGCCCGGCACTCCTTTCAGCTTTGCGTTCACAGGCAGATGAGTGGCTAACACCGCTCAATTTGACAGTTGGTAAAGTGGTGTGTGACAACGGTGCCAATCTGCTTAGCGCATTGAAACAGGGCAAAATCACGCACGTGCCGTGCATGGCACACGTCTTAAACTTGGTCGTGCAGCGATTCCTTGTCAAATACCCTGGGGTCCAGGACATCTTGCGGCAGGCAAGGAAAATCTCGGCCCATTTCAGAAGATCTTACACGGCCATGGCTCGCCTTGCTGACATTCAGCGGCGACACCATCTGCCGGTCAGACGTCTTATTTGCGATTGCCCGACGCGATGGAACTCAACCTTCTATATGCTTGATAGGCTGCTCCAGCAGAAACGTGCAGTTAACGTCTACCTGTATGAACTCTGCGAAAGAAACGGTTCTGGGGAGCTGGGTTTTTTTTCACCGCGCCAGTGGCTGCTCATGCGCGACACATGCAGACTTCTGCGGCCATTTGAGGAGATCACCAAACTGGTCAGTCGCAGCCATGGCGCCATCAGTGACATGGTACCTTATGCCTTCTTTCTGGAGCGTGCATTGCGTCGTGTCATTGATCAGGCTGTGGAGGAGCAGGAGCGGGAAGATGAGGAAGTCGCAATGCTGGATGAATTCCCAGGGGGGGCTACTCTATCTGAGACAAGTCAACAACAGGAGTCTGATGAGGAGTCAGAGGAGGATGGTGCCGGGGCGGATGAGCAGGAGCAAGAAGAGCATGCTTTAAACCTTTCTGGGATCCCTGTTGTGCGAGGATGGGGAGAGGAGAATGAAGAGGACGACATTATCCTGGATGATGAGCAGGAGCCAGGCCACCACACCGCTTCCACTTTAGTGCAAATGGGGGCCTTCATGCTCCAGTGTTTTAATAGGGACCCCCGTATAAAAAGCATGAGGGTCAAGGACCAGTACTGGGTGGCAACGTACTTAGACCCCCGGTACAAACACAAAATGGCGGAAATGTTACCGCCGTCGCAGAGGGCTGTCAGAATGCAGCACTTCCAGGCCTTGCTTCGAGAAATGCTGCATTCTGCTTTTGCGTGCGCTGGCAGAGGAGCAATTCCCACTCCCAGAGAAGGATTTGCGGGTACCAATCCAACAGCGCCTGCAAGAAGAGGCCGGTTTGAAGATGTGTTGGTGACTTCGGATATGAGGTCATTCTTTCAGCCGACCCATCGACAGGTGTCATCCGGATCCAGCATCAGGGAACGCCTAGACCGTCAGGTGTCCGACTACATTGGGTTAACGGCCGATGTGGACGCTCTGAGGAGTGATGAACCCCTAGACTACTGGGTGGGCAGGCTTGACCTCTGGCCAGAGCTTGCCCAATTTGCAATCGAACTGTTGGCTTGCCCCTCATCCAGTGTCCTGTCCGAAAGGACGTTCAGCGCAGCAGGGGGGATTGTGACCGATAAGCGTACTCGCCTAGCTCACCACAGTGTTAACTACCTCACATTTCTAAAAATGAATGAGGCATGGATCTCGGAGGAATTCAACACATGTGACCAGTAGACCATGTATATGTCTATAAACTATTTTTTTAATCAAGCACACAGACCTTCTTAATTCATTTGGCTCACTTCCTTGACCCAAAAAAGCACACCGTACTATATGCCCCTACCCTCCTCTTTGAAGAGGTTGAGCGGTGTCATATTTCTACTGGGGCTGCTTATGATATCCCTGTGCTGTGCTGACTTCCTCCTGGGGGTTCTTATTATGAAGGGATCACACTATCCCTGTGCTGTGCTGACTTCCTCCTGGGGGTTCTTATTATGAGGGGATCACACCATCCCTGTGCTGTGCTGACTTCCTCCTGGGGCTGCTTACGGTGCTGCTGTCAGTGCTGTATGTCACGGTGCTGCTGTCAGCGCTGTATGTCACGGTGCTGCTGTCAGCGCTGTATGTCACGGTGCTGCTGTCAGCGCTGTATGTCACGGTGCTGCTGTCAGCGCTGTATGTCACGGTGCTGCTGTCAGCGCTGTATGTCACGGTGCTGCTGTCAGCGCTGTATGTCACGGTGCTGCTGTCAGCGCTGTATGTCACGGTGCTGCTGTCAGCGCTGTATGTCACGGTGCTGCTGTCAGCGCTGTATGTCACGGTGCTGCTGTCAGCGCTGTATGTCACGGTGCTGCTGTCAGTGCTCTGTATTACGGTGCTGCTGTCAGATGCCTCTATCACGGTGCATGTGTCATTCCGGTATGTCACGCTGCTGGTGATCATCTCCTGCACCCTCTTCTTTGCCTACCCTGGTCCCTGACCTTCCCTCTCCTCCATTGCCTTCATTAGCTCCATAGTCCTGAATTGTTAGAACAATTTCCCAAATAAAATAAAAATGCTTGTAGTTATCGATCCCAAATTCACCTCATACATGTATTATGTCATTGTCCAGATGGTGGGACTACGTTTTACCCCCTAATAATTACCACGTGGCCGCAAATTCGACATGAAGGTTTGCAAAGTTCGCCTCCCATTGAAGTCAATGGGGCCCGCGGCGAACGTTCGGTTTCGCGAACGTTTGGGTCCGTTCGCATTTCGCGTTCGCGAAACGTCCCGTCGGAAGTTCGTCCATCACTATTCACCAGAGGCCACTTCACACACCAATTTTTTGAGAACATTTTATTTTGGGAGTGATCCCTGGTAATGTTGATGGATCTTATTTTAATCCCCTTTTGGATTCTATGTTGTAATCTCCTTTTCTCCCGCTAGATGGCGCTGTATAGCACAATGTATGGGCACCTTTTACTGCAGTGGAGAATGATTATCGTTTAGGGTGATGACAGTGTATGCCCTGCCCTCTCCTCTTTATCTGTAGTAATGTTTAGGTGCCCTCGGGAATGTGGCAATATAAGGAAGGTAGGGATTATATCTTTTACTGTTATGTCAGGGTAGTGCTAATGCCAACGATGTGGGCAGAAGTGAGGTGCCTCTCTAGACAAGATATTGAGCTGTGTCAAGTGATCGTGCATCCGCCCCCTGTCTGCGCTCATTGTGCTGTACGGATGGAGATGTCGGTAGCACGGTGGGGGCGGAAGTGAGGGTGTGAGACTTCCGGTCACATGACGGCCCAGTCACATGACTTGATTGTCATGTGGCTACAGGCCCGCCCATTGCTGTGCTCGGCTGTGCTGTGTTTACCGCGTTGCCGTGGATACAGAAAGAGCGGAAGTGATACACTGAGTCCTTTTCTCTTGTGATTGGCTCTGCCTTACTCATGTGACTGTATTCCGATCATGTGAACGGAACATGTGACTTGAGTTTCCTTCTCTCTTGTGATTGGCTCTGCCTTACAAATGTGACTGTATTCCGATCATGTGACCGGAACATGTGACTTGAGTTTGTTTGTTTGGCTTTCCTACATGTGCTGACACTAATGAGTATAACATTACAACATTACCTTTGAGCAAGATGAATTTTAAGCTGAATTGATGACTTTTGATATTAGTAAGTGTGATTTATATGTTTTAAATCGTGTGAATGATTATATATGTTGATTATTTTTAACTTAATGGGGACGATGGAAATGGTTTTGAATATCTGTCCCCTGATTGGCTACAGGCTTTTAATCATGACTCATTCAGCTGGGGATAATTAGTGGGTGGTTATAAATTTGAAAATGGTTGCAAGGGCCTCTTTATACGCTGATGAAGTCCCGTTCAGGACGATACACGTGCGGGAGGACCCTGGAATGTCACTGCAACCACCTTACTGCATTGTTTAAGTGGACTTCGTTCATCCATGCTTATAATCCAGCACTAGTTGTAGTGCTCTGTATGTGAGTACCTGTGTTTTGGCAATAAATTCCTTTTTTTTATCTATACGGTCTGCACTATATATATATTTTTCTATTTTATAATGTCCATATGGGGAGTTTGAGCCATCATTGATGACAACGCTGTGATATCCAAGTAGCTGAGTTACATCTTTTTAATCCACCTGAATCCTGGTATATGACCACTGGCAGTGGTGAATGCTCCATTTGACCTATCTGTTCAGTCAGGGGTCAATTCTTTAAGATGAGCGGTTTGGCTGTCTGGTGGTGGGAGTACCTGTTTTCTGGTGATTAAGGATATCAGTATGCATTCTATCTACTGAGAAGAATGAAGGATTGTCGATCAGTACCATCATAGACTGTTCATTTACTTCGTATCATTTTCCTTTTTATGTTGTTGTTCATCTTGAGAGACTTTATATAATACCAATAGGGGGGTTTTTTCAGCGCCGCACTGCTCTGTTTGTGATGTTTCTTTGAGGTTTTTGTTATATTTACCTTTAGTGTTCAGCTGCTCCATTACTTATACTTTAAACAGAAGGTTTTGTTTTGCGCTGACTGATTTTGCATTTAGTATCACGGGAGCGCGCCCGCAAGCACTCCACATCATGCGAGGGAGCTCACATGAAGTTGTGGAGTCCTTGCGGGAGAGAGCTGAGACAGCCGCCGAGGGACCCCAGAAGACCAGGTTCGGGGCCACTCTGTGCAAAACGAGCTGCACAGTGGAGGTAAGTATAATATGTTTGTTATTTTAAAAAAAAATGCCTTTAGTGATCCTTTAATCTCTTAAACATAATTTGTGAAGGTACATATAGGAGGCATTTGAATCAGGACCCGCCTAGCCTGTCCTGTCAGCACTGGAGAAGACGAGAGAAAGTCGCAGGGATTTAAAATCCCTGAACCGGTAAAGTGGCAACCCGATGTGTTACAGCGGGTGATCGTGGGACTCTGGTACAGTGGGACCGGGGAGGGGGTCCAGTGTAAGTTCACCTTACAGATTTTCTGTAAAAGTGAACTTACACTTTAAGCAATAGAGCTCACCAAATGACATGTTTGTCTTACAATTCTACTGATATTTTGGTTTTCGCATCATGGCTATCTAGCTACCTTTTACACAGTGTTTCCCATATTACCTTTATGCCTTTATGGTTACTCTTTTTTTTTGGTTACTTTTTATGGCGACTTTGAGTGTGTTTCTCAATAACTATGAGTTTTTTTCTGTTGATGTCACTTTTCATACTGTATTTTTCCTCATTAGCTCTTATCTTTTACTTAGAGTCATTTGGCAGCTTGTTTTTTGCTTTTTCTCGTATAATTGTGGATTCCTCCTTCTGGTCGCCTGCCTTTTTTCTTTTTGCAGGCTCAATCTATCTCAGGCTGACTTTTCCCACTGTGTTACACAACTATGTTTCTTGAAGTTCATGATTGTGTGTCAACCATCCAATGTGGACTGGGTGTCATTGCTAGTTTGTTTTTCATCAATGTCCTCTATCTCCACTGATAGAGTGCTGTATTTTGTTATATTTGCACTTATATGTATTTTATGGGCTTTTGTGGTTTTAAACTTGGAATTAGGAATTTTGTCTTAAGAAAGACCTCACCAAAACGTCAACACGAATTAACTAAACTTTTGAAGGTCACCTGTGTTATTTTTGTGCTTATACTGTACCCAGACTGTCGCAATGGTTAGAATGTGTGTTGGCTATCTCTCTACTTTATGTGATTTTCCACCGTTTTGTTGAATCTCCATTATGTTTGCTGACATTTAATATTATGCTAGATCTGGTTGCAGGGTGTCTCGTCTGCCCTCTCAAAATTGCTATACCTATTTTAGAAATGGAAGATTACAGCACATTCTCTATTGCTTTCATTGAAACCGCTAAACTCTATCCTTCTCAGAGAGTGACGCTTGCAGGGTACCATTCAAAGAGTTTTCAGGATCAAAAACATCCCAAGAGGTGAGAGAACTTTGCGCTAAATGGTGCAATGTACCTCATAAGTGCAACGTTTACCTCATTCTGATTACTATTGAATTCTTAGGGAAACAAATGATCTCTTCCCCCCTCCCCACATTCCCCATAGCTCTTCTCCTCTGTTGTAGTAGGAATTTAAACCTTGTGAAAACACCATGTTCAGTGTTATTGGAGCATACATAGGCTTCATGACAGCCCACCCCTGACAGCATCTGAGCCTGGTGATTGTCTGTTCAGGCCCGTGCATCGCATCCTGGGAAGTAGTTGCATGCTCCTCTATATCCAGAATCACCAAGTATTTCCAAAGGACTCCAACAGAGTCCCAGATGATGGGTATAATTGGATTGGGGGGTGATCTTAGAGACTCACTTTGTGCCAAATCTTCAAGGGGACAAAATGGGGTTGATTTAAAAAAAGGATTAAAGCATTCTCCACTTGCGAAGGAATTTTCATTAGCTCAGTTCATGTTTTGAACATTCACTTTTCAAAGAATCACATTCAAGGAAAAAACTTTAATTTAACGTGCAGATGATTGGATGATGGAACTCAGCAGAGCTTACCTCATTTAACAGGCAATCCTGTTGCAAAGTGAAAATTACATTTACTACATGAGCAGCCTAGTTTTCTTTAGTAAATAAACCCTCAATATCTGTTAAAAGGTTTACAGTAAACATTTAAGCAGGAATTTGTTTCTGAGCTAACGCTAAGGACTCCAGTGCTTCATAGTAGTTGTAAAACAAGTAAAACATATTATCCATTTTTAAAGATTCATAAAACAGAACAGGAATATTTACCACACTACTGCACATTAATGCAAATCTCATGAACTTACTGTGATAAGCTAAAGTGTTCTTTGATATGGCAGGATGTGGTTATTGTGCTTTCGCTTCTTACAAAGGGTTGAGCTAGAGATGTTTCAGGTGACATTCACGTTTTACACGACCTTCACATTGTCTATAAAGTACTAATCTATTTATATAAATGCTGATTTGAACAGGATTTCTATATAAGTGAGATTTATGAATATGAGCTATATACATAGCAGTCTTGTAAATAAAATCAATGTTCCTGGTAAATCAGAAGAAAGGATCAGTCCATAATGATTAAGGGTAGATAATAAGTAGAATTGTTTCAATAGCGGCAATATATGGTGATACACAGAAAAACATAAATACTACCAGTCTTCCTGTTGGATGAAAGGAAGGTCATGCAAGCTTATATGCATCCATATATTGTTTATGTAAACTGTATGTGAAATATAAATGTAAAATCTTGATTTTTTTTCTGGTGATCAGTGTTGCTAATTACTGACTTTGAATCAAAAATCCACACAAACAATTTCTCTGTTTTTATAGAGCAAGGCTCACTCCTCCTTTAAGCCCTTGTACACACGGTCGGACATTCTGACAACCAAATCCGTTGGATTTTGTTTGACGGATTTTGTCCAAAACTGTTGCATACACACGGTTGGACAAAGTTGTCAGAAAATCCGATTGTACATAACGTGATGACGTTATTTCGTTACGACAAGACTACGTTTAGGCTAGTAGCCAATAGCTTTGGTCTAGGAATTTGATCTGAGCATGCGTGGCACTTTGTTGGAAAACTTGGTCCGTCGGATACTCCGATGGAAACAGTCTGATGGAGACCACACAGTCGGATTATCCGACAAAATGGTCCGATAGGACACATTCCGTCGGAATCTCCGACCGTGTGTACAAGGGCTAAGTCTTTTTTGCTGTTACTGGCCTTGGTGTTTCTGATACACCCTTGTGGAGTTCATACTTGTGTACTCATAAAACAATGCACAAGAATGTGTAATGTGTCCACAGGCCAATGACATCAAGTCACCTAGCTTCTCAACCAGGCTTACCATGTCATGCATATCTCAGCTACATCATGATGGGACAGAGATTTCCCTGCCAAGTTCTCAGACGTCATGGAAGACACAATGCTGCTTAACTCTACCCAAATCAAATACATTGCTATGGTTGGTGTTTCCATTTATTTGACACTGTGATAGTTCTCATAGGACCCATAAGCAGCCGTTTTACAAATGGCTTCTTGTACAGTACACTACACTTCCCTGATGTGGTTTTGTATCTGCATATGATATAATCCCACTATGATATGTTAATCTTTTACCTGACAATTTCTTGATTGGTGTGCTTTGATATTTATTTATTTATTTTTGTATATTTTAAAATTTCCCACATAGTGGGAGAAAACTATGTGGTACTATAAGCTTCTGATACAATGGGAGAAAAGGTAAGGACAATTTGTAAAGCAACGCTATCCAGCACAACTGTCAACTGAGGACATGTAAAACACAGCAGACAAAATGCAATATGCATTTGTACAACAGTGGGGGTTATTTACGAAAGGTAAATCCACTTTGCATTGCAAGTGCACTTGGAAGTAAAGTCGCTGTAGATCAGAGGGGGACATGCAAGGGAAATAAAAAACAGTATTTTAGCTTGCACATGATTGGGTTAGGGGTAGAACTCATTTCAGATCTATCCCTCAGATTTAGAGCGACCACACTTCCAAGTACACTTTCAGTGCATTTTTAAGTGCACTTGCAGTGCAAAGTGGATTTACCTTGAAATGGATATTTTGATGATAGGCAACTCCTATCCTCATATTGATTAGTGGTTCCAAATTTATAACTACTGCAGCAGGGAACAGACACAAAAGATACGCTCAGCATCTTTCCAAATAACCGTTCTCCTTTATTATGACGCATTCGAAGGTTTTTATACACATGATTTCGTAGGTATCACATTAATATTACAATTGTACGTTTATGGTAACAAGGGGCGTTACATAGGCAGGCTAATTCTAATCAGGACTTGAAAGAATGCAAAACATGTACTGAAAACATTGTTAGTGCTGTGTGCACAGTGAGGGCATCGTGCAATACATATAAAATAGAATACAATTATATACAGAACCTACAAATTTCCATTACAACCTTTTGTAAATAACCCCCAGTGTTATGATTATGTGTACGTATAGGTTATTCAACATGTTCACACATGTTGAAATCTAGCCAACTTACAAAGTGCAAATGAGTTTCACTGGTCAATTCAATGTCAAGAATAATTAGTTATCTTTGTATGCTCATGACGAAAGGAAATAGCATTACCCTAGCACCTTTGGAACTTTGTGACTGGAGCTGCATATCACATGTGCAGTCTTTATGGATATCACCATGACCCTTGCTTTACTAAATAGTAAATCCCGAATCTGGAACAAGGATCCCAGGAAGAATTAAACTTTTAAAGTCCACCTGATGACCGAGATATGGAGAATGGAGTACCTGACGGCTACTGTACATGATTCCGTCCCCCAGTTTGATAAAATCTGGAAACCCTGGGTTCGGTCGGAATATGGGGCCCCCCGCCCGGTAATCCTCAGTAACCACTAATGGAGTCATATCATCACCCTCTCGGTATTTCCTTCTCTCTCATTTATCTCCTCCCTATACTAGAACAAGTCGCCTCCTCCCCCTTGGAGACTCACTTCATTAATCATAAGCATAATATTATTGTATTATCACACTCTGGCTTCCCGGCCTTCTGTTTTAAGTTACTTTTTCTTTTATAAACTTTATGATATTTACTTATTCTGCTATGAATATGCAGTTCACATCTGTGCCCTGCATATGTGGACGTTAACCTCTAGCTCTTATAGTCATAGTTTTTTTATACCTTCTAATCATTTATGTTCAATGAATTTTGCAATGTACTTGTCCTGAAAATTTTATAAAAATATAAAAATACAATTAAAAAAAAAAAACTTTTAAAGTCCACTCTACCTGCTTGTTCCTAGTCACTGAATCATGAGATGATAAAGCTAGGATTAGGATGACAACTACAGAGTCTGCAGATTTAAATCAGCAATAGCAAATTCTATATTTTCATATTTTAGTTCTCACAGATTAATTTTAATTTCTTTAAAACTCTATACTTTTGTACGTGTGGTTTACTTTGTGTGACAAAACATATTGACCTGAAGCTATGATTTATGTTAATTTTATGAACTAAGACTTTATTCAAAACACTCACTCATCCATGGACTGGAATTCATTTTCTCCAAGTGAAGTGTTTAAGATAAAACCTACTGGAGGAATATTTGTGACTGATCGAATGAAACATAAGGATAATAGGAGGCAAAAGGTCTTGCTGAAGGTGGCATAGAGAAAGAGAAAATGTAAGAACTAATTTGCAGAATGAGAGTTGAGTTTGCGAGCAATCTCTCTGAAGATATGTTGGCAATTAATATAACATGATAATTCAGGGACACTTGAGAGGCATGAGGTTGCAATGAATAGAAAAGGTCAAGAAGAAAATGACATGTAAGATTATAAATCATGGCAGTATGCATGGGCCAGATATTATTATCTACAGTTCAGTCCCAAGTTTTGATGTTTACAGGAGCTTCCTCTTTCCAGATCAGTAACTCTATCAATGCATGAAGCAGGGAGCATACAAAAGAAGATGCAGGTTTATGTTAATGTAATTGTAAAGTCAATCCCCATTGCTAAGTACAACTTCAGGAGTGAAATGATGATCACAGAAGAATAGTAACAGAGAACAATTATCTCTGCTGTAATGGAAAATGGTCTGCTTTAAATGGAAAGTGACAAGCAATTGAAAAAATAAAATAAAAGCTATAGTGATAATCATTAAAGGGGCTGAAGCTTACTGTGTTGTAATTCCCTTTGTTCTTGTCTGATATGAATATTAAAGCCCTAATATACTTCTTGTTTTATGACTTCATGTAATTTTTATAATGGTACTAGAGTTACAGTACAGTTTTCAGACTAGAGAGAAAAGGATGGGTGGGGGGTGTGCATAATTTAGATCTCTCACATCTACCATTTTTGGGCCATGTCACACTCAGGAGCCGGTAGCTGGGAGCAATTTGCCTCCTACAGGATTGCTAAAGAGAGTACTTTCTTGCTCTTCAATGACATCAATACTTTGCTTGCCAAAATGATGCAGCCGTGCCTGCCAACAAAGGAGCAATGATGGAGAAAAGAGGATCAAAGTGTAATGCCCCATACACATGATCAGACTTTCCGACAACAAAAACGTGGATTTTTGTTCAAAGGATGTTGGCTCCAACTTGTCTTGCATAAACACGGTCACAAATGTTGGCCAACAGTTACGAACGTAGTGACTTACAACACATATGTGATACCTCCATTGCGAACGCTAGTTATGTCTCTGGCTCGTACTTGATTCCGAGAATGTGTGGACTTATGTCCGACGGACTTGTGTACACACAATCGGAAAGTCTAACAACAAACATTTGTTTGAAAACCTCCTAGCCAACATTTGTTGGCAGAAAGTTCGACAACAAATGTTCGATGGAGCATACATGCGGTCAGACTTTCTGTCAACAAGCTCACATCCAACATTTGTTGTTGGAGAATCCGATCGTGTGTACGGGTCATAAGTGATGTCAGTGGAGCAGGTGAGTGTTCTGTCTGCTGTCTTGGTGATCCTATGGAGGGTGAGTGGCTAGTGTGACATAGATCTGTCAGAAAATCTAAAGGAACGTGTTAGGATAGAAATGTTGGTATAGATATTATGAAAATAATGAGGATCAGTGACCTCTTGAAATCTTCATGTTTACTGGCCTGTCAGCTGTCTGACCACACACACTGGAATACATTTACTAAAAGACTAAAAGCTATTCCCCTGGTAAAGTGTGTGGTCACTTTACAAAATTAATGTTAATGAATAAGGTGTTTTAATGTTAAGGCTCCATACACACTAGAACCAGGGAAAAAAAAAGCTGGAAAAATGCTGTATAAAAAAAATGCTCAATATGAGTGTTTTTTGGCATCTTCCCCTTTTGTGTGCTGGTGTTTTGCCAGTATTTAGCAGTTTTGCTGGTTGTTAAGGAGTGGGCCAGCAAGCTGGCCGCCGCAACCTTATCCTCTGACTCATCAGCTGTCAGTGGGGTTCCCTGTTGACAGCTGAGTGTAAACAAAATAAGTGCAGACAATTAAAATTTGAGAAAGAAAAACTGTGTGAGGGCCCCCGAATCCATACCATGCCATTGGGGTCTGGTATGAATTTTAAGGGGAGCCCCATGCCAACATTGAAAAAAAAAGGGTGTGAGGATCCCCTCAAAATCTATACCAGACCCTTATCTGAGCATGTAGCCTGGAAGGCCAGGACAGGGGGCAAGTGCTTGATTGATGACATCCCAAGTGGGCGGACTCACCTGGTGATATCATCAGGTAGCACTACTCCCTAGTTTATTTGGTGATGAAGCTGTCAGATGACAGGAGCCAGTTTCAGGTGCAGACTTCTTTTTTATCCTGGGTCAACGGCAGCAGCTTGCATCATGTTCGACCCTGTATTTAGTTCGGGGGACATTGGTTTGTTTTTGGTTTTTAAAAAAGGACATGTCATGAACGGTCTCTGTTTTTATTTATTTTTGACACTTTTTGGTGAATGAGTACAATATACCCCATACTCATTCACATGGGGGGGGGGGATCTTGTAAGGGGAACTCTGATAGGGTCCCTGATGTAATGGGGGACTCTTATGGGGACTCTGATACAGGGGCAGACTTTGATGGGACTCTGATGGGCTTACGATTTTTTTGGCTTTGCTTTGTTTTACTGAAGTTCTTACTTTTTTTGTTCCGAATCATAGCATGCTGATTACAGCAATCTCCAAGTAAAACTTCTTCATTTATGTCAATATTAGTTATAAGTAAGAATTTATACATTACAATTATTCAAAACACCTGCCATCACAAGGACACAAGGAAAACAATTTTCTGTGTGTGATTCACGCTGCAATGGAGCTGTGCTGCAGCATGCTGTGATAAAATTTAGCTTGCTGCATTTTATCGCGGCACACTATACAGAACCTCATGGCGCTATACAGCAGCGGAGTGCATCGTGCTGCTGTAGAGAGACACGAATGAAGCGTACTTCTGTACACCTAAAAAAATAGGGAGCTGTGCGATGAGTTTAATTGCGCACCACTTTGCCCCTACCGCAGTCAGGAATGGACAGCCGGAGAGGTAAAGCGCACAGTCAGCTTTCTGTTCTAGTGTGAATTCACCCTAAAACAGATTTTTTTTTCCAGCCCTCAAATATTTGTAATATACAATGTTGTCCTCACTTAAACAAGTGTAGAGACCCCTGGTCTAAATCCTTAAGCCAAGCTCTTCTATTTCAAGCTATGAGTTGCAGATTTTGATACAAATTAAGAGTTGCAAATTCTTTATTAATACCAATAAAATGTCTTTACCTACATCTGGCTTCTGTATGAGAAAATGCATGACTATTCCATGAAAATGGCCTAAAACTGTTACCTGGAAATGTGAAAAGTATAGCTCAGAGTCTTGACGTTTTTCTGGAGGGAAGATGTTGTAATTGCAAGAACAATTGTACTGAGCTTCAGAAATAAGAAAAAAAAATAAAAAATAACGAGACACAATTTAAAACAATTTGGGAAAAAGATTTTACTTAGCAATGCTCTCACATGCCAGCCCAATTCACACCAGGCCATGATGTGGTATGCTAGCAATTATTCCAATTGACATCAATTTACAACATAATTGTATGCTGCATCTGGGGATGGATCAGTCTAAAAGTGCAGCTTAAACTAATGTCTTGCGGTTATAAATCCTGGCTATTTTAGATTCTAGGTTTTAAAAGTTCAGCTTATGTGTTACATGCTGGTTGTATTTTTATGGAGCAAGCTGTAACATTTCAGTTTCAAAGAATAAAATGACAAGTGACAGCAACAGTTAAGCACTTCATTTTACCAGTTAAAATGCAGAAAGTATGTATTTGTTAAAGAACCAAAATTTTACATTCAACCCGTAGCAACCAGTCAGATGTAGTTAAATGGATGTTCAACCTTTTAAAGATCTAAAAAGATTGAAAAACGTAATTTCCCTAGCCAGCCTAACTAGGAGAGGACTATAACAGTAATGGTGAATCCAGACACTAGAACAGTAAACATGGTACATCTTTCATTAGGGCACTTTTTTTTATTACACTTCTCCAAGAGGGTAAACCCTCTCATTCCCTGGTAGGTCTATAGGAAAGGATATGAAGCAAAATCTCCCTAAAAAGACGCATATGGCAAAAAAATCATCCTTCACTCTATGTAAAATATAAAAACCCTACATCCGCAACTGTGTTTTGGCTTGGCAGCATTGTAGATGTGAGAAAATCAATGGGGTCTATGCCAATTAGATGCCCTATTCAAAGCAATGGGAGGCTGCTGGGCATTACAGTTGATCACAGCCACTCACATGTAATCCCTATGTGGCAATTGCCGTTGAGTAATCAGCCCTGAGTGCAGACTGCATCTATGGCAGATCACATGCAGGTAATCACCCCATAGGAATTACATGAGAGATGCTGCAGTTATCTGCAGGAGTCGGCAACTTCCCATAACTTTCAATGAGACTGCCTCATGCAGCAAATCCCTGGGACCCCACCACTGATTTTCATGCATTTACACACTGCCAGGCCAAAACACAGGTGTTATTGGGGTCTTATGCCCCGTACACACGATCGAAAAGTTCGAAAGTTCAGAGAACTTTTGTGTGACCGTGTGTATGCAAGACAGCTTGAGCGGAATTCCGTTGGAATTCTGTTGGAAAAACCATCAGAGCTTTTTCCGACCAAAATTCTGACCGTTTGTATGCGGGCATAAGATTATATAAATACTTTAATGTCCATAGTCTTGGCAAAGGTGCACTTTGAGTATGATCTTATATAAAGTTTTAAAGTTCAACTGAGCAAAAAAATACATTTTTTATTCAGATAATATAATAAAACTGCCTGCACTCATGAGCATTTTAAAATTTTATATCACCAGGAACTGCTAGAGAGTTACTTAACATAAAATGAATTATTTACATATGTTGAATGCATTTGATGTTTGGGTTAAATAATTCATGTGCACGAGCAGAATGTCTCTAAAGAACTTTAAATGCGTTGTATTTCATTTAATAACTTGATACTAGTACATAGAAACATAATAACATTTGCCTGAGGATATACCCCTCTATCATTACATAACTATAAAGGGTCCTATTGTATTACAGACCCAATGTGTTGCATTTTAGTAGCATATTTTCTGCCTGAGGGTAAAATGTCATTTTGATGTGCAATAACTATAGAATAGACATCATGACCAGGCCAAAGCTAAACAACAAACTCCCTGCCCTTGAAAACCTCTACACTGCATTCTTGTCTCCCAAGTATACTTTTTACAGAACTGGAGGCTGCTGGTGAAGAATAGAGAAGAAACCTTGTTGAATCAGATCATGAGTTATTGCCACTGACAGCTTAGCTGTGGTTTCTTTCATTGCAGAGCTGTCAGCACAAGTGTGAGAAATACAGCAATACTTTTTTTTTTTTTTTTTAACACAGAATGCATTTGCCTATAACACATCCAAAAAGGGATACATAAAGCAAGATGACGACTTTTGGTAGTTTACAACACTGACCAAAATAATTTGCCTTCTCTTGAATAAATATTAGCCAAGGCTAGCCCAAGATATTGTGCTGCCTGGACCCAAGAATGAAATGCTGCCCCCCCCAAAAAAAAATACAAATCATGCCCACCAAAAGGCCCCCACATCCATTATTTTATATCATGACAATTAAAGCAAAAGTTAAATGTATCAGGAAGTCAGATTTACATGCAACAGTGGTGGTGGTAGTGGGGGGGGGAGTTCCGTCCAATGCAGTTATGGTGGTAAGGGGGGTCCAGACAGGCGGCAGGGCGGTTCAGTCAGAGGCAGCGGTGGTGGGGGTTCAGACAGAGGCAGCAGTGATGGGGAGGGGGGTTCAATCAGAAGCAGATGCGGTGGTGGGGAGGGGATGTTTAGTCATAGGCAGTGGTGGTGGGCATGGGATCAATGGTGCTGGCACTTACTTTCTTACATTGTCAATCATGCCTCCAGTGATGCCTTTTCCAACATGGGGTCTCTGCTTACAGCAGAAAGCTCCTCCCCCTTTACGCTGTTTGCCATCAGCTGGTCAGCTGATTTTCTCCTACAGTTTCTGCCTCTGGTCCCGCCATGGCATTTGTCTGCAGCAATGGGGGGGGGGGAGCTGCAGAGAGGATAGGCGGGCAATCTGCTGTGTGGGTATGGCAGCAAATGCTCTGCCCAGGGCTGGACTGGGACAAAAATTTGGCCCTGGACTTCATCCAGGCCGGCCCACTTTGCACCTGGTGTTGGTGCTTCAATCAATACAGCATCATGGTTGTTATGGTGTCAGGATTATTGAAGCACATTATTTCTATTATTACATTGTAATATATAATGAAATAGTTCAACTCACCATAATTCAGCTCAGAATCAGTGGGAGCCTGAGCATGTCACTTGCCACTGTCTCCTGCCATCAGATGCAGCGTGTCACTTGTCATCAGATGCAGCATGTCACTTACCACATCACTTGTCAGCAGATGCAGCATGTCACTTGCCACGTCACTTGTCAGCAGATGTAGCTTGTCACTTGCTACCAGATGCAGCTTGTCACTTTCCAGGTCATATGTCAGCAGATGCAGCATGTCACTTGCCACCAGATGCAGCTTGTCACTTGTCAGCAGATGCAGTGTGTCATCTGCCACGTCACTTGTCAACAGATGTAGTGTGTCACTTGCCACGTCACTTGTCAGTGGATGCGTGTCACTTGCCACGTCACTTGTCAGCAGATGCAGCGCGTCACTTGCCACGTCACTTGTCAGTGGATACGTGTCACTTGTCATGTCACTTGTCATCAGATGCAGCGTGTCACTTGCCACGTCACTTGTCAGCGGATGCGTGTCACTTGCCACGTCACTTGTCAGCAGATGCAGCGTGTCACTTGTCAGCAGATGCAGCTTGTCACTTGCCATGTCACTTGTCAGCAGATGCAGCTTGTCACTTGGCACGTAACCTGCCACCGAGTTGAAAGGGTCCCCGTCAGGTATGCTGTATGGGGCCCATGATTTCTAACAGCAGCCCTGATGCCCCGTAGTGGCTGTTGTGTCGGGAGCAAGAAGGGACTCTGTGGACAGGGCAGGAGAGAGAGATACACAGCGCCCGCTCCCCTGCTTATTTCACGGAGACTGATTGGGCCAGTAGATGCAGAGCACTGATGTGTGTACTTCTACTTCCTGGTAGCAGTGGAATGCACAATGGGGCGGACATGATGTCATCAGCTGGAAATGATACAAAATGTGGGAGGCGACGCAGCCATCACTATCATGCGTTCCACTGTCACCAGAAAGTAGAAGTACACTCCGGTGCTCTAATGGCCTGATCACTCCCCGTGAAATAAGCAGTGGAGTGGGCACAAGTTTGCCATCTCTCTGAAAGTGCCGCCTGGGACCCATGGTCCCACCGGGTCCCACCAGGTCCCATGGTCGGGCCCGCCCTGGTATTCGCATCCCTCTATTGTCTTGTAAGTACAAATGTAAATCAGGCAAACAGTACTTGAGTCACAGTCCCTGCATACCTCGGGACTGTGACATCATAAGGGGTGGGGTCACTGGGTGACATCACCCGGCGACACCGCCCCTTATGCCTATATAATTTGCCGTGCACCGTGTCCACTGGATTACAGCGGGAGAGAGCGTTGTGTCAACATTGGAAGAACAGAAGAAGGAAGAAGAAGAAGATGGTGATGATGATGGAGAAAGCTGGGCCACCACTAGCAAAAAGCGGCAAAAGAGCAGAAGATAGCGGAGGAGCCCAGGAATAGAACCAGAAAGCGCAGAGAAGTCAGAAGAAGACCACGGTAGATGCATAATAAACTACTTTAAAAACATGTTTTTATTGACCATTTTTCCCCCAGGGGAATGGGTAGGGGTACGGTGTACCCCAAACTTATTCACATAGGGTGGTGGGCCAGGATCTGGGGGCCCCCTTATTAAAGGTGGCTTCCAGATTCCAAAAAGCTCCCCGCCCACAGACCCTGACAACCAACGGTCAGGGTTGTTGGAAAGAGGACCTTGTCTTCATCAACATGGGGACAAGGTGCTTTGGGGTGGGGGGGGCACAAGGCACCCCCCTTCCCCAAAGCACCCACCCCCCATGTTTAGGACATGCGGCCTGGTGCGGTTCGGTGGGGCGCTCATTCATCCCCACCCCCTTTCCTGACCGGTTGCGAGCTTGGATAAGGGTCTGGTATGGATTTTGGGGGGACCACACGCCGTTTTTTTCGGCGTAGGGGTTCCTCTTAAAATCCATACCAGACGTGAGGGCCTGGTGTACCGTACCTTGTAGCCAAGAACTAGCCCGATAGGATCACACTGGAAACATTCTCGCGGCCATGTGCTGTGGCTACTCTTGCGTCGTATTTTGTCCGTCGGACCAGCATACAGACGAACGGGCTTCCCAATAGGAACTTGGTCTGGCGGACCAAGATTTAAAACATGTTCTATTTCTAGGTCCGTCTGACTTTTGTGAAGAAAAAGTCAGATGGAGGCCCACACACGATCAAATTGTCCGACGGATTCTGGTCCACTGGACCAGATCGTGTGTACGCGGCATTAGACTTTGACCTTTTTGTCTTTTGTCTACACTACAATATTAACTTAAGATTTAGACTTCAGCACTTGGGCCAGCAGCCCAGGTGGATTCTTTCTTTTTTTCCCCGCTTATGAAAAAAATTGTATTAAGAGGGCTTTCACACTGCCGTACCCATAGTGGATTGCAGGCGCTATTTCTAATGCTATAGCATCTGCAAAACGCCCTCGGTGTGAAAGGGGTCAGCCCCAATTAACTGTCACCAATCAATTGGCGCACTGCCTTCACATTTAATGTAAAAATGAATAAATTGTTCACCACAAAAATTGTTAAATCTTTTCAGGTGTGCCATGAAAATTCCCTCACCTTGTTGTGTCACTACCTCTTCACCAGCCGTCCCATTAAAGTGAATGGGACTGTCGGTGAGTCAACAGGGGGTCAGAGGAGGAGCCACTGCGGGACTGAGATGATAGTTGCTCTTTAAAAATTATGATTTAAATCAAGTTGATTTAAATCAAGAGTTTTTTTCTAGTGATTTTAAATCATGATTTAAATTGACTTGATTTAAATCAAATCCACCCTGACTCCAGTTGATCAAAAATAAACACACGTTTAAGATGGAGACCCTAGGGCTGTGGACCAGAAAATCTTCGAATCACAATGACATGTGATCTTGAGATAACTGGACCTAACCTACATTACTAAATACGAGATCTTCACATTTTTATTTATTCTGCTTGAAATTTTACCAATCATAACATTTGTTCAAAACATGGCATATTACCTAATATTTTGGAAATCACAAAGGAATGAGGAACAGGGAGACTATAGATGGATATAAGTGTACTCAGTTATCTAAATAAAAATTTTAAGGCATTATTGAACTACTTTGTATTAGGGCCAATTCTGGCACTTTGCTTCTACATTTAAAAATCTACTTTTTTTGCTAGAAACTTACTTAGAACTCCCAAACATTATATATATATATATTTCTTTAGCAGGTGTCCTATAGAATAAAATTGTGAGCGTTGCAAATTTTCATGTTGCACAGCATTTTCACAAAGATTTTTCAAATGCAATTTTTGGGGAAAAAATACATTTATTTACCCTAATTTTTGTATATTGTGAAAGATGATGTTACGTCAAGTAAATAGATAAATAACATGTCACACTTTAAAATTGTTTCTGCCCATGGAATGGCGGCAAACTACGATGCTTAGAATTCTCCATAAGTGATCCTTTAAATGCCTTTACAAGTTACCAATTTAGAGTTGCACAGGAAGTCTGGTGCTAGAATTATTTCTCTGGCTCTGATGTTCGTGACAATAACTCACATGTGTGGTGCAATCACCATTTACATATGAGTGCGGGAGTAACGTATACATTCACATTTGTATGAAAGCACTGCACAAAAGTGCTTTACTTTTTTATTATTATTATTATTATTATTATTTATTTTATACAAAAAAAATTCACTTTTTTGGGGGATTAACTTTATTGCTATCACAAGGGATGAACAACATCCCTTGTGGCAGCATGGGCTGTGGCATGTCCTCTTTATGGAGAGATCAAGGGTCTATTAGACCCCCTATCTATCCTCTAGCCTCCCATACAACCGATCAGACACAGATTGGCCTGATAGGCTGCTTTCTTGGCCTCTAGCAGCCAGGTAATCAAAGAGGCGGAATGGGAAGTGACAAAATACTCGTTGCTTCCGGTTTTTCAGGATTACAGAAAGAAAAGAATGGTCAGTTCCACTCTCTCAGTTCAGTGCAGCAATTGTCACCAGCCGCATTATTCCCAGGCTCCTCGATGGGACGGTAGAGCCCGGGAAAGGTGGCGGCGGTGGATGAGGGGTGGGACACCTTTCCACCAAGTGGCTTCTTAGCCCCTCAAATCTCTTCTAATAGAAAGAGAATCACCAGCTGAAAAGATCCATACCGGGATAGAATGATGCTTGTAGGTGTAGGTATCATTCCGATATAACTACTCAAACCCAAGGACACCCATGGACACCCATGGACGTTCTATGGGCAGCAAGTAGGTAAAAAATCTTTCTTGACTTCTATTCCCAACACTTAAAGTAGAACTATAGGCAAAACTTTTTTTTTTCCTTTTGGGTAGATTGAGAGGGTTATAACCCCTGTCAGTTTTCTTTGCCATTTGTGTCCCATTGGGGAGATGTATCTTCACTTTCTGTCCCACAGCCATGGAAATCAGAGCTAGTATCCCCATTGAAAGATGTCCCCTTCAATTACTGTTCTGGGGGCAACTGTTTCTGGTAAAAAAAAAAAACTAGGTTTATGACATCATGCACATTTCTCTCCCTCTCACTCTTGTGAGAGTTTGCCAGGAAGGCAGGGGATGAGTCATAAGAGGGCCAATGAGTGATGCAGAGCTGGAGGTGTGTATTGCGTAAATCCAGGAAGTGAACAGGCAGCAGCTTCAGCTGTCCACAGTAAAAAGGGTTGCAGCCAGACTCCGTGGAGGGAGATTTCTGCAGCATATTTGGCAAGTAGATAATCACAGTATATATAAAATAATATGCAGAGTGGTTGGAGGGAAGCTTCAGAATGTCAAAGATGTTTTATGGCAAATTATGTGAGCAGACTGCAGTTCCTCTTTAAACTGGCTGCCATAAGAAAAATTCCTCATATTTGCTCACCTGGTCTTAAAAATCTGCAGAATTTCCTTCAATGTAGAGAAAGATTCATATAATTTTAACAGCCATGGCAAATTTGTAAGGGCTGGCCACCAAATGGAAAGCATTCTGTGATCTGATTCACCTTTCAATAATACCTTCAGCAAACACTCTTATTTTCTTACTGTGTCAAACTTCTCTGATTGAGAGGTGATCGACAAAAGCCTGTTTTTGATTAATGTTTCACAACTGTCCTCTTTTCAATTCTTGACACTGAGGTCTGACTGCTGCAATTATGGTACGACAATTTTCTTGAATCTCTCATAATGTTCTCAAAACTGGAGACTTTCAGTCTGGATTTTAATGGATTCCGCTCTGCCTTGGCACTTTTAAGTTTTATTATTCCAAAGATCACCTGTCTGTAGCAGATTTTTAACAGATTATTACTCTGTTCGAAAACAACAGTCCAAACATTGACTAATTCATGTAATTGATATGTAATTTACAGGATCATGTCTGCATAGTAATCTTGTTGTAATAATTAATTGCACTAGGATGACAAAAGTTTAGCTAACAGGATGCTTTATTGTTTACGTGTTCTATGACGCTGTAGACTTAACCTGTTATTAGGTGTTTATTAGCCATGTCATGGCAGTGATGATGTCTTAATTAAATTTGCATTTAAGAAGTTTGGAACAAGCTTGTATGCTATCCATTCACTGTTAGCATGATTCTGGCATAGCATCAATGATGCTATGGTAAAAATGTAATATACCTTGAATAATTAGAATTGAGTAGACTTAATGATTTCACTATGAATTGTATTAGCTGTTTACTGGCATGAAGTTAAAGGTGGACTTGTTAGGTGGCTGAATTATTGGCATAATTGCTTTGCAGCTTTTTGTATCCAGAGTTAACATTATATCACTTACATGGCGTTCGTATATTCTTTACCCAATATTTGTGTTGAATTCTTCCTGGTTCTCTGTTTTGGCAGCTGCTACTCTTAGGCCTCTTTCACATGACCGATCCGTTCAGGTCCGCCTGTCAGTTTTTTAGGCGGACCTGAACGGACACTCCATAGAGGTCTATGGAGCATCAAATGTCAGTGGTGACACATCTGCTGACATCTGACCCACTCCGATCCGAAAAAGTGTGACGGAAGAAAAACCTACTTTTCCATCCATTTGTGTATCGGATTGGGTTGATGACAGACTCTGTGGTCTGTCCTCATCCGATCCCTCATAGGGGAGAGCGGCGCTCTGACAAGTCCGTCCCTGCACACTGTGCACAGACGGAACTGTCATCTTCCTCTTCAGCGGGGATCAACGGAGTGCTCCACGCTGAGCAAGCGGATGTTCACGGGGCGGATCATCACGGATCTGTCCTGTGTAAAAGGACCCTTATTGACTTATGAAAAGCTGGTCAAAAATGCGTATTTGTTCAAGTGTCATAGTTGTGGAATCTAACCAAGACAATCAGTAACAATCACCTTCCAAATAACAGGTAGTCCCCAGGTTACAAGCAAGATTGAAGATTAAGTTGAATTTGTATGTAACTTGGAACAGGTACATTTTTTAAGTGTAACTCCAGCCACAAAAATAATTTTACGTTTTTTTGGATTAACGCCCCTGTAACACTGGCTTTGCTGTCTGTGCCCCTCTTCAGAAGATTTCACCTACTTTCTGTCCCTGTGACAATTGGATTTAGAAAATGTTGGGTTTTTGTGGAAACAAGCCTTGGTGATAAGGCTTCATTGGAGGTACCTTTTTCCCATGACTAACTATAATAATTCAGACGGAAAAAGTCAGATCAGATTATGTTGTGGGAAAATCCAATCCGATCGTGTATGGGCTCTATCGGACTTTTTCTGTCGGAATTTCCAACGGAAAAAGTTTGAGAGCTGGATCGAAAATTTTCCGACAAAATCCAATTGGACTTTTTCCGATCGTGTGTAGAGAATTCCGAAGCACAAAGTTCCATGCATGCTCATAAAACATTTGGAGGCGAAAGCTATTGGCTACTGGCCTCTATGTAGTCCCGTCGTACGTTTTGTATGTCACTTCATTCCGAACGATCATATTTTCCGACAACTTTGTGCGACCGTGTGTATGCAGGACAAGTTTCAGCCAAAATCCGTTGGAAAAAATCTGACGGATTTTGTGGTCAGAATGTCCGACCATGTGTGTGGGACATTACAGGAGTGAATTTCCCTTTCTAGGGGGAGATTTCTTCTCACTTCCTGTTGTCTCCCTCTGCTTGTAAGTATGAATCATATGTAAGTCTAATATTTGTAACTTGGGGACTGCCTGTACTAGTCACACATCTGTAAATAGATGCAAACATGGTGCTTAGGTTTATCTTATCTAGCCACAAAAACATACAAAACACAAATCAATATCTTTTTTTCATTGCTTTAGTCATTTACTGTGCATACTAGTAACTACTACTAATACTTGTGGAATACAAAGGAGATATAAGGCTGGCCATAGATAGATTTTTTTTGACCAGAAAAAAAAAGATTCCCCCATCCACCCAGTCAATGTGGATGGGAGGAAACCTCCCCACTGCTCTGTGGCATTCTGACACCAGAGACTCCTCTGCTGTCAGAATAAACACATCTGTGGCTGCATGCACTGATCGAGGGAACATTTTCCAGCAATTCTGTTTGAGAGAAGCCAATTCTTAGATCGACTTTTCTGGAACAGGAATGGCCATAGATGGATCAAAATTCATCCTGTTCCTGCTGAGCTAGATGAATTTCAACCCATCTATGGCAACTCTATGGCAGCTGAAGACTCGTTTCATGACGATTTAATGCAAGAAGGAATTTCATTAATTGATGTGACTGCAGTTTTCAAATTTCATCAGACTATTTGGTGTGTTAGCTGTGTGAATTAAGCCTACATTTTTAAATTTGCAGCTTGCATATATTTATATATGCTCCAAATTCTTCCCTCAATCATAGTTACGTTAACAGAATCATAGATTCATATCAGAAAGCACCAGTACTTTTGGACAATAAATCTAATATCAGATGATCTTAATAGAAGCCCATACTATAGTGGAACTGCAGTCTTATAGTAGGTTGAAGTTGCTAAGGCTATGTCCAGTAGACAGTAAGGTCCACTGAATTTGAAGTTCCAACCAACTGCTTCTGTAGTTGTCAACAACAAACAGTGTGTCTGTAAGTCCAGTGTTCTGTGCACCAGTGATATTGCTTAGTTGCTGGGTCACATCGAATGAGCTTCAATAGAAATGCCTGTCTTTGTCATGGAATTAGCATAATATTAAAAATCCTAGAAAGCTCCTCTTGGGCGGGTACTGTTATGAGTACCATATAATAAAGTATTAAGTTATACATTGACACTATACAGTATGCAAGTAAAACTATTTTTTTTTTCTCACTACTAGTAACTGCATCTAAACCTACATTCTGCTTTAATCATAGTATGTACATAATGAGTGGGATTAATAAAAAGTGTTTAAATTTTGTCTAACGTGGACTGCATTCAAACGGCTTTTACATTTTAATTTTCTAAGCTGTGCGAAAAAAATAAAAGATAGAAGCTGATTGGTTGCCATGGGCAACAGTCAGGAGTTGAAATAGAACTTGCCTTAGATGTTTTTAATTAATTTCCCCCTGTTTTGAGAGATGCTTCAGTTGTTATTGCAGGCAAAGACTACCTGAGAAGGAAAACAATACATAAATTTGATAAGTAAGAATAATTATACTATTTTTATCTAAGAACTACTTTATTTTAAAATGAATAAGAGATTGAACTAGGGTGACTTTAGGGGTCACTTCTTCTTTTACGCATGAATAAGTCTAGTGAATATACAATTACATTCAGAAAGATAATAACCTTTTTCTTTGCTTTTTGCTAAGATTAAAAGATTAATATTTAATAGCATATGAATTTATATCAAGGATTACATGCATTGGGATATGTTGTATTCTTGTTGTGACATCTGCATAGTTTCCACTTGCAAAATAAAATATCTACATCATTGATTTTATGGGAAAATATAGTTATGCTTTGATTAAGTGTGATTCATGTGTATTCATGAAATAAATAGAAAATGAAAAATGTAAAAAATGTATTCACAATCCCTTGTGAATTATTCCAGTATCTAACCAACAGTCAGGTTTTTTTTAAGTCTTTTGTGTCTACGTACAATCACTTTCCTTTACTGTTGTTCATTAAATATAAAATTAAGCTGTCCTTACATAGACAGATATGAAGATAAAGGATGAGAGGGCCAAACCACAGGGATTTGACAAGATATTAATTTGTATTTTTCACAATAAAAAGGTATTTTAGAACTTGACAGCCAACATGTTTTGGGGGTCAAGCACAAATCCCTCTTCATCAGGGCCAACATACATTTTGTTAAACAATTCTTGAAATTAAAAACATGACTTCAGTTGTCTATGTTCAAAAAAGTACATCAGGAAGCTCATTTTATGAAATTAGCTAATTAAAACCATGTCTTTGTCTTTAACCCACTTCAACCCCCTACCTGATCAGAGCACTTTTTTCGATACGGCACTGCGACGCTTTAACTGACAATTGCGTGGTCATGCGACATTGCACCCAAACAAACAAACATTGGCATCCTTTTTTTTCCCACAAATAGAGCTTTCTTTTGGTGGTATTTGATCACGTGTGAGGTTTTTATTTTTTGTGCTATAAACAAAAAAAACTAAATTTTGAAAGAAGGCCAATATTTTTTACTTTTTGCTGTAATAAATATCCCCAAAAAAAAAATATAAAAAAAAATGTTTTCTCAGTTTAGGCCGATATGTATTCTTCTACGTATTTTTGGTAAAAAAAATCGCAATAAGCGTATATTGATTGGTTTGCGCAAAAGTTATAGCGTCTACAAAATAGGGGATAGATTTATGGCATTTTTATTATCATTTTTTTTATTAGTAATGGCGGCGATATGCGATTTTTATCGTGACTGCGACATTATGGCAGATACATGGGACACTTTTGACACTATTTTGGGACCATTGTCATTTCGACAGCGATCAGTGCTATAAAAATGCACTGATTACTGTGTAAATGACACTGGCAGGGAAGGAGTTATCAAGGGCGATCAAGAGGTTAAGTGTGTCCTAGGGAGTGATTCTAACTGTGGGGGGTGGGCTACCACTGACATGACAGCAATCATTGCTCCCGGTGACAGGGAGCAGTAGATCCCTGTCATACCACTAGGCAGAACAGGGAAATGCCTTGTTTACATCACCCCATTCTTCCACTCCGTGACATGATCGTGGGCCCCCGGCAAACATCAAGTCTGCGGGATCCGCGGGCATAGTCGTGGAGTACGTGGCGGACGTTCCCCCGGTGGCACCGCGTGCATGCCCACGATGCCGTGATTTAAAGGGGATGTACCTGTACACCCATTTTCCCAGCTGTGTCATTGTGCCGACGTACATGGTCGTGCCTTGGTCGGCAAGTGTCATTAAACCCACATCATTAAAAACTATCAATACATGGTGTATTATATGCTGTTCATACTCACTATAGGATTAATTTTCTGTACTCTGAAAAAAACCTGGTTGATCCTGCTGTTCTCTGTCTCCCTCTTCTGTCCAAGTCCCCACTGCAGTTAGTGCACATGCTCAGTTTTCAGTGTATTTTCTATCCCAAGTATTTCCTTCCTATCACATCTAAGCAGCCCATTTGCCTATAGAGTCACCTATGTGGGCATATACACAGTGGTAAATGACAGCCCCATCCCTCAATCCTTCTCCATGCCCACAAATCAGGTAAACCCAATGGGGGTAGGATATTACATCTTGAATAATGGAGTATTCACCTCTTTGTCATTCTAAGACACAGGCTGGAGGGGTGTGACACAGCCTATGACTACCAGAAATCCACCCACACCATGTTATTGCCAAAAATAATAAAGATTTAATTTCAAATATATACTTGTATGAAATTTAAAACAGTATATTGATATTAAATATTTCACTGAAACTCTGTATCCCAAAGGCTGTGTTTTTAGCTCCTCCTGCCACTGTTTCCACTGTTTCCCTACTGACAGGCTGGGAATGAGCTGGGTCATGTAACAGCTGTATATTGATTAGGAAAAAGGTACTTACTGTAGATTTTTTTTTTTATTATTAAAATAATTACAGTGCTGTCCTCCACATATAGAGAAAGAGAAGGAATAATGTAAAGTAAACTGTTTAGTATCACTTTAAATGTTTTTTGACATTTGTTATAAAACATGTATGTATTTACACAACTGTGTTACTATAGCAAATGTTATAGAAAACAAATCTCTGTTGTATTTTATTCTTGATAAAGGGAGATTGTATATGATCCCCAAAACACATTGTATGTCAATTTTTGGTAGTACCTTCTTATTTTATTTAAATAAAAATGTTGGTCTGTACCAGATCCCATGGCTTGGCATTCTCATTCTTTCCATTTCCATGTACATCCCTATGAGCCCCATAGAAAACTGCCACACTATACCAATCATTTGATACGGTCAAAACTACCACCAAGCTTCTAGCCTAGTGCTCCTTCACCCCAGACAGATGACTACCATATCCTCCCATCTTTAACCACTTGAGACCCGCGCTATAGCCGAATGACGGCTACAGCGCGGATCTCCTTTGCCGGGACTATGTCTATTGACTTAGTCCCGTGCACGAGCGGCCTGCGCGCCCCCTGAGGGGCGCGCGCGGCGCGCTCTGTGATCGGCGAGTCTATGAGACTTGCCTGATCACCGATCCAAGCAAGGGGTCGATCCCGACCCCTTATCACGTGATCAGCTGTCAGCCAATGACAGCTGATCATGCGATATAACGGAGCCGGTAATCGGCTATTATTCCTCCTCACGCTGACAGCGCGAGGAGAAAAAAAAAGAACCGATCACCGGCGGCCGTGATCGGGACATCAGTCCCGATCACGGCCAGCCCTGCCAGTGCCCACCTGCCCCCTGCCAGTGCCCACCTGCCCCCTCATCACTAAGCATAATAAAAAAATAAGTGCCCCCCATCAGTGCCACCCAGCAGTGCCCATAGTGCCACCCAGCAGTGCCCACAGTGCTGCCCACAATGCCACCCAGCAGTGCCACCCAGCAGTGCCCACAGTGCCACTCAGCAGTGCCCACAATCTGCCTCAACAAAGGTGCTGCACCCCAGTGCCACACATCCGTGCCCATCAGTGTCATCTACCAGTGCCCATCAGTGCCCATCAGTGCTGCCCATCAGTGCCCAGCAGTGCCACCTATCAGAGCCACCTATCAGTGCCACCTATCAGTGCCCATCAGTCCCATCTATCAGTGGTACCTATCAGTGCCCCTTAGTGCCACCCATCCGTGCCACCCATCTGTGCCACCCATCCTTGCCATCTTATCTGTTCCCATCTTTGCCCATCAGTGCCGCCTTATCTGTGCCCATCAGTGCGACCTTATCTGTGCCTATTAGTGCCACCTTAACTATGCCTATCAGTGCCCACCAGTGCAGCCTATCAGTGCCCACCAATGCAGCCTATCAGTGCCCACCAATGCAGCCTATTAGTGCCCACCAGTGCAGCCTATCAGTGCTGCCTCATCAGTGCACTTCAATGAAGGAGAAAAATGACCTGTTTGCAAAATTTTATAACAAACTATTAAACATGATTTTTTTTTTTTGCATCTTTTTTTGTTTGTTTAGCAAAAAATAAAACTGCCAGCTGTAATTAAATACCACCAAAAGAAAGCTCTATTTGTGGGAAAAAAATGATAAAAATTTAATTTGGGTACAGTGTTGTATGACCGCGCAATTGTCATTCAAAGTGCATCAGCGCTGAAAGCTGAAAATTGGTCTGGGACTGAGGGGGGGTTTAAGTGCCCAGTAAGCAAGTGGTTAAATAAATATTGTGCATGGGATTGCTATGACATTCTCAATAAAGGAACACCTTTGCTGTGGAAGCATAGAGGCCACCTTTGATGACCTTTTTTTCTGAAAATGTTGATTGCCTGATATGCAAATTCACCGACTTCACTAATCTGCATGCTTATTCCAGGTCAGTGCCTCAGAAAGTGTTGAAGACTCTGGATTAGCACAAATCCTAGCAGCATAATAAATTCATATATGACATATGTTTTCTCTAAAAACAAGACTGATGCTTAGAGATGGTCATGTATGTCCCATACATGGCTTCGTACAGATGGTCATGTATGTCCCATACATGGCTTCGTACAGATGGTCATGTATGTCCCATACATGGCTTCGTACAGTTGGTCATGTATGTCCCATACATGGCTTCGTACAGATGGTCATGTATGTCCCATACATGGCTTCGTACAGATGGTCATGTATGTCCTATACATGGCATGCTTATCAAGTTGTGCAATTGACCCAAAAAGTGTTTCTCTTTTTGGGAGTCTACAGAATACTTTCAAGTAAGAAAGAATTTAGAATCTAGATTTAAAAAAAAAAACGAATAATCGTCGTTACAAATTGCTAGTATAGTTTCATCATTAATTGAGGTTGTTAGGAAATATATATCAATGTACATACTGTACATACATCAATGATTATACATTTCCTTTATAATATATAATTGATTTAGAATTATTGTGGTAAGGTCCTTAAATAGTATAGTTTTGGAATCCAGCATTGTCATCCAATGAATGAAAAGGAGGTTTTTTTTTTTTGTATATATGTCTTGGTTTTTATATTTTCAAACGTAAAATAGATGTAATAAAAAGTCTCAGTTCTTCTGAGACTAGTATAGAAACATCTGCTTGCAATATGTGCTTTCATTGTTGGAGAATTCTGCCCCTTAGAGTGAATGTAGCATGAAAGTGCACCTACAACCTCTCCGACATAACTACTTTCAGTGTAAGTTCAATAGATCCCCATCACACACGTTCCTCTCTCACCAGGATCCACATTCATACCTCACTAGTTTGAATAAACTGTTATTTTTGCAGTATGTCGGTCAGACACACAGTCTACCACATGGCGATAAATATATTTAACTTTTGTTAAAAATAAGAAGAGTGGAAGTGATTATTATGGTGTTTGTGCACAGCTTCCTACAATAAAAAACAGGACCATTAACAAGTGCACCAGTAGCAAACTGAGTGCTAATACTAAGGAGTGGGCAGTGATAAGGAATACTGCCTGAAAAATGAAAACAGTTGTCAGTTGTTATTCTTCAATATCCCTTCTACTGTTACAACATCTAGAATGTTGTTACTGAAATGCAATTGGGGAAACTTAACACGTTACTTGCTTTAAATTAATGGTGTTTACATTTCTAGAGGAATTATCTAGGTTTTGAAAGATCTTGGGAATAGCCAGGAGTACTTGCACTAAAGGGTTGATAAACTCTAAAGTATGATGTATACATACACATCTTCATCAAAGTGTCTCTAAACAGTTGCTTATATTATCAGCATTTTTCTCTAATTAAAAAACATTTTGTCATCAGTATAAAACCAATACATTCCTAAAATACAGTTTTGCTATGATTTAAAGATATTGCAGGTTATTTTTTAATGCCATTTTAGATATTACTTTGTTGTTTTGTTTGCAATGGGAAAATTGTACGTTACTATAATATTGTTGGTTGTATAATTTAAAAAAAAATGTTAATTCCTTACAATATATTTACAGGTTGTGATAATTTTTTTAACTATTATTATTTTCGTATCTTTATCAAAATATCAAGCTAATAGTTATTTTATACAAATGTATTATCGGTGTCCTGGATCAATTTGTTATTCTTTTATTTTGTTAAGATGTTAAATTCTGATGTGTGTCAATTCAGTCCAGCCATTCTGCCTATCTGTCGGTCAATGAAGCTGCAAATCTCATTATAGGCCCAATAGAAGCGATACAAAGCATTGATTTCATCATAAATTCAATGTCTTTCTTTTCTCTAGATCTGTAAACCTTACTCATTCACCTGAGGGGGCAGTATCTGGGGGCCCCCTTATTGTCAAAGGGAGCTTCCAGATTCTTATAAGCCCTCTGCCCACAGACCCCCACAGTCTCCGGGCCAGAGTTGTTGGGAAGAGGCCCTTGTCCTCATCAACTTGAGGACAAGGCTCTTTGCCTGCCCCTCCCTCAAAAGGGCCTTGGGTTTTGTATGTTTTTGGGGTGGTTGGGGTGAAATATTGAGGTGGTTGGGGTGAAATCTTATTCATGCTTGGATAAAGGACTTGTATAGAATTTATGGGGACTGCATACCTTTTTTTGGCCATTGGTTCCCTGCTGTGATGAGGAAAGAGGAGTGGAGCTGAGCTGCCTGGTCTGTGTCAATGGACACAGACACGGAGGCTCGGGAGCAAGCCCACATGGGTGACGACATAGACAGCAGCTTTCTATGGGGGTACTCAATGAAGAGGAGGAACCTGGAGCGTCAATGCTGGAAGTGGATCATGCTGCTCTGTGCAAAACCATTGCACAGAGCAGGTGAGTATAACATGTTTAATTTTAATTTTAAAAATAAAGGTTTAATGTTACTTTAAAGTGTAATTCCAGTCATAACTAAGCCTAAACATGCTCCCACCCCTATTCTAAGCCTATACTATCTATCCTGTAAAATGAAAGATGTGTATACTTATATATTCTGAGGATGCTTCAGTCTAGTCACATGATCAGCTCCTAGTGCCAGTTTCAGTATAGAGTAGGGACAGCTGCCCCATAGTAAGCCTATGGGTGATGTCATGGCCCAGGCTCTGCAGCTTTTGTGGCTACTTTTTTCTCTACACTGTAGCCGTCACTGGAGAGATCATGTGACCAGACTGGTGTGACTTCCAAATAGGTAAGTAAAGGCATCTTTTCTTTTACAGGGTAGATGGCATAGGCTCAGAAGGGGGTGGGATATATTTAAGCTTAGCTAGGTTTCAACTGGAATTACAGTTTAGGAAATTAAAACTGAAAGTAGTAATCCCTATCTAGAAATTGCTAGTGAGCACTGCAGGTGTGGTGAAAAATAAATTAAAGTAGAAGTTTAGCCTAAAAACTAACTAACGCTAAATCCACTTACAACCACATTCCAAGACTAATCTATCTAAACCTGTATAGCAAAAATCGCTATACCTTTTCTATATCCAATGTAGTCTGGTCCCATGCTGAGATGTCAGTGACGGCTTCTCTGTGTAGGCATGTGCAGGAGAGGCAGCTGACAATGGAAGCCTCATGGTAAGTCTTTGGATGACATTTCCCAGCCATTGTCAGTTATCTCTTCCGCACTGCATCTGCCACTGGAGACCAGACCAGATCAGCTGTAGAAAAGGTAAGTATAGCTATTTTTGCTTTACAGGGTTAAATAGATTAGTCTTAGCCCTTGTACACACGGTTGGAGATTCCGTCGGAATGTGTCCGATCGGAGCGTTTTGTCGGATATGCCGACTGTGTGTGGTATACATCGGACTGTTTCCGTCGGAATATCCGTCGGACCAAATTTTCCAACTTGCCGGAAATATTTTTCGACAAACTGCTCCGATCGGACATACTCCGATCATGTGTAGAGAATTCCGATCGGACAAAGTGCCACGCATGCTCAGATCAAATTCCTACATCAAAGCTATTGGCTACTAGCCTGAACGTAGTCCCATCGTAACGAAATTATGTCATCACGTTCTGAAAGATCAGATTTTCTGACAACTTTGTCCGACCGTGTGTATGCAACAGTTTCGGACAAGATCCGTCGGACAAAATCCGATGGATTTGGTTGTCGGAATGTCCGACCGTGTGTACAAGGGCTTAGAATGTGGCTGACAGTAGATTTAGAGTTACTTAGTTTTAGGCTGAACTTCTACTTTAGTGGTTCTAAAGGCAGAAGGTTTTCTTTTTATCTTAATGCATTCTATGCATTAAGATAAAAAAAAAAACTTCTGTATGCAGCAACTCCTCTCAGCTCCCCTAATACATACCTAGGCCCATCTCTATCCAGCGATGTCTCAGATGTGTGGGACACTCCCTCCTCATTGGCTGAGACAGCAGCGGGCATCATTGCTGTCAATCTAAGTCAGTGAGCCAATGAGGAGAGAGAGAGAGGGGGGGCAAGCCACAGTTCCATAGTCGGAATGGGCGCACAGAGCAGCGGCTTTGCTTGGGTGCCCCCATAGCAAGCTGCTTGCTGTGGGGGCACTCGGCAGGAGGAAGGGGCCAGGAGTGCTGGAAAGGGACCCAAGGAGAGGAGGATCCACTGCACAGAGCATGTAAGTATAACATGTTTGTTCTTTTAAACAAAAACAATACTTTAATATCACTTTAAAATGATATTAATCATGGCATAATTCCTTGCATGTCAATAAATAACCCTATATAAATGGCAAAGCATACAAGGAATATTGTACTATCAGTAGATCAGAGCATATTAGGGAAGCAATACTGGTAACATGATCTGTAAATAATTACAAGGCTTGAGAGTCACTGGGCAAAAGGTTTGGAAAACAACAAAGAACAAAAGAATGAAAATAAACATTGCAATGTTGGTTCCATTTATGCAAAGCTCTTCTATGTGTGCTTGGAACACTGTGTACATTCCGCTACACAAATAGTAAACATAATAAACATGAGACATAATGTACAGGTATAGAAGTTGTCATTTTATTATTCCGTGTCTTCCTTTCTTTATAGTACATTCAGTATGTACAGTATGAAATGTGTTATACTGTATTTAGTTGAAATGTTAAATATAATTAATGCACTATAGTGTAGTGTAGATACCTTATTGTAGATAAAAAATGTTTTAATGTTGCCACGGCTCTAGAGTTTAAACACCACAATATAGTATTTATTAAATGTTTATTT
Source organism: Lithobates pipiens (assembly GCF_037356315.1). NCBI lineage: Eukaryota > Metazoa > Chordata > Amphibia > Anura > Ranidae > Lithobates > Lithobates pipiens. Next base: position 360,820,004 of record NW_027507718.1, on the reverse strand, counting down.
TTTTCAGCTCTGGATCCAGCAAAAGATCCATGTTTAAAACTGAAATGCAATCGGCATAAAGTATGCATTGCTGCCCAGAATCAGGAAACTGCAGTGTGTGTCAGTCACAGAAGACTTACCCACAGGTATGTAATGATTTAGATTTCATTCTGATGAGTTAAATATGTATGTTTTGTAGTTATTTTGTAAGGTTTACATCAAAACAGTCACAACTCAGCATCAGTCCTTGAAACCATTTTAAGCAGTGGAACTTACAATGGAAACATTTTGAATATTATTTTTCTCTACTAGATGTAAATGGTAACTGGCTCCTGAAGAGATATATTGTAGGGGGGTGAATATTGCAGTAATAGCTGCATCTTATTTTTTTAACCATGGCTGGCCTATTGTTTTTGAAATAACTCTGGCATTTGTAATTTAAGTAGATCTAAACCCAATCAATAAAATCTGAAATAGCCATCAACATGTTAAGCTCTTGCTGCCCTCGTAATTCATATGTACGATGGTGAAGAGGTTGGGATTTAATACCCATGTGCCACACACATGTGCTTCCGTGGATTGCTGAGGTGTCTGTACTGAGAGTATGCTTTTGAAACATCTCCCAGTCTTTAGTAATCTTCAGAAGCTGGTGGGACCCCAGCATAAATACTCAGTTAAAAGGACATCTGGTTTGGATTATTTTCAAAAAATGGTTTCAGTCTCTTCTGAAGTTTTCGTTTTTTTTGTGATACTGCCATGAAGGCACATGCTCAGGCACTTATTTTTAGGGGTGACAACTATATTACAATTGTGTTCCTGTGTTGTCATCCTGTAACGTGTGCCCAATGATGGAAACCACAAGCAGCTTTTTCAACACACATGGTCCACTGTTGTTAAAATCAGGAAGTAGGTCCCGAGCAATGATGTGCAGCCAACTTTGGAGCAAGTGCATGTAGACAGGACGTGGCTGAAAAAGGAGATCAGCAGCGCTGAGATGCAAAAAAATCCCATAGGCAGGACTTACCTAATTGTGAATGATTGGCCATGACAGTTCAACTTGGATGATTCAGTTTTAGCTGCATGCATGCATATTCATGCCACAGCTGTTCAAGAAAATATTTTATTGGTTGGATCTTCATGACTTCATGGCAGTTATAAACTTACCCCACCATTCCCTTTAAAACTCATTACCCATGTTTATTTTCTGCATGAGTCTCCTTCTAACCATACATGAAAGAAAGACTCCTTTCATCGGTTACATCAGCAAGTGAATTCTAGAAAGGCTTGCTTTTTTACATTTATTTATTAAAAAAAAAAAAAGATTTACAAATGAATGGCAATAGGGCTGCCACAAAATATTAGCTTAAAGGGTAAGTTCATCTTTGTACACTTTTTTTCCCCTAAATTCCAGTTCCCCTATGCACCAATATAGCATTCATGTACTTTTTTGTAAAAATATCAAAGCTTTCCATTAAATCTACAAATACTTACTTTTCTTGTCCTAATCCACATTTCCAGACGTTTCTATTAGTAATGTCTTCTTCCTGATCAGACTTTAGGTCATGACACAGGAAGGAGTTGGCCAGCTGAGCTCATTAGCACACACCCTGCATCATCCACTCTCCCATTCCCAGGTGCACATTTTTTTAATGAAATGCAAGCAATCGGTGATCACCCTTCTTACTAAATACACAATATACAATCAGATTGTATAGTGTATGGCCATGTTTATGCACCTAAAATTACTAGTTGCACTTTCATTGCCATTAATTGTTAATGGCACACCAAACACAAGCAAACACACATTTTGCCATGTGAAAAAAAAAAACGAGGGGCTGCACAGTAAAAAACCCACAAAATGCCAAAATGTCCCATTAACCACATGTAGTGAAGCCAATTGAAATCAACAGGCTGCCCTATGCATGTCGCAGGAAAAAACAGGCACAAATTGTTCACTCCCACTATACTAGATTTGAATGGGGCCTGAAAGTGAAATTGGTGTGATAACACAAGAACAATGGGGCTCCATTCACATCTGTGCGTTTCTTTGCATTTCAGAAATGCGCTGCACCAAAAATCACAGTAAAAAACACACCAAGCTCCACTCTGAAAAATAGTTCTGAAACTTCTTTGGGGCGATTGCTGTGTGTAGGGCAGCCCATTCAGGAGGATGGGCTGCCCTATGTGTGATGAGTAAAAAAGCTCCAAAACGACTGCCTCTTCGCAAAAAAAACACATGTGGGAATTTGAATTCCCGCTAACCAGAGTTGTGAATGGGGCTTGACAGCTGAGTGTTTCTGTCCACTCCCTCCTATGTACTTGTTTTAAGATGGCCATACACTATGCAATCTGATTGTGTATTTAGTGAGAAGGGTGATTACTGATTGATTGCATTTCATTAAAAAAATGTGCACCTGGGAATAGGTGGATGATGCAGGTTGTGTGCTAATGAGGTCCGCTGGTCAACTCATTTCTGTGTCATCAGCTGTCAAAATGTTTTGAAAAATGGCATAGGACCCACTCAACATTCATAACAGACCCTTAACTGAGTATGCAGCCCAGTAGATCAGGAAAGGAGGAGGGGGGGGGAGCGCACCTCCTTCTGAACCATACCAGACCACATGCCCTCAACATGGGGGGCTTGGTGCTTTCATCCTGTTTTATGTGGTATTTATAATCATTTTTTCTTTCTGTTGTAAATACTGCATAAAGCAATAGTGAATTGACATTTTCAGGATCACATGTGGTATTTGGGAAAACATCTAATTACTGCATGTGATCTACTTTTGTGGATGGAGCCGTTATTCCCTGCAAACTTCAGCATTTGCTTTCTTCAGTTCCCAGACATTTACAGAGTGTTGTTAAAAGAAGTGGGAATGCTACACTGTGGTATACATGGCCCTGTCACAAATTTTGGAATTGAGGTTGTACTTTGCCAGGTTTTTGTTGCCCTATCCAAACTTTTTTGAGACATGTTGCTGCCATCAATCACATTAGAAAGTAAGGTACTGTATAAGAATTTGTTTGTTATACTGTGTGTACATTTCAAATTTATCTACGTATACCATCAGTGGTGGGACAAGTTTAACTAGTGCCCAGGGCAAAAATGCAAAACTGCGCCCCCCCCGTCAAGGAGTTGGGAGGGGTTATAGATGTATATGCAGTGCTGAAATGTATGTACTGGTTACAGCAGGCTGCTGCAATGATTACAACTTATCAAATCTCCAAATCTCCCTAATTGCAAAAGCAGCTATATAGAGGTATACATTCTAATGCATATCAGGTCTGTGATACTTACTCTTATGCATGTCTTCACCTATCAGAGTACACACATATCCTTATTCTTAGAGAGTAGTAGTATGCATGTCAGTCCTGATGTGCATTAGAACGTGTAGCTAGTCCTGGGTACAGATTATAGTAAATGTTGGATATAAGGAGAAATCTTGATAAATTGTTATGTACATGGAGGTATACACATGCCAGGCTGTGTTGCTTTGTATCATAGTATGGCAAAAATAATTCCCTGAAGTGTTTGGTGGGTGGTACTACCTGCAGAATATGACCTAATCGGCCACCCGAAAACCATTTGCAATTTGTGTACTTACAGTGAAGACACCCGGTCGCATTTTATGACCAAAAGCTGTCATCTGTCTTTTGCTGGCCGAATTTCCGGCATAACACATACCTGTCAGAGCTCTCCTCTGCTGCAATATCAAAACCCACATAATATTCAGCTGTAGGACGTTGAAGCTGTTTCCTCCATCCTTTCAGTAACAACAATAGAGGAGGGCAGTAGCTCAGCTCAGGTCCCCTGTACTGCTATCAACTTCTAGGAATGCTGCCATTCGGTTCTCTGCAGCTTTGTCCCTCCATAGGACACACATATGCGGACTGTGGAGGTTAGCAGGAGCCTGACATGTAGCGAGGGGGCGGGGGTGGGGGGCAGTGATTGCACACACATAAGTTTTGTTTGTTCCTCTTGTCATTAGCAAAAGGCTGCATTTCTCTGCTCTGTGGAAACAAACTGAAGGACGCTTTACCCTCACTCCCCAGCGCTCTATACACAGAAGTAGGTTTTCCTCGTGGCTGTCCTCCTTTCTCCCGCCCACAGGTTGCTATTGGAGGGAAGAGAGAGCAGTCTCCTCCCTTTAGCAGCTATCGAGATTCCTGCTCTGCCTGATCTGCCTGACACTACCGGCACTGTAAGTGAGGCAGCTCCAGAACAGCACGGCTCTAGGTTGCCCCTCCTCCTTCATGTAATACTCCGCAAAGGGCACCCGTCCCGTCTGCCCACCCCTTTTACCGGCCCTGTATACCATAGTAGAGAGAGTAGAGGAGTAAAGAAAGGACCCTGGAGCTCCACCTGCTGGCTGCATGAAACACTTCATAAAAGCTGTTTGCTTACTGATGAAAAGCAATTGCTTCAGTTCCTTAAACTATCCTCTTCAGTTGGATTCTGCTTTCTGTGATTGTTACAATTATGCAGTAAATCGGTAAACATGTTTTAAAATGTATATCCTTTCAAAAACCTGGCAAGTTCTGTTGTAGAAACTAAAAATACAATTGAGACATAAGTAGTCTTATTGATATCATTCAATTTGCCATATTTCCAAGGTCACTAGGATGGTCTGAATGGAGTATTGTTCTGTATAGTTTCAACCAGCCTGGATTAATTTAGCATTGATGGTATTAATAAAAGAGAATGTCTGAAAGCTTGATTCACTAAGCAATGGCTTTACAACAAAAGCTGAGAGGTAGATCAGGTCTTCGTGCTTTGCATATAAATAGGTGTTGTATAGCTCCTGTTTAATGCTTTTTGAAACAGTAAATGGCTTTCCCAGCGCAATCCCAATGCAAGACAAGGCAAAAAACCTTGTTTAGTATCACATCAGTTCACACTACCGCGGCAGTGTGCTCTGAAAAAAGGTACAACATGTGGTAAATCTTTCAGCGCAGTTTGATGCGAAACATTCCGCTGTATTTCCACTACACTACAGCCAATATAACTTAATGATAAATCACTTTGTGACGTTTCAATAAAATTTACACAAATAAAAAAATAAAAAGTGTGATGAGCTCTTTACGCTGCATTGGCATTGCTTCCTTCACACCCCACATGACCAGTGGTTGTAGAATGGTTGTAGCCTTACACCATTCCCTTAACAGGGCCATGTTCAGCAGTGGCACCATCTGCTGAATGCAACATGCGGTTTTATTTTTGCTACACCTGAAAAGCCTCACAGCAATAGCATTTGTACAGGCTGCATCTGTCCCCCGACGCCTTTAACACTGAGAACCGAGCGAACAAACACTGTTGATCGCTCTGGTCTCACAGCTTCCTGAGCAGAGAGCTGCTGTCAGTCAGCAGCTCTCTGTTCTGCCCCCTCCTCACTTACTGGAGCTCTGAGCTGTGGCGGGGGTGGGAGCGGACAGCTCAGGCTCTAAGCAGCTTACAGAGAGGTTGAGCCAGGTTCAGGTCCAGGGATCTGGGTGGATACCGACTCCATGGTCATGATGACGCCTGAGCCTGGACCGACTCTGTGATGTCAGCAGAAAGCTGGTCACAGGTGTGCAAAGCAAACTGCACTCCTGTGATCCATAGAAGTACACCCAAACAAGCTTTGGCTGTACTCCATTAAAGGTTATTTACCCCCCTCCGAATTTGTTTTTTAATATACAACAGTTTACCAGTACTCAGATGTGGTGGTTGCATTCATTTTCTTGTTTCCAGATTTTTCTTTTTCTTTTTTTTTTAATTTAGTGATCCTGCCAGTAACATAATTCCTGTCCTATGGCAACAACAATCATTCACTGAATTGTATTTATAAAAGAGCACAAAAGAGTACAAGTCACCCTAGGCTGCCCACTCCTGATTTGGACTACATAATATCTCCCCCTTTTCTCATCTCCAAGAAGTTACAAGGATAGTGCATTTTTTTGGCATAAACAGGTAGTTTTCTTTACCTTTTCTATACCTTATCTATATAGCCTGAAAGAAAAAGAGCAACCAGATATAAGGACTTAAATGTTCCAATATAGTAAACACTTGTTCTTGGGTTTATATATAATTTAACCCCTTAGATTTTATAATATTTCATAATCCAATTTCCTCTTTTGTACTCTTAATTCTCTGTATCTCAGCATAATCTTCATATATAATTACTTAAATAACTCATAATTGTGATATAAAATGGAAACATGAAAAAACCTTCAGGCCCAGTTCACGCTGGTGCAACATGGGATCCGACTTGTTAGAGCACAAGTCGCATGACATGTCAAATTCAATGTTTCACTAGGAGAGCCTTCTTAACTGATCCAACACAACCAGTTCTGACTTTAGAAAAGGCTCCTGCACTACTTTGGTCCGACTTTGATATGAATTCAATACCAAAGTGTAAAAAGTCACATTAAGCCAGATCAAAGTTAGACTGAAGTTGCAGAGCAAAGTTGGAACGGAAATCAGGCGACTTTCATGTCCGAGCAGTGTGAACCTGTGCTTACTGAACAAGATTTATACATTTTTTAGGTACCCACTAACAATATTTAATACAATATATATAAATAATATAAATATAAAATACAAACATTTTTATATGATACTGACCGGCTCCTCCTGTGCATATACGTCGGCAGTCTAAAGATGGATATCTCGGTAATGGCAGCAGCTGCTGCCACATCAGAGGTATACATCTTTTTGGCTGGCGGTTCTCTTTACGATAATGGTGGTCTCTGCAGCGGATTCGCCAATACATCGCCTTTATCGGCAGGCGGGAGAGAGGCCACCCCCCTCCCGCCGCTCTCCCGGAGGCGATCGGACCTGTTCATGGCTGGGTATGGAGACGAGTGAGTGGAAGATGGCCCCCACCCATCTCCATACTATAGCAGGGCGGAAGAGATGTCAAAACGTCTCGTCCGCCCATACGTCTTAAAGGGACATTTTTCTATTGTCATTTGTTCAAATGACAATTAACTTTTTTTTTATTCCAATTAAGTCCAAATATGAGATCTGAGGTCTTTTTGACCCCAGAGGTATCGCCACAATCGTTAGTGCGAGAGCAATAATTCTAGCTCTAGACCTCCTCTGTAACTCAAAACATGCAACCTGTAGAATTTTTTAAACATGGAGATTTTTAAGGGTAAAAGTTTGACTCCATTCCACGAGCGAACGCAATTTTTAAGCATGACATGTTGGGTATCAATTTACTCAGCGTAACATTATCTTTCACAATATAAAAACAAATTGGGCTAACTTTACTGCTGTCTTATTTTTTTATTCCAAATTTTTTTTTTTTTTAAAACAAGTGCGCTTGTAAGACCACTGCGCAAATACGGTGTGACAAAAAGTATTGCAATGACCGCCATTTTATTCTCTAGGATGTTAGAAAAAAAATGTGTAATGTTTGGGGGTTCTAAGTAATTTTCTAGCAAAAAAACTTTTTTAACTTGTAAACATAGAGTTTGAATAAGAGGCCTGGTCTTTAAGTGGTTAAAAGCAGATGTTTGGTACAATATAAAATCATTATTTTCACAGACCATTTTAATTTATAGTGCTAACTTTGTATATGCAGCCCTTTATCTGTGACTGATTGTTTATCCCTATACATAATTATGATAATTCCTATCATATACTTATAACATCAAAATTGGAACCATATCTGTATAATAAATATCTAATTGCATTGGAGTAGTTTGATGCATTTTGGAGATATGAAATTTTTTGCTTCTTCAAGAACGCTTTGGAGGTAAGTCGAAGGAGCGTCCATCAAACGCTAGAGATTCTCATAGGGCACCAGTCAGAAAGTGCAGTATAATGTAAGTCCCAACAAATCCCACAGTAACTCTGTCAGAGGACAACACAATGTAAATCACACATATGGTCAGATAAATCATTTTGAAGCATCCAAAGACTCTCTACTACACCACAATGAAATCAGAGAGCAGAGATCCAAGAGATCAGGCTGCACACTTGATTTCACATAACTGCGAGTTACCTGGGTTGAACTTGGCTGTACTCTGCTGTGGATGACCATTCATGATTCACCATATAATAACATTCTTGCTCTTGAAAAATATTTGTTGGACATCTGTTTAGGCCTTATTACTTTGGAGTGTCCAAATCCCTGAATTACTCTCAAGGATTTTAGGGACTTAATTTACTGAAGTTTCTGATCAGCATTTTTGGAATTAATGAATTTTCATTTCTCGAAATGCGTTGAACTGCTGCTGGATAATTAATACACCAATACAGATCCAACTTTGATGTCATAAATGTATACAAAGGCATTATTGTTATACATAGGGGTAATTAGTGGTGGTGGTGGTGATGGGGGGTTTGGGTGGCTTCATATGGAAAGTTAGCACTATGAATTCAAATGGTCTGTGAAAATAATTGATTTTATATTGCACCGTATATATATATGCTTGTAAATGTATCAAATTTCAAAATATATTTTATATTTTGTTGTGAATGGGTACTATAAATCATAGTTGTGCTTCTATGTGAGAGTGTTGAATACATTTTGGAACCAATGGCAATTATTTTTTTCTTCAAACAGAAAATGTATGTTGTGCCAACATGTCTTTCAGCGTTTGAATTGTTTCTCCTATACAGGCCACAAGTACATTATAATAAACAATATCATAAACAACTGATATAATGTTAGCTGTTTATATGAATCACCTTCCCCGAGTGTGGATGTGTAAAGCTGCTACTCTTAATCATTCCTGAATGCTGTTTATATGAAAAACAAACAATTGTTTAGGTCCCAAAAATGTTACCGACCATAGTAGCGCATTGTTTTTCCTTGAAAGTCTATTAAAAATTGACAACTTTTTTCTATATGCTTAGGGGGTCTTTTTTTTTAAATTTTTTATTCTATTGCCAAAGCATGGTTATTTTTCAAAAAATTCCAATGTTTCTCTTTTTATGATTTCAGGGGGATATGATTTCAATTTATGAATACCGTACTGGTGACCCCTCAATAGGGATAAAACTTTTTTGCAGAAGGGAGTTTAACAAGACACTTGGCCACTCATTACAATTAGAAGAAAAGAGGTTTAACCTTAAACTATGTAGAGGGTTCTTTACTGTAAGAGTGGCAAAGATGTGGAATTCCCTTCCACAGGTAGTGGTCTCAGCGGGGAGCAACAATAGTTTCAAAAAACTATTAGATAAGCACCTAAACGACTGCAACATACAGGGATATACAATGTAATACTGACATATAATCACACACATAGGTTGGACTTGATGGACTTGTTTCTTTTTTCAACCTCACCTACTATGGTACTATGTAACCACCCTCTAACAAGAAGTCAGATCACAGAAGCAGGAGAAAAAGGAATTTGGAAATTTGGAGAAGGCTGAGAGAAATAGAAGATGCTTTTTTGAGTAACCACTACCGACCGTAGATCGCACACCGATGTATGTCAGAAGAATGGCACGGTGCGCAAATGGGTGTACCTGTACATCCCTCCATCATTGCAGGCTTGTGGGTGAGCGTACGCTGCTGGTGGCCCACGGTTGTCGCAAGGAGAGGCAGAACGGGGCTATGCCAATGTAAACAAGGCATTTCCCTGTACTGCCTAGTGACATGACAGAGATCTACTGCTCCCTGTCATCAGGAGCAGTGATCTGTCGTGTTCTAGTGAGCTCATCCCCCTACAGTTAGAACACACTGAGGGAACACACTTAACCCCTTCATCACCCCCTAGTGTTTAACCCCTTTCCTGTCAGTCACATTTATACAGTAATCAGTGGCTATTTTTAGCTCTGATCACCGTATAAATGTCAGTTGTCTCAAAATAGTGTCAAAATTGTCCACTCTGTCCGCCACAATGTCACAGTCCCGATAAAAATCACTGATCGCTGCCATTACTAATAAAAAAATGAATAATAAAATGCCATAAATCTATCCCCTATTTTGTAGACACTATAGCTTTTGCGTAAATCAATCAATATATACGCTTATTGCGTTTTTTTTTACCAAAAATATGTAGAAGAATACAAAAGTGAGTACACCCACCCACATTTTTGTAAATATTTGTATCATGTGACAACACTGAAGAAATTACACTTTGCTACAATGTAAAGTAGTGAGTGTACAGCTTGTATAACAGTTTAAATTTGCTGTCCCCTCAAAATAACTCAACACACATCCAATAATGTCTAAAGCACTGGCAACAAAAGTGAGTACAACTCTAAGTGAAAATGTCCAAATTGGGACCAATTGGCCATTTTCCCTCCCTAGTGCCATGTGACTCATTAGTGTTACAAGGTCTCAGATGTAAATTGAAAGCAGGTGTGTTAAATTTGGTGTTATCGCTCTCACTCTCTCATACTGGTCAGTGGAAGTTCAACATGGTACCTCATGGCAAAGAACTCTCTGAGAAAAAAGAATTGTTGCTTTACATAAAGATGGCCTAGGCTATAAGAAGAATGCCAAGACCCTGAAACTGAGCTGCAGCACGGTGGCTAAGACCATACAGCGGTTTAACAGGACATGTTCCACTCAGAACAGGCCTCGCCATGGTCGACCAAAGAAGTTGAGTGCACTTGCTCAGCGTCATATCCAGAGGCTGTCTGTTGGAAATAGATGTATGAGTGCTGCCAGCATTTCTGCAGAGGTTGAAGGGGTGGGGGTGAGCTTGTCAGTGCTCAGACCATATGCAATAGGTCTGCATGGCTGTCATCCCAGAAGGAAGCCTCTTCTAAAGATGATGCACAAGAAAGCCTGCAAACAGTTTGATGAAGACAAGTAGACTAAGGACATGGATTACTGGAACCATGTCCTGTGGACTGATGAGATCAAGATAAACTTAATTGGTTCAGATGGTGTCAAGCATTTGTCGTGGCAACCAGGTGAGGAGTACAAAGACAAGTGTGTCTTGTCTACAGTCAAGCATGTTGTTGGGAGTGTCAGAGTCTGGGGCTTCATGAGTGCTGCTGGCACCAGGGGAGCTACAGTTCATTGAGAGAACCATGGCAACATGTACTGTGACATACCGAAGCAGAGCATGATCCCATCACTTTGGAGACTGGACCGCAGGGCAGTATTCCAACATGACAATGGTCCCAAACACACCTCCAAGATTACCATTGCCTTGCTAAAGAAGCTGAGGGTAATGGTGATGGACTGGCCAAGCATGTCTCCAGACCTAAAACCTTTTGAGCATCTTTGGGGCATCCTCAAACGGAAGGTGGAGAAGCACAAGGTCTCTAACACCAGCACTGTGATGTCATCATGGAGGAGTGGAAGAGGACTCCAGTGGCAACCTGTGAAGCTCTGGTGAACTCCATGCCCAAGAGGGTTAAGGTAGTGCTGGAAAATAATGATGGCGACACAAAATATTGACACTTTGGGCCTAATTTGGTCTTTTTCACTTAGGGGTGTACACACTTTTGTTGCCAGAAGTTTAGACATTAATGGCTGTGTGTTGAGTTATACAAGCTATACTCACTACTTTACATTGTAGCAAAGTGTAATTTCTTCAGTTGTCACATGAAAAGTTATAATAAAATATTTACAATGAGGGATGTATTCACTTTTGTGAGATACTGTACATATCAGCCTAAACTGAGGAAGAAATTTGTTTAGTTTTTTTGTATTTTTTGGGAGGGATATTTATTATAGAAAAAAGTAAAAAAATA